>NW_011889081.1:378147-431109 GCF_000151845.1 Pteropus vampyrus
ATCACTCTGCCCAGAGGATTCCCTGAAACCCTGCTTCTCCCAACTCGCAGCCCCACCCAAGCCACATCCAGGTGTATCCTCAGCAAGTCAGGTGCTCCTTACAGAGCAGCGTCTAGACTCACACTGGAGGCAGCTGGCCTCAGTTTCTGGTGTGGCCTTTTGAGACAACTGTAAGCACAGCATCTGTGGATTGCTTGCTGAATCTTAACAGATGGCCCCGAGGGGCAGAGGCTTGGGCTGAATTTGGCCTGTAGCTGAACCCCCTCAGGACTGTGCCACTGGACACCTACTTCACAAATCCACACTAATAAGACCAGGAGACTTAGGGGCTTTGCTTAGTACATAGAAACAGACATGGAAAGGCAGCCAAAATGGAAAGACAAAGAAGCAGAAACCATATGAGAGAACAGAACAGAGATCCAAATATAATGGAGTCAAGTAATCTAACAGATGCAGAGTTCAAAACACTGGTTATAAAGATGTTCAATGAACTTTTGAGAAGTGTAGATAAATTCAGTGAGAACTTCAACAAAGAGATAAAAAAACATAAAAATGGAAATGGAAATTATAAAAAGGAACCAGTCAGAAATGAAGAACACATTATCCAAGATGAGAAGTATATTAAATGAAATAAACAAAGAAATAAAGTGAATAAAGAAGAGAACCAAATGACTTATATAGAGGATGGGAAAGCCAAGGACATTCAATCAGAATGGCAAGAGAAAAGATGCCAAGACTATAAAAATAATTTAAGGAGCATATGGGACACTATTAAAGATCAAAATATCCATCTGATTGGCATACCTGAAGGAAAACAAGATGTTGAACTGCTGTTTGAAGAAATAATGATAGAAAACTTCCCTAACCTGGTGAAAGAAATGGACATAAAACCCCAGGAAGCTCAGAGAATCCCAAAACCAGGAATCCAAAGAGGCCCACACCAAGACACATCATAAAATGCCAAAAGTTAAATACAAAAAAGAATACTAAGAGCAGCAAGAGAAAACCAGATAGTTACCTACAAGGGAACACCCATAATACTGGCAGCTGATTTCCAAAAGAAACTATGCAGGACAGAAGAGCTTAGCACAAAATATTTAATGTGATGAAGACCCAGAATCTACAACCAAGAATACTTTATCCAGCAAAGCTATCATTTAGAGTTGAGAGACAAATAAAGAGCTACCCAGACAAAATAAGCTAAAGGAATTTATCAACACCACGCCAGTATTACAGGAAATGTTGGAAGAACTTCTTTAAGAAGAAAAAAGGTGTATCAAAAACAGAAATAAAGAATGGTAATAACTACATTCCTATCAAGAAGTATCTCAAATGGAAAAGAATTAAGTGCTCCAGTCAAAAATTAGAGTGGACAAATGTATAGGAAAAGAAGATCCCTACATGTTGCCTACAAGAGACTCACTTCAGATTAAAAGACTCACATAGACTAAAAAGAAGGGGATGAAAAAAGATATGGCTTTGATGGACCCAGAAAGTATTTAAGTCAGACAGAGAAAGAGAAACACTATATGATTTAACTTATATGCAGAATCTAAGAAGTAAAAAGAACAAACTAATCAAAAGCAAACTCACAAATATAGTAGATGATTTGGTGATGGACGGGGGGTTGGGGGGGTCTCGGAGAATGGGGTGAAAGTTAAAGAAGTAAAAATTAGTAGCTGATGGATGGTCACGGGGATGGGGAGCACGGCATAGGGAATGCAGTTAGCGCTAATATGTTGGCTAGGTGAAGGGTCAGGGGAGGGAGGGAGCAATTGGGGGGATCGTTTTATGAACTATATAGATGTCTAAACAATGTACTGTATACTTGAAACTAATTAAAATAAATAAAAAAAATAAAAATAAATTAGAGTCACTTAGGTTGGAAGAGGGTAGAGAGGGAATGAGATGCCGCCTAGAGCGAGAGGTCAATGGGGCTTCTAAAGGGACCAGACTTGGCTGGGCAGCAGGTGGGGCACACAAAGAAAGTCTGTGTGCAGAGGTAGCTGAGCTCTGTCCAGCCCCCCACCCCATCTTCAAGGATGCATGGGGAGGCCAGGACAATGCCTCCTGTCCATCCATGGCCATTTAAATGGACTTGTCACACTTCCCATGCTGAAGATCACTCCAGCTGTTGCATGTGCTATCTGTGCAGCGCATTCTTCCTGCTTCCTCCCTCTTGCTGCCTGCAGACTGTCCAGAAGAAATTAATGTCCACCCCATCTTGACACTTCGCACAGCCCTATCTGAAGATCTAACAGTACAGATGTTCACAGGTTTTACCTATCCGCCCCAAGCTGGAAGCAGAGTCTCTGATGCCCAGAGGGGTGTCCATGAAGAAGAGAAATCCCTCAGAAACCAGACTTGAGCGGGACGGAACAGTGACAAAACCCACTCCCATCACAGAATGCGGACTGTAGTTTAAGGCCCCAGAATATTTTAGATTCCTTCCACACCCCAGTTGCCTCCCATTCTGCCCACAGCCTGCCTTGCTTTTAGAACATGCATTCAAACACTGTGAGAAGCAAAAAATATGTCACCTCTCTCCTCAAATGGAATTGATAGAGGCGAACAGAGGAGAGGAAGAGGAATCCGAACTAAATCAAAGATAATTCACTGGATCTAAATAAGCAGCCAAGTTAAACTTGTTAGCCCATCCATAGAGCTCCAGTTGGGGCCACGCGGGGAGAAAGAAAAGAGCTCACAGTCCCACTGTGATTTCAGAACTGTCACTGATCTGCACAACTTGCGGCAGCTTTTCAACCCAAAATGTGTCCTATGCAGTGATCTTCCCCAAATGCAAATCTGATCCCATCATCCCGTGGCTTAAACAGTTCCTTTGGGTCTTGGGATAAAGCCTAAAGGCCTTGGTATGACACCCAGGACACCACGTGGGCCAGCCCCACCCACTTCCCCTCCTCTGTCCCTCTGTGATGCTTAATTTTCTGTGACAACTTGAATGGGCTTAGGGATGGCCAGGGAACTGGTAAAACGCTCTGGGTGTCTCCGTGAGGGCACTTCCGAAAGAGGTTAGCATTTGAATCAGTAGACTCCAGAAGTAAGATCCCCCTCGACAACGCATATGGATGTCGTCCAATCCATTGAGGACTCGAATAGAACAAAAGGGGAAAGGAAAGGAAGATTCGCTCTTTTACTTCAGCTGCAGCAGCCATCTGCTCCTGTCTTCAAACAGAAACACACTCCCTTTTTCCCTCCCTACAGAATAAATTTCTGCTCTTCCGTTAGATATCACCTCAGGTGTGACTTCCTTCGGGAACCTGCCTGACCTCACAAGGCTAATCCCCACATCACACACCTTCAAAAGTATGTGAAGGTACGCTCCACCTTTGCAGCACTTCTCATGGTGGTGAATGCCCATTGATACTGAATTAATACCTGCCTCCCCAGCACTGAAGGGTCTGTTTCCGCCTTATTCATGATTGAATTCACTATGAAATCTCCAGCCCTTAGCGCAGGACCCATCATCATGTGTTAAGTGCACAGTAAATACTTATTGGCCGCATGATAAATAAACAAAGAAAAAAAGAAATGAATTTCAAATACAAGTTGGAAGTTAGAATGCTTTTAGTTGCAAGTAAAAGAATTCTCAAATTATTCCATAAGATTCTGTACTTCCAGAGGGTTCTAAGTTCAGTGGTAGCTGAGTTCCTCTTGGAATAAAAGCTTCATGACTTCATCTCTTCAGGGTTTCTGACTTTCTGCTCTGTCCATTTGTGGTAGGCAGGATTCTCAGATGGCCCCAAAGATTCGGACCCTCTCCGAGTCTACATGCCCTTGTATAGTCCTCTCCCCTTGAACGTGGGAAGGACCATGAATGGGATGGGATAGGACTCCTGTGATAAGGCTACTAATCCACTGACTTTGAGTGCATCAAAAGAGGCCATCCTGGGTGGGCCTGACATAATCAGGTGAATGCTTTAAAACAAGGAAGTTAGAGAGATTCCCCTCTGCTGGCCTGGAAGAAACCAACAGCTATGATGTGAACTATATATGGAGGCTATGTGGCAAAGAACTATGGGTGGCCTTTAGGAGCTAAGAGTTGTCTACAGCCAACACTAAACAAGAAAATTGGGACCTTAGTCATTCATCCGCAAAAAAAAAAAAAATTAATTCTGCCAACAACCTGAAGGAGCTTTGAAGAGGACTGAGAGCCTCACATGAGAATCACAGCCCTGGCCAACACTTAGATTTCAGCTCGGGGAGACCCTGAACAGAGCACCCAGACTCCTGACCCATAAGAGATATTGTGATGCCCTAATGAGATAATAAATCTGTGATGTTTGAAGTTGCTATGTTTGTGGTAATTTGTTATGCAGCCATAGAAAAGTAATTCATCACTTGCTGTGATGGTTTTTATTTAAGCAACATTCACATATGCATATACAGATTCCTTGCTCCTACTTTCAAAAGTCTGCACCATCGTCCAGCTTCACCTCGTCTCAGTTCATTCCCCCACCCACAGTAATGCTCCAGCTTCTCTGGCCATCCCCATGTGACTCGGGCAAAACAAGCGTGTTTCCATCTGTTCTTTCCTCTGCATGAACCTTTCTTCCCACCCACCCCATGTCTAACCCTAATCATCATACAATTTGGTTTCCTTGTTTTTAGATGTCCTTCCTCAGAGGTTTCTTCCCATCCCACCTGACTAAAGTTGCAACCCAGTGACTCTTTTCCATTTTACTTCTCAGCACAGTGCATTTTACCCAATCATCTTGAAACTACAAGTTGGGACCCAGGATTGGGGCATGAAATCATTTGAGTGAGTGGCAACCACTAGGGTTTTTCCCTTTTCCTTTCTTTCTTTTTAAATAGAGCTATAACAGAAAACATCAGAGCACATTTCATGCATTGCATTTTATGTAGTAAGGGTTTAATGAAACTTTTGTTTCAGTGCGTGTATGTGGTGGGTGTGTGTGTGTGTGTGTGTGTGTTGGGATGCAATGTCAAATTAATTTCTTACTGTGGGATGAGTTCGGAAAGTTTGAGAAATGCTGCTGTTATTTTTATTGTTCATTTTGTTTGTGTATTTGCTTATTGTCTCTCTGAATTGCCCAGTGTTTGAATGTGGTTAGCACTTAATATACGTACATTGGATAGATGGTTGGAGAGAAGGAGGGGAAGAAAAGGACAGAGAGAAGAGGAAATAGAGAGACCAACCCACAGATTTCTGATGACTCTCAGAGCTGAAATTAAGGCTCTTAAAAAGGCCTCTTTAAAACCACATATGATTTTACAGCAGGCTTGGCTCCTGCAATAGGAACAGGAAATAAAATAAGCAACATAACCATTGGAAGCAGGAAGACAAAATAATTACTTGATCATATGACTATACACTTTGAATACCATAGAGAATCAACTGAAAAATTCTTAGAATTAGCAAGAGAGCAAGTATTTAGCAAAACGTTTGGATAGTAAAATAAAGATATAAGCATCAATTTCTCCTGCAAGTGCTGACAATTACCAGATGGTATTACAATGGGGGAAGAATATAGAATGAGGGAAGTTTGCCGGGTGGATATCATCCATTTGTCTGTCACGGCTCCTCTCCACTCTTTATCCATCACAAGGCTGATCTGTGTGGACTGCATCAATGGGCCCACCAGATCTAGCTTCCAGTTGGGTTTAGCCAGTGGAGAACAGTTTGAGGCATTTATTCCCCAACTTCCTTCCCCGCTGATCGCTCTGGTAGGTGGGTATCCCAAACAAAGGTTCTAGTTCATGTCCAAGAAGCCCTCTCCACACCACTCCCCATTTCCAGGTTCTAGTATTTACTCTCTATTCTTGCCTCTACTGCCCAGGGATGCTAACTGCTCCCCTGTTATTAGCCCAGGAGGACTCTCCAATACCATATGATTTTCCTACAGACTCCCTCTCCCACATTTTGGTAAATAGTCCATTTATAAACTCTCTTTGAATTACCCAAACTGAGTGCGTCTTTTGTTTCCAGCCAAAATATCAACCCGTATTGGGTGTGAGGATTCCATTCCCACTAGCAATAAAAATTGAGAGAGAGAGAGA
Organism: Pteropus vampyrus; assembly: GCF_000151845.1. Classification (NCBI taxonomy): domain Eukaryota; kingdom Metazoa; phylum Chordata; class Mammalia; order Chiroptera; family Pteropodidae; genus Pteropus; species Pteropus vampyrus. The sequence continues at coordinate 384,187 of NW_011889081.1, forward strand.
GAGAGAGAGAGAGAAGCAAAATACTAAAAAAAAATGGACAGGACCTACACAAGCTTGCCTGGATGGGAAAACTAATTATTCCCAAATTAACTTATAAGTTTAAGACAGTTCCAATCAAAATTCCAGTCGTTTTTAGAGAAAGAGTAATACTTATTCTGAAATTCCCTGGATTAAGAAACAGCCGAGAATGCTTAAGAAACATACTACAAAAAGGGACTAATAGCAGGAAGAGATTTCCTATAAGTCTGCAGCCATTCAAGCACATAAGAGGTATAAGACTTGATGGACAAAGTTACAGTGTGGGCATCCCTGAACCACACCAGAGTGTAAATAGAAACATTTATCATATGCTAAAGGAGGCATCAAAAACCAAAGGAATAAAAAAAACTGCTCATAAACTAGTTTCTAGAAAATTGGTTATTTGTGAAAATATAATCAAGTTAGATCCTTACACATACATCAAAATGAATTTCATATGTATTTAGAATTTAAAATGTGGAAACTGATCATAAAGACTTAAAATCTAGATAAACTTTTAGCTGATGTTAAGATAGGGAAGGCTTTTCTAAGCGCAAAATCAATGGAGACAAATCACCAAGGAAGAGACTTAGTAAATTGATTATTTAAAAATAAAAAGCATCTCTATTTTAAAACCATCATAAACAAAACTGAAAGGCAAATGACAAACCTAGACAATATCCAAAATAACTATGACAGATTAGGACTATCTTCTTCAATATATAAAGAACTTTTCCGATCAATAAGAACATTAATGCCCCAACAGAAAAATGAGCTATGAACCTGAATGGAGAATTCAAGAAAAAAATATAAATAGCCAATAAACATGAAAATATAATACTACTTTTCCCATATCGAATTGGCAACATTTTTTAAAAAGCCTTGTTGGGAGTGAGGAACACAGGGGGAGATAGAGAGTAATTTTTTACAGTCTTTCTTAAAAGTAATTTAATTTTGAGAATCCTTCAAAAGTTTATAGAACATTATTTGCAACAGAAAAAAATCAATCAAAAATGCCCAACTGGAAGAGAAAATTATAAATAAATTACAGGCCAATCAAAATAGAGAATATTATGCAAGCATTACATTTTATATTTCCAGAGACTTTTTAATGAGAGGGGATATATTCAAGAGATAATATTTTTTACTCAAGACAAAAAAAAGTTATATATAATACTATTTCAATTTTGTTTTGAAAGAGAATTATATATGTGTATAGAGAAAACTGGAAAAATATATACATGCTTTGTAGAAATACATATAGATGCAAGAAAATGGAATATAGATGCAAGCAATGGAATGGTGAACGTTGGTTCCAGGTGATGGATGCCTGGTCAGGAGGGGACACAGAGGATGGGATGGAAGGAGAGTAACCATATAGTTCACAGAGGTTATTGTCAAGGACATAGCTTTTATTTGGGGTGGTGGAATCACACTTCTTATTATCTTATCAAAAATAAAATAAATATTATGATAAACCATGTAGAATTGCTAATAATCAACTGCTTTTGGTCTTCAAAAATGCCAATTTTAATAGTTCGCTCTAATGAATAGACATCAGTGGCAGATGGACAAAACTGGCCGTGACTGAACCAATGCTGAGATTATGTCATGACTAAGGACTGTGATTAATCCCATTTTAAAAAGCGAACTATTCAGGAGTCACGAAAATGTTAGTGCTGTTCATCTCCTGGTGGGATGATTGAGTGCAATTATTCTTTTCTCATTTGTCTTTTACTTCCCAAATTTTCTACAAGGAAAATGGAATGTTTTACAGACTTCAAAATACACATTAGTTTCCTTGCCTTTCTATCCTACTCTAATATAGAGTCTTGGCGCAAGAAGACATAAATCAAGATCCAAGCCCTTGACCCCACCTATGGCTGAGGTCCAAATCCTGGGGTTGGATAACGACTATTAGCAATAAAGTAATATTGGCAATAATAATTCATGATTATTGGGCATACCACATGCCCTATTTATTTCACTAACCCCTCCTGACCACCTTTGATGAAAGGACTATAATTGTCCCCAGTTTACAGATGAGGAAACTGAGGTTACGAACAGTAGATAACTTGTCCAGGGTCACAGAGTAAGTAAACGGCAGAGCTGGGAGTTGAACGCCAGACTCCAGAAACCGTTCTCCTCTGGCACAGAGATCTGCCAGTCCTCTGAGATTAAATTAAAGCCAAAAGCTTCGAGGAAGGGGCTGAATCCCCCCCAGCCACCCACCCCCAGATAATAGCTGTTACTGAGGCCCCAGGATATGGTCTGAGAGGGCGAAAGTGGAGAGCTGAGAGCAGGGTGCAATGCCCAACACGGATCTCAGTTGCCTTTCCAGTTCAGAGCTTTGACTGCTGAAATGAAGCGTATAATAGGGTCTCCGAGCGCTGTGACTCATGCCTGAAACATTTAACTTAAATCAGACTCAAATTCAATTCAGAAATGAGCCCAGGGTTCTCAAGGTGCTCCTGCTCTCCAGAGCTGTCCCAAATATCTGCCCCTGAACGCCAGCATCATCACTCACTCCACTCCCGAGACCCGGAGCCCTCAGCCTCCTCCCCGCCCCGTGTCTCCCTCTGCTCCCCTTCTGCTGATCCCCCCAACTGTGAATGTGCCTCCTCCTCTTGCACAGCTGTTTCTCTATCTCCTCATCCTTCCCAACACACACAAGCACACATGTACACACACATGTGCACATACACATGTACATGCATACACATGTGTACATGCACAGGCATGCACAGACTCATGTGTGTGCATGTACGAACATGCACACACACTTCCAAGCCACCACCCTTCAAGTCTCAGCTTAAATGTCAGGAAAAACAGGAAAGCCTTCATGAGACTCTTTGTTCAGATCTTGGCTGAATCTCCCTGTTACAAGCACTCACGGCGCTCTGTGGTTTCCTTTGCAGCCCTGACCACATTTGAATTAAATGCTTCTCTGGGAAGATTCTATTTAACATCTGTCTCTCCCACCAAGACCTTGTGTACCAAGTACATAACATTTTAAAGATGGAGACATTGATCCCACCATGAACCAGTAATCACCAGGACTCAGCCTTTAATTCCTAGGAGGTGACAGAAATTTAATTTGTTAACATTTATTATGGATATTTTCAAATAGATACATAAAAGGGCCAATGCTACCAGACCCTGTGTAGCCATCGTCCAGCTCCAACTGCTACCCATTTTACACAGATCTTGTTCATCTGCCCGCCCTTCCTACTTTGGTTTGTTTGTTGGTTGATTGGTTGGTTGGTTGGTTTTCTTTGAGTGTTTTAAAGCAAATCCCAAACATTACATCCTTTATGCATAAATACTTCAATGTGTATCCCTAACAAATAAGGGCTTTCAATACATAATCATAGTATCGTAATCACCCCAACATAATTAACAATCATTCCTTAATAAAATCAAATACCAGCTATCTTCAGTAAGTTCAGATTTTGAAAATATCTTTTAATAGTTGTTTTGTGTGAATAAGGATCCTGAGAAGGTCCGCGTCTGAGTGATGTGTCTCTTAAGTCTGTTTTAATCCATAACAGTTCTCCTTTTCTTCATGACCTTCGTTTGTTGAAGAAATTGCCGTTTGTTGAAGAAATTGCCATTTGTCCCCTTATATTTAATTTTCAGCAATAACTCCCTATCTTGAATCAGTGCCTTTAGCAGGGCACTGTGATGGGGATTACCAGCACGGCAATCTCCCCCCGTCAGGACTCCCAAGCGTGACGTCCTGTCCTCTGGATTCTGCAGGTATCACGGACCTCACATCCACTCATGGTTTCAGGCCAGCTCAACTCAGAGGACAGCAGGCAGACGCCTGCCTGGTGGGATCAGTGGTAGGATCAATGTCCCCATCTTTAAAATGAGTACAATGACTCCTGTTCTAGTCACATGGATCCCAACACTCAGAGTCTGAGAACTGTCCAGAGCCCGGGACCCAGAGGGGCTGCAGCTGCAGAAGGAGGTAGTATGAAAAGCCTGGGTTATAGAGGACAGGTGGTAAAATGCCTCAAGAAGAAGCCCCTGGGAATCCTCCCCCTTTCTCTGCCAAGGATTGGAGAGTTACATCCAGGGTGGGTCTACATGACCAGACATCTGCAGTTTGACTTTGCTCTTACTTGTCTTTGGATGAGCAGATTTTTCTCAGATGTCCCTGTTGATCCCCCACATGCTCTTGTCTAGAGCCTGTTATGGCCCTTGGTATGAATGGCCCAGAAAAGCCAGACAACTTGGGATTTTCAAAGGCTGGTACTGGCCACAGAAGGCTGAGAGTGGGCACATATCCAGAGGTACTGGACAGGACTCTGGACAAGGTGATCATCCTTCTCTGAAGATCTCTATAAGCCATGGTAGAACTTTATGTCTTTGATAAAGCAAGTTTAAGAGATCGATCTACTCTCTCCACTAGAGTCTCCTGACTTCACGGAGATAATAAAATGTTCCAACTAAATAGAAATCACACTTCTCTTCAGTTTTCCTAGGTTAAGCCAAGACCCAGATGAGCCTGTGACCACAAAGGCTAGGATCCTAAATCTAACACTGGGTGGAGGATATTCACTCATTCATTCATCCATTTGGCTAGCTACCAGCCCTTCTGATTATCTACTATAGGTTAAAGTCTTGTGGGTGTAGGGATAATGGTAATCATAATAACGTCTAACCTTCGTGCATGGTTTACCACGTGGTATTGTTCTAGATGCTTTGTTTCATTTATGCATCACAATGAGGATTGCACACTTAGGGTAGGTACTGATATGCCCATTATATTAGTTATATATTGCTTCCTAACAGAGTCTCATAAATTTCTAGGCTTAAAACAACACACACTTATATCACAGTTTCTGTCAGTCAGGTGTCTGGGCACAGCTTAGCTGGGTTCTTTGCTTCAGGCTCTCGTCAGGCTGCAAATTCAGATGTCAGTGGGGCTGTGGTCTCATCAGAGACTCGACTGGGGGAAAGATCTGCTCCCAAGCTCCTTCAGGTTGTTGGCAGGATATATTTCCATGTGGCTTCTGGACCAAGGGTTTCCGTTTCTTGCTGGTAGCCACCATCAACTCTGAGAGGTTTCCCACAGTTGCTGACCATGTGGGGCTTCTCCATTCTGGCCACTTACTCCACTTACTCCCTGCTACTTCCAAGCCAGCAGGGAAATAGAGCAAGTCTACTGGCAAGATGGAGTTTTATAGAATTTAATAATCATGGGAGTGGCATCCCATCTTCTTTTTCACAATCTATTGGTTAGAAGCAAGTCCTGAGTCCCACCCACACTCAAGGGGAGGGCATCACGCAATCAAGGACCAGGAGGCAGGGATCATAAGGACACCACAAAATGTGTCCAGCACACGCATTATACAGATAAAAAAAGATGAGGCTCAAAGAGTAGATGAAACTTCCCCTCTGACACACGGCCAAGTGGAGGAGACTTGGAATTAGAAGCCAAGTGTGAAGAACTCTGAGGCCCATGATCTCATCCATAAGTGCATTATTCAGAGAAGCGACACAGCCCTCAAGTTGTCATGGTCTCTCTCACCTACCACAGAGACAGCGACGAATCCTTCTGATCCAATTTGGCAAGAATCTTATAGACAAATAAACAAAGAGCCTGGACTGAGGGGAAGATTGACTCTACCTGGTGGCCCTTTGTGCCTGGCCTTAGGATGAGTTAGCTAGATGGAAAAGAGAAGTGAGAGAAAGCCAGAAGGAAATGACAACAAATGCAAAAATGACATGGCCTGAGAAGCTGACATGTCCCAGCACTGGCAGACAGTAGTGTGTGGCTGAAACCTAAAAAAAATAAAGGAGGCTTGACAGGACACAGCATAGAAAGGGAACACAGGTTGTAAAGGGTATTGAATGCCTGGCTTAGGAGTTGGGACTGTGAGCAGTGGGAGCTAATGAAGGGGTTGGGCCAGAGGGCAGCACTATCAGATGATAAACAACGCTGGCTGGACGCAAGGTGGCTGGTTCGGACATTATGGCATTGATCCAAGCAGGAGATAGAGTAGAGATGTGGTGACAAGAGGAAAAGACGGATATGTATATATATATGTTTCAGGTGGAAAGTCAAAAAGTTAGAATTTTAATAGAAATTGAGAGCCAGATCTCATAATGGGCAGGGAGAGGCGAAGAGAGGGCACAGTGATTTGCACGGGGGGAAGCAGGAGGGGGCAGGGGCAGGGAGTCAAAGGAGTGCAGAGAATAGAGTAACGTGGGCTCTCTGGGAAAGGCATTGTTAAATGCCTAAGCTAGGGGACCAAGCCAGAACCAAAAAGACAAATACCACGTGATTCCATTTACATGAAGTACCACAAGTAAGCAAATTCATAGAGACAGAGAGTGGAATGGGGGTTTCCCAGGGCTGGGGAGGGAGAATAGGGAGTTAGTGTTTAAGGGGTATGGGTTTTCTCTTTAGAAAGCTGAGAAAGTTCTAAAACTGGATGGTGGTGATGGTTGTACAACATTGTGAATGGACTTAATGCCACTGAAGTGGTTAAAATGATAAGTTTTATGTTATGTATATATTACCAAAACTATGAAAAAAATCCTTTCTTTGGAAAAGGTGACAGGGAGCCATTGGAAGTAATGGCACAACTGAGCATGGTCCAGACACCGGTGCCCAGGGCCCGCTCCACTCCCACAGGAGCCACATTGACAGGAAGAAACTCCCAGATGCCAGCCCTCTGAAAGAGCCATTTATCAAAAGTGGCAGTCTAATGGATGTCCCCGCTCATCAGCTCCTAACCATCCTCTTCAAACTTTGTCAAAATCAGAATCAAGATGCATTTGCTTAATGACTTAAGGGACAGGAATAAAAGCAGAGAAGGGGAGGGTTATTTCCTTGCAGATTGTTTTGGCAGGGCTGCCTGGATCCCATCAGACACACCCAGGTGGCCAAGTATCAGCCCCACTCTTTGAGGGAGCCAGGTATGGCCCCCCAGCATTCATTTGATTGATTCATTCACTCATTCAGTGAATAACTATGGGGCTTCCAGGCTGTACCTGTGTCCAGTTTTGAGGTCAGTGACTCAGAACGGCCACAGCCAGGGAGGTGAGCCAACGGGAACAGAGCAAGTGACCGTTTGATAAGATCAGTCCAGAGCAGCCATCTCAACAGAAGTCAGGACAATGGAAGGATGACCCCAAAGGCAATTCAAAGATCTTCAAAGCTGACACTGCCATCACAGGCCCAGAGTGCAAGGATGGGGCAGGAGGGAGCAGGACAGGGTGGTGTTTCAAAGGCTGAGGCCTCCTCTCTGGTTCATGTGGCTCAGCGGTGGGGCCCCCACAGAGAGCTGCAGCTCGGCTTCACCCAGCAGAGCCACGGGGGCCTTTGGCAGGTGATTAGGTAATGAGAGTGGGGCCCTCATGAATGCGCTCAGTGCTCTAAGGATAGAGACCCAGAGAGCCCCCCATCCCTTCCTCCATGTGAGGACACAGTAAGAACACAGCAGTCTATGAACCAGGAAGTGGGTCCTCACCAGACACTGAACCTGCTAGCTCTTTGATCTTGGACTTCCCAGCCTCCAGAACAGTGAGAAATAAATTCCTGTTGTTTATAAGACCCCTGAATGGACTAAGACTCTCTCCTAAAGCCTCCAAAAAGGAACATAGCCTTGGCAATGCCTTGATGCTAGCACTCATAACACCCATTATGGACTCTTGACCTCCAGAACTATAAGAGACTAAATTTGTGTGGTTCTAAGCCACTATGTTTGTGATAACTTGTTACATCAGCCATAGGAAACACATGCTAAGTTTCTTTAGAACTTCATGCAAAGTGGCTTTCCAAAGGAAAAACAGTGTGTGTTTGGCTGTGCTTCTAGGATGTGTTCCTGCGGTCTGACTGGGATGGTGTGAGGTACAAAATGGTAAGAAATGAAGAGACATCATACCAGTCGGCTGAGCTTCTCACCAGCCAGGATGCTGGATTGACCACCCCAGGTCAAGTCTAGCTTCAGATATGGCTTAATCAGGCCTCTAAAGATGCCACCAGGATCCAGTCTTCTCTCTCCACATCTAGCCTCTGGTTCCTCCAGGTGGGCCCTACTGTCCCCTTATAATGACAAGTTAGCTGCCTCAGCTCCAGCATCACATGCATTCCCTTGTAAGTCCAATGACGAATAGTAAACATTTCTTTCTGGACTCCCTGGCTTTGTTTGAGCCACATGACCATTCCGGAACAAATCATTTGGTCTAGGGAATGCAGCGTGGTGAATGGCTTAGGTTTAGCCCACTTCCCTAGAGAAGTAGAGGTGGGACCCCATCCCAGCCACCTTGAAGCAATGATGAGGGAGATTCACATGTGCTGATATAGATAGGCATCCACCATATATTGTTACCTTTTATGTATAAATATATTTTAAATAATTTTATATACATCCATATTTTATAAAATATCATCTAAATGATATAACATATATAACTCATAAAAATAAATTGTGAAATAAAAAGTTGATGAGGACTAACTTTAAAATCTGAGCCCTAGTTCACAGATGTGATCATTTGTTAAAATTCACCACCCCATACCCTTGTTATTTGTGTACTTTTACATATGTATGTCAAACTTCAATAAAAGGGTTTTTAAAGTAAGTTGCAGAATAAAACTGTATAGTATAATGCTATTTTTTAAAAGGAGAAGAGAGGAAGGAGAAAAAGATGGAAATAAGGAAGGAATTATAAATAAACACAGAGAGAAAGAGAGAGACAGAGAGACAGAGAGATGCCCAAAAAGATTCTCCCCAACTCCTGAGTGTTACATATACAGGAATAGGGCAGTTCTCAATTGGGGTGATAGTGCTTCCCGGGAGACTACTCAGGGGGTTGGGGGTACTACTGGCATAGAGTGAGTGGAGCCCAGGGGGCTGCTAATGTCCTACAGAGCACAGGACAACCCCACGACAAAGAATGATCCAGCCCAAAATGTCAACAGTGCAAGACTGAAAAGCCTGTTATAGAGGTAAAATTTAAGGAAAGAGAGCTGTGAAAGAGAATTTTGTTCCTCTTCTGTACTTCATTATTTAAAATTTTTACAAAAAGTATGTCTTACCTTTAGTATTAAAAAATAAAAGAAATATTCCTCGCGGTGATGACGGAGATGGGTAAGGAAACTACCATGCACAGGCTGAATCCAGTCCACGGCCTACTTCTGTATGGCCAGCCATTGAAAAGGGTTTTTACCTGCTTAAATGATTGCATCTTAACTGGTGCTGTGAGCACCTGCACCACAGCCTTGGTTGTGCCTATTGGCCCACGAAGCCTAAAATATTTACTATCTGGCCTTTGACAGAAAGAGCTTGCTCATCTCTGACAAAGACCATCATTTTTATGAAAGTTTCTCACTAAAAAGCTCCTGCCACCCTACCCCTGTCCAAACTAACCAATGCATCTCTTCTGAGATGCATTCTGGAAAGAAAGGTGCAGTGGAAACCACTAGCTGCCTATGCACATGTATTAGTTTTTCTGTTGCGACTGACATGGTTCTCACCAGGCTAAAATCAAGGTGTTGGCAGGGCTGGTTCCCTTCTGGCAGTTTTAGGTGAGAACCCATTTAACTTTTCCAGCTTCTAGAAGCCACAGAATTCTTTGGCTCATGGCCCCTTCTTCCAAATTCAAAGCCAGTGAGAGCTGGTAGTGTTCTTCTCACATCATATTACTCTTATTCTGATTCTCCTCTCTCCCTCTCCCACATTTAAGAACCCCTGTGATTAAATTAGGCCCACCTGGATAATTCAGAATAATCTCATCTCAAGGCCAGACAATTAACTTTAATTCCTTCTGCAACTTTAATGCCCCTTTGCCATTTACCATAACATATCCTTAGGTTGCAGAAATTAAGATATGGATATCTGGAGGTGGGATGGAGGAGCATCAATCTGCCTGCCACGCAAGACATTCACTCCCCTACCACTCTAAGAGAACCCCAGCCACACTTACAGATAGATGTAGCCAGGATATTATATTTCAACCAGTTAGATATAAACTTAAGTGCTTGTGTAATATTCAGAATGCCTTAAAGGACAGGAGAACCTCCTCAGTTCCACTATCTAATATCAGATGTGATGGCTGGTGCTGCAGCAGCCACTCTACGCCAGGACAATACCACTGTGTAGGCATGATAAAATGGATAGCTGAAAGAAGCCTAGGTCTGTGAGGAATTTATGGAGTCACTATACATCCTAGAAGGCCTGCCTTGGACCTATTTATATGGGAAAACAAAGTTTGTGTGTTTAAATCTCTACGAGGATTCTGTTATAGCAATACAAACTTCCTAACAGTGTCTGAGGATGAAAGCATTCATTTATTCATTTATCCCTTAACATGCTCATATGAAGAGTCTGCTGAGTGCAAGTAGACTGCTAGATGATGGATATGCAAACAGAAACCTGCCACAGTCCTTGGATCCCAGGAGTTCATGGCCTTGTGGGGAGACAGTTCAGCATAAGTTACAGTACAATGTAGGGCTTGCTTTCTAGAAGTATGACAGGTGGGCTGGAGAGGCATCAGCTCTGCCTGAGGGAGAAGGGAGAATGTGCAGCTGGTAGAGGTGACACAGCATTCCAGGCAGCATGAACTTACTAGACAAAGGCAAAAATCAAACAAGGGTCCAGTGAGGGGAAACGAGACAGTCAGTGGGTCAACAGCCAAATGGGCAGAGTAGAAAAGGCAGGAAAGGTCATTTGGAAAGAAAGTAGAAAAAATCAGGTGTGTGAAGCTAATGAGTTGGGTTTCTACATTGGTTAAGCTGGGTAGTTGAGCAGTGCCAGGGACAGATATTAAGTGCTTGAGCCTACTTTCCTAGTCTCATGAGCTCTCATGATGCAAAGCCCTCAGGACCCTTCCCCACTCTCCATTCTCCACCGCAGATCATTCAGTGAAGGAAGAAGACACGTCTAGCCTCAGGCTTCCAGAACTTAATTCCTGTCTCTGCACCTTCCAGGTCACAGCTGCTAATTTTAGTTCCCATTTAATTGTCCTGTCGTTAGCTTTGACCTCTTAGTTGGTGATTACTAATAAACCTGGACGAAGTAAACTAACCCCTCCTCCCCAAAAAAGTTTCAGATTTTCAAAGTTCAAAATGAGATCCATAAATTATCCCATCTTGGCAAACACAGTCCCTCCCCTAGGCAACGTACACTGTTGGCAGGAGCTTGAAAGAAGCATTCATTTCCTCTTCTTTTTGCATCTGTGGTTTAGATGTGCAAAAATGTGGTTCAGCATTTTTACTCTGACTCTAATCTATCCACATTCCTGCCCCCACTCGACTTCCCAGCAGAGGATGAAGACAATCAGGCATTATATCAGTCAGACTCACCTCTTGACAATTACAATAGTGGCCCTGATCGAAGGAGTCACAGAAAACAGTCAAGGTCACAGGGTTAAGGGTGGCCCTAACAAATAGCTCATTAAATCGGAAGATGCTCACCTCTCTTCCCTGAGCAGAGGACCCAAAACTCGGAGAGAGGCTGCAACCACACAGATAATGGGATGGAGTGGTAAAGAACCTCCACCAAATTCTGTCATGCGCATGTCACTTTGCATAAAAAGGACACTGGCAGCCCATTAGGCAACTGATCCAAGTAATTTAAGGAGAAAAAAGCAGTGTGGCTCTTTGAGGGGCATGTTCTCTGAATTACTCTTTCTCAGCCATGTCACTTTATTGATGAAGACCTACTAATTACTAATAGCCATTGTTGGTTAAGCACTCTATTCAGAGGCTGGTTTTTATATCCCATAATATGCACTAGGGTGGGAGGAGGTTTCATTCCATATCTTCGGGAAACATTGTATATTCTCTCCACCTGAAAACTGGAAATTTTCAGTGCACATGTAAATATAAAGGCTCTGAGAAGGCCTGCAGAAAAGCAATCAGTATAGCATCAAGAGTAACAGCTTGGTATCTGGAGTGAGGCTTTTAGCTTTTTATTCTGGCCTTGCTGTTTCCTATTGTGTAACCCTGCATGGTTGTTGTGAGAATTAGAGGGGGAAAAAATATATGTACAGCACAGTGCCGAGCACATGGTAAGCACTTAACACATATTTGCCAAAGTAATAATTATTGAGCCCAGTGTTTACCAAATAAATGTTGAGCCCAGTACATTTGACTGTCCTATCCTTCTTTCATGGTAACACCTATTACATCCTACGAAATAATTTTCTTCAAAACACTATTTGGGGAAGATTGTAGTAAATGGTTTTGTTCCAATTTGACAGTTATTTAGGCCACGTTATGAGTCAGGCACTAAGTGCTTAACACATGTTAATCCGTTTAATCCTCACAACCACCCCAAGTAGTATGGGTAGGTATGAGATAATATACACATTTACAGATGAGGCACAGAGAGATCAAGATCTTGTCTGAGGTCACACAGCTAGTGAGTGGCTGGCCCTAAAGTCTCTAACCCATGCTTTTTATAAAGGGGCCAAAAAATTCAATCCCTGAGAACCTCCTGAAGCTATTTCTCTGTGACCCATCTTTTCTTCTCCCATCATGGTCATAAAACTTCATTTTTATCAGGTCCTTTTTCTGTTCAAAAACCTAACATGCCTCCTCCTCATCACTTTTGGGGCCAAATTCAAATTCATTCTGATTCTAGGCTCTCAGTCTTCCCTTCCTTGACTGTCTCTCTGCCTAGCCTACCCTTTCTCTTCCTGGTAAACCCGTATTCATCCTTCAAAACCCAGCTTAAAACTCACTGCTTCTGGAAGAACTCTCTGGACTCCTCTATCCAGGTTGGAGTTACTGCCCCAACCTTTATTCTCCCTTTCAGCTTCAGAAGAACCTCTATTGATGTTGGCATTTGCCAGATTTTATTGTCCGTTGTACTCACCGTAGTACACGCAGCCCTGACTCTTCTTCCCAACTCTAGTTCTTATAGCGGGTGAACTGACTCCAGCCCAACCTCTGGATGAGCCTGTGACCTGTGTGCAGGCAATCAGAGCGATACACCATTCCTTAGGGGTTACAGGGATTCCTTAGGGGTGATCATATGGCCCAAAGCCAATGAGGCTGAACCCCGAGACTGCTGATGGAATGGCCTAGACACATGCATTTACTTTTTGCAGAACTTAGAGCTGGGAGATAAAGCCTGATGCCACCAGGCCACCCAGTGGAGAGGTACTTCCTGAGAGTGAACCCAGCATGGAAGAGAGTGGAGAACAAGAGGAGCGGGGGAGGGGAAAGAGAACAAAGAAACTGGATCCCGATGACAGTGGACGAGCCTCTGAATCAAGCCTTATCTGAACTAGCTCTATTCTTAGACTTCTCAGTTATGTGAACCAATAAATTTCCTTTTCAACTAAAGAGAGTTAGAGTTGGAGTCCTGTCACTTGTAACCCAAGGAGCCCTGACTAAAACAATCTCTAGACCTTGACTGAGTTCCTCTAAGACCAACCGTACCTAACTCATCGTCCCAGGGCCTGACTCATAGTCTGAAACATCCTTAAAACAGGTGTTGCAATGAAATTCAATTTGGAAGCTTCGAATGTTTTCTTGAGCACCAGCTCAGTTAATCCTGGGGATTTATCCCCATTTCACAGATGGGGAAAGTGAGGCTCAGAAAGTTTAAGAAACTTGCTCCAAACAATCACAGTGCCTACCTGTTCTATGTCTTTGCTAATTCTCCTAATGTTTTTCACAGTATACACACACTTGGTGCTTAATCAGTGCCAGCTGACCAGGACTAACTGGCCTGAAGTGCCTCTGCTGGCACGCTGCTGCCCTGGATTAGAGGAGACTGGCTATGTTCTGGCAAGGAAGGCAGTAAGGCCCAGGGCTGAATGGCTGTCATCTTTCAACCCAACCACCTCTTCCTTATGTCTCACCCTTCTGGGAGGCCTACATCCCAAATGAATGAACACAGTTCACTTTTAGCCCCAAGACACCATCACCGCCCCTAGGTTCAGAGCCCACTTGAGAAAGATTCACGTCCATGCAAATAGGCTCCACTTACACATTCATGGATCTCAGATCCCGCCAGGCCCTCAAGGTTGCCTTGCAATCCTTCTGTTTCCCTAAGAACGAATGAAGACTTGTTGGCTGTGTCGCCATGGCTTTGGAAATCCAGCTATTTCTCAGCAGTTGGAGTGTGAAATTAGGCAGATGGAACATCCAGATAACGGACTATGCTGCATCTGGAAACCGTGGCATCAAACAGACAGTCAGAGCTGGTTGCTTTACAGCATGTAGGCAAAGAAGGCATTAATTCCAGTCTATTCTTGATTGCCAAATGCAGCCCAGCAAAGCAGGAAAAGGCATGAACCCTGCAGTCTCTGGGCTTAAATCCCACCCCTACCACTTAATCTCTATGTGATCTTAAATGGTGATTTAAGATTTGGGTTTTCCAACCCATAAAATGGACATAAAATACCTCCAAGAAATGTTTGGGGGTTTTCAGAGAAATAAACCACAGTAGCACATTGTAAGCACTCAATAAATTATCTGATGTTTGCTCTTTAATTTCCTTAAATATAAAAAGACACCCAAATCCTTGCCAACTGATTTGGAACACGGGTTTTACAAATAATTAAATGAGGTCAGCGCAATTTCATTGAGGCTGCTTAGGCAGCTTCAGTGATAAATAAGGCAACTTTTTACAAGCGCATCTATTAGAACCTTAAATTAGTCAAACATAAGGAAGGATGCAAGAAAAAGACAGACTAGGAGGTGAATACTGTTTGTAAATCAGAATGCTATAGAAATGGCCACAGATTACAAATCATAAATTCCACTTTCTAGAAGCTCTGTTATATGTAGATACCAGAAAGCAAATAAAAGTATACTTAAAGATGGAGCTGGCAACGTCTATTTAAAAAAGAGAGAGAGATGAAAATGGTGTGATTTCACAGCACTATACTCAAACAAGCAGTAATATATAATATCAGACCCAAAATTTTTCAAAGAGCTGAATAACGGTTGAATAACAGCTGAATTGGAACTATTCAAGCATTTTTTTTTTTAATGTGACTCCTTCGGTCACTGCATGAGATAATTCTCTCAAATATCACTTGAGTTTCAGTTAACTCTTAGATGGCCTGAATGACAATATCACATCTCCAAGATAAGTTGTAAACAGCCTGAATTTTGGAGGGACACCACTCACAGTCTAGAGCAAGTCTTCTCAAGTAGGGGTGATTTTGCCATCCCAGGGACATTTGGCAATATCTGGAAACCTTTTTTGGTTGTCACTACGGAGGAAGATGAGAATGCGACTGGCATCTATTGGATAGAGACCAAGAATACTGCTAAACCTCCTGTGGGCACAGAACAGCCCCCACAATGAAGAATGGTCAGCTCCAAATATCAGTTGTGCCGAGGCTGAGAAGCCCTGCTCAGGAGTTAGCCAGATTGCTGTTAGTTGCATGAACCTGAGGTATCATTTAACCTCCCGGAGCCTCGATTCCCTCATTTGTCAAATAAGGGAACATCATAAGACCTGCCTTCCAGAGTTGTTAAAGGTTTTGAAGAGATATTCATAATAATGATGGCTACCATTCAGCAAGGTCTCACTCTGCACCAGGCACTGTGCCAAGAACCCATATGTGCATTATTTGATTCCATATTTATAACAATCCTATAAAGTAAGTAATGTGGCTAAAATTTCACTGCTGGAGGGGATGTGGGCTTGAAATCCCAGCAGCCTGTGTCTGACCTCTTCATTTGCTATACTCACACTGTGGGCCAGGCATTGCCAGAAGTTTGTTAGAGATGCAGAATCTCAGGCCCCACCTCAGACCAATTGAGTCTTAATCTGCATTTTAACGAGACCCCCAAGCGGTTCATGTGCGCACTGAAGTTGAGAAGCAATAAGCTAAGGACAGTGCCTGCTCCCTAAGTAACCACTAAATAAATATTAATTATTTGCATTATCATCAGTATTTGCAGCCTAGAGAGATTCGCTAGAGTAAAATTCAGACTCTGAGTCATAACTCACATGGATGTGGCAAAGATCTCATGAAGGAAATTTGTCAAAACCAAACACCCTCAAGGGCATTGGGTCTGCCCTGTCTTTTAGGAATAAATATGGATGAAGACCAGCTTCATCCATACTTATGAGGAAACGCAGAGTGTCCTATCCAGCTCTTCTGATTCCTCAGCCACTGTTCCTCCTTAAACATCCTTTGCCTCTCTCCATTCACACTATGGTGTGAATGACTCACAGCACATGCTGTCTCTCCAGGGATACATCCGAAGTTCAAGCCATGCTCTCTGCCTCTGTTTAATAGAAGAACCCAGACCTCTGCTGTCAAACTTCAAGCCGGTAATGTTCTCCTTACATTAGCTACTCCAGGGTCATAAGATGGTGACATCACAAAGCACAAAGCACACTCTGTCTCTCTAGTACTTCTTATTTTTTAAACTATATAAATAATGCATGAGTGCATCCTCAGTATAAACTATTTAAATTCTATACATGTGTATAGAGTACAAAGCAAAAGTCCTTTCATCAGAGAAACCATGGAGGGTTCAAAGCAGAAACTCCAGATCCAGATTGCCCAAGTTCGAATCCCAGCTCTACTCCTTACTAGTTGTGTGTCCTTGGACAACTTACTTTACCTCTCTGTGACTCAATTTCCTCATCTGGGCCTCAAAGATCTGTTCAAGGATTAAATGCGACAATGCCTGAGAAATGCTTAGTACAGAGCCTGGTACACATTAGGTCTTAGCGATTTCTGTTGCTATCACTTCCCTCCCCAGAGAGAAGCAACTTGATACAAAGACTTCTAGACCCTCTGCCACGCATTTACCTATATTACACCCCACAATTACAACTGCACCTTTAGCAATTACACTGGACCCAGGTTCTGCAACCTGCCCTACAGCCAAACCAAGCGCACAGATGTAACCCTCATTCTTTTTAACAGCTCTGTCTGTCCGTCTTTTGGCTGGATGCAACAAGGTGTGGGAACCATTCCTTTGCTGGTGGGCATTTAGGCTGTTCCCACTTTTTTCCCCACTGGAAGTGAACTGGATGTGCAGAGGCAGCCAGCCAAGCTCAGAGCATGTCAGACTTAGGAAGCAGAGCAGCCAGGAAGCAGAGCCAGGAGGAGGATGGTCTCATCAGAGTCTCTGCCAAGGACTGGAAGGATGACGACAATCTGGGACACACTCAAAATAAATAATTGTCCTTAACCCTCTCAAAATTGGGAAGTGGATCATTAGTCACTGCTTCCTGTCACAGCTGGTTGCTGTGCCCTTCCCTTCCCAGTACCCTCGAACTAGCCCCAGGTTCGAGGCCACATCCAGGCTACCAGATTCTCAGCAAACAAGGGTACCTGCTCTATGGTAATTTCTCCCTCCTACAGCACCCCTGGCTCATTCTCCATGACAAGGCAAAGTGAAAGGAGCCTCCTCTAGCCAGCAGGGACGTGAAAAATGACCAGTACAGCAGTTTTATGACTAAGCAGCCGAACCCTGAAATCCTACTCAGAATCCTAATTTATAAAGCAGATAAGAGGTTGAATATAGCTGGATAGTTGGAGGGGGGACTGTAGAGCCTCTTCTTTTCTCCTGAGATGCCCACTGTCCTCCTGGACACAGTTTATAAACTACTCCTCTGGTCAATTTGTTTTTCAGATTTGGCAGCTAGAGCCCACAGAGGAGCAGTTATTCACTGAAGCCACACAAAAGTAGTAGAGCCCAGGCCTTGATCTCCTGACTCTTGACTGCCAAGCCACTGTGTTCTCTGCTAACTTCTGCAATGCTTGTGCTTGTTTAGAGTGAGGTGTAAATGGTTGTCACATTCAGAGATGATTCTCTTTCCAAGGCTATTTTCATGAGAACTAGACTTTTCAACCCCACAGCCCAACTATAACTCACAGAATTAAAAAGCAAATCTTCCCGGATCAGGGGTTTCACTGGAAGGCCTGGATGTAGGAAAGCTAAATAACAACTAGGAAAAAAATTACAAACACTGCTTTTATTTTTAAAAATTTGATAAAAATCAGAACCAAATGTAAAATTCACCAGAATTTTTATGATTAAACTGATCACTTCAAATAAATTTTGTCCCTGTAATCAGTGCCTTCAGACTAATCTCCCATATCACCTACCCGGCCCAGCCCTGGCCCCTAATGACATGAACTCACTCTTCCACTGAGGTACTCTGGCATATAATTTTGAGAAGTCCTAAGCTAAAGGAATCACTCTATAATGGCAAAATTATAGGCAACAGAGTAAGGAAGAGATTTTCAAAGGGGCAAAGTCATCCCAAGCTCCAGAAATTCCCCCCGTGTATAAAATCTGCTCTGCCTAATCCACAGTTTTCATAGCAGAAAACATTGATTGAGCAATTACTGGGTACCCAGCACTATGCTAAACACTTTATGAGGATGTGACGGCACTAGAAACATCTCCCATTTTACAGACGACAAAACTGAGGTTCCGGAAGCCTACGTCACCCAAAACCCCCAGTTCCCTCATGGTAGGAACAGAATTCAAAACTGTCCCAGTTTACCTAGGACATCCTGGTTTTAGCACTAAAATTACCACATCCCGGAAACCCTGCATTCTTGGGCATCACTGGATGACTGGTCACCCTACTGGAGAGTCGGCTGAGGCTACTCAGAGAACAGAAATATTTAATATGATTGTTTAAGTTCTTGGCTGTGGGGGGCCTTTAGCAAAGTCACGTGGTTAACTAGGACTTTTCCTGGGGAGTCAGAAGAGGTGCTGACTCCCGCTTCTGGGCTGGGTGGGACAAAAATAAAGACCGCAGGTAGAGATGCCTGAGCATCCAGCTGGGTGACCAATATAGAGGGCACATTCTTGAGTTCCTCTGTGCTGCGATCAATGGGATGACCAACCAGTCCATTCTGCCAGGGGCTTTCCCAGGTTCAAGCTCTGAACGTCCCAGGGACTCCCAAAGTGCCAGGCAAACCAGGACAGATGGTCACCCTACCTCCCTAGCAAAAGCTGTTGCTGAATATTCCAGAAAACACACATCACATTAGCAACAGCATGCTCCATATTTCTGTCTACTCACTTTTTTTTTTCCTTTCATGTTTTTTTTTTTAGTTTTCTCCCCCCTCAAATTGGCAGGCAACATGACACTGTGTGCCGTTGCCCTGCTCTCACCGTGAAAGAAAATAACATAAAGGTCATTGTGCTTTACAATGAACCTTTTTTTAAAAAAATGAAAAATGGAAAAGAAAATTGCCTGAATGGGTTCCTATTAGTGGGAAGTAAGAAAAAGGTTCCAAGTGGAAAACTATTCTCAGGAGAAAGCCTGTTGACCCTGTTATTGTGTTTTCAACCTGTGTTTAAAATATTCCCTGAACATTTATTTCTAAAGTCTTTCTGCATATTTATTTTCTTTCCCCTGCTAAGAGTCAGAATTAAGAGAACTTGTTGACAAGTGGGGAAACAGAAGTTCTGAGCACTAAGTCCTCCCCAGGGCTGCGGCTCTCCTCTGTTTGCATTCTACCTCGGTGTCTCCCTCCCTGCCTCTCCTCCTCCCTCATTCTCAGTCTTGGCCTCTCTCCTCTGTGTGTCTCTCACTCTCTCTCTTTCTCCCTCCCTCCCTCCCTCTCTCAGCATTCTGCAGCTTTCTTTGGGCGCTTTACTCCTTGTAGCTATATCATGGGTATGATGTGTACATCTCCATCACACTCACTGGTCTGTGGCTCCCAAGGGAATGCTCGTTTGGTGAAAGCAGGCACCCAGTCGTTTGTTCATGCTCACATCCCCAGGGTCTATCCCCATGCCTGGCGGATGCAGTGGGTGCTCGATATCTGTAACTGCATGATTGAGTGGTTGACCCACGGCCTTTTTACTACCCTGCTCCCTGGATAATTGCTGGCTCCTCACATTGGACTCCTTCAGAAGCAGACCCTGAGCCAGAGATACAAGTGCAGGTAGTTTATTTAGGTGATCCTGGAGCGGAGAAGGGAGTCAGGGAAGGGAGGGAAGACAAATAGGGTGTGTCATCCAGCAGGCTACCAATGTGGGCAACTAGGGCTCAATCAGGGGGAACTCCGGGAGAGAACGCAGAACATGCCTCAGAGTTACCTGTTCCCAGGTGCTAGTCCCTAGCTGAGGGCTGCTGCAGGGGCATTATCCCTGAGACCACTGGTCTGCCCCGGAGCTTGAGATGAAAGAAGGCCCCCTGGCAGTGTGTCCTGGGTGCCGCCAAAGGACCACAACAGAATGGGCCAGAATGATGAGTACCAAAGAGATGAGAACAGGATCCTTGCAGCATCTGCCACAATGGAGACCCCAATCAGCAATTTCCCTGGTGTTTTAGACATCCGCATCCTGATGAAAATATTTTTCTGTAGCATTTCGCCTGTGGGGCATCCTTTCCTTCTTAGAAGTGTTTTCCCTTGGACTTCTCAATCTCCTCCCACCGCCCTGCCTGCACACCCTTGGTCTCCTTCCCTGACCCCTCTCCCACCATTCTCAATGAAGATGGCCCCGCCCATTGTCCCATCCTCAACACAACCCACCCCCACCCCCATTCCGGGAAATGCGGCAAATTGTACAGCCAGGCAGGTCATTCCCAGCCCCAGAATCCCCTCTCTGGTGCTCTTGCCAGAAATAACAGCAATAAAGCAATAACAGGAACAGCAGTAGGTGAGCTTCTGAACAGCGTAGTGTGTGATTTAAGAGCACGCTCTCCTGGGCTCAAACGCTGCCTCCACTCCTCACCAGCTCTGAACTTGAACAGGTTATCAACTCTTTCGAAAAGGTCAATAAAGTCCTACCCCAAGGGCAGTTGAGAGCACATTAAAGTGCTCAGCATAGTGCAGGGGTGGGCAAAGCTGGCAGATCCAATCTGACCACTGTCTGTTTTTGTAAATAAGGTTTTATAAGAACAGCCACACCCCTTCATTTACAGGTCATCTGCGGCTGCCTCTGGGTTGCAGTGACAGACTTGAGCAGCTACGACAGAGACCGTATGGCCCTCAGAGCCGTAGATATTCACTGTCTGGGCCTTTGCAGGAAAAGTTTGCCAACCCCTGGCGCAGTGCCTGGCACATGGCTGGTGCTTAATAAATATTGTATGTTACGGTGTCAGTATTTGCCAAGCTGTGTTAAGCACTTTACATGTGCTATCTTATTTTTAGTCCTCATCACACTAAATGTTGGGAATTCTTGTTACCCCATCTCATAGATGAAGACAGAGGCCAGTGGTCCCTACATACATGTCTCACACAGTCTTCTCCTCCTTTGCCCCCAGCTCCCCTTGCAAAGTACCCATTCCTCCATCACTGTCATTGTCAGCCCCAGAATCTCAGGCTGGAAGCCTTGGAGTCCTCCTTGACCCCTTCTTTTCCCACAAATCCTAGAGATTCATCCTCCACACGCAGCCACATCCACACCTTTCTTTCCACTCTTCACCCTTAAACCAACATTTCCCAAAGCGGGTTACCCGGAACACTGGTCCTAGAAAGGGGGGTTTCACAGTCAATTAATTTTGGAAAATACTGCACATCGCGTGCTCGTCTCAAAGGGTCCTAATGAACATTAACATGGTAAAGGCTCTGAGAAGTCCTGCAAAAAAGAGCTGTTTAATTCTATGCAGCCCAGCATTTAGCAAACACACACAGCTACAAAATTCTTTTTTCCCATTTAAAATCTGTTTCCACGACAGGACAGAGATTGGGAGCCACTGCCTGGGTCTCTCACCATGGCTTCCTCTCTAAAATTCCTGACCAGGCTCTTTTCCCTGTCATCTATCCTAGGAATTTATAAACGTCTTCTGTAAAGGCCAGATAGTAAATATTTTAGGTTTCATGGGCCAAGAGGCAAAACCAAGTATATTATATAGGTACTTATGTAAGAAAGAAAACACATTTCTATAAACATTTTATTGGAAGAATTCAAAACTTCATTTATGGGCACCAAAATTTGAATTTCCTATGATTTTCACATGTCATGAAGTATTATTCTTTTGTTTTTTATCCTATTCTTTAAAAATGTAAAAGTCCTTCTTTGCTCTCACACCAAGCACACAGAAACAGGCAGTGGGCAAGATCTGAAGAGCAGACTAGTTGCCGAGCCATGATCTCCCACACAGTACTGATAAAACACACCTCCTAAAATCCAGTTCTTACCACTCCTGTGTTGAACTTGTTCAGAGACTCCTCTTTCCCTTCCAGAGTAAGTACCAGCTTATCCCCCACAGCACTCAAAATATCTTAGCCTGACCCCCGCCTATCCATTCAATGTGACTTTCCACCCCTCACCTCCCACCCTTTGTCCTATCCGGTTAAATGTGCCCACTGCTCCTCATACATACTCCATCCTTCTTGGCTCTTGTGTCTTTGCTCCCTCCTCCTGGAATACGTCCTCATAATCTCTGCACATCCAAACACTGCTGGTCCTTCAAGGATGAACTCAAAGGCCACCTCCTCCAGGAAGCCTTCTCTGATCTCCCCAGAGCTAATATCTCCTTCCTCTCAATCTCCAGGCCTCTAATCTCTGTAGCACATATGGTCACTATATATCTAAAATTGTGTACATATGTCTCTTTGACCCAGTAAACTATACATGACATGATACCTCGAAGCTGCGAAAATGGATTCCCACACATAATATCAAAGATAGGAGTCTCAGGAATTGGTGGTTTTGCTGAGAACTCTTCCTCAGCCTCCTTCTCATTCCATCCTTTT
Organism: Pteropus vampyrus; assembly: GCF_000151845.1. NCBI lineage: Eukaryota > Metazoa > Chordata > Mammalia > Chiroptera > Pteropodidae > Pteropus > Pteropus vampyrus. The sequence goes on from NW_011889081.1 coordinate 406,825, forward strand.
CCCCAACTGCCTCATGTAAGCCCCACACATTTCAGAAGTGGGGAGGGCTGGTATCAGGACATGGAAGGTGTTTCTTTAAACTCCAAAAAAATCTTAAAGGTTGAAGTGGAAAAGGTGAAGGAGAGGTCGGCCTGTGTCTGGAAATTTCCTCTACTGGCAGTTCTTCTCTCCATCTTTGGAAACATAATAAAAGCCAAAGTGATACACAGGGTTTAAATACTGAGTGTGTTTGGACTCAGAAGTACAGTACCTTGAAATGGTATCATGAAGGTCAACAAGACCTAGCGGAAGAATGCTCGCATTTACTAATCTCGCCTCTCTATGTAAAATAAAGTGGTTGAGCTAATGAGAGTTGACCTGGATCTTAGGAAGCCTACCAGATGGATACATAACAGCCTTAAGAGACATGACTCCATGAGAAGCCCATTCTGTTCTGATTGACAGGAGAGGAAGAAGGTGCTCCCATAGCTGAAAAGTCTGAGCTCTGTTCCCTTCTTCTGCCCAGAACAGAAGAAGAGAGTTAAGGCCCAGAATGATGTCAGCATCACCTCCACTGTTACACCACTTCCATCACACCCAGAAGTGTGGGCCAACCTGTGGACCACAGGTGAAACTATCAGAGTCTTAGAGACTGGGCCGTTTTGAACTTCTTTCTTTTATCCGCACACTTAATAAACAAACATCACTCCCCACTACCACCAACCACTACCTGATGGCTGCCATTAAAAGAGGGCTTCACTGGGTTGACTCATGTGGGTAGACTCAGTGAAAACTGAGGTATGGTTCTGCCATTTATTACACTTAGCCCGGAGAACATTCTGATCTAGAGTATTGTCCCAGGTGGCCTTGGCTGCTGCAAGTGAGCCCTCAAATCAAATCTTGGCTAAATCTTCTCCAAAGTCAATTTAAAATGTTTTCAAAGGTGTTTCAACCTGGGACACATCAGACCCCATGGGTCCTAAAAGGAAATATCTCAAGTCAGCACCCATGTCCCACCCCTTCTGTTTTCACGAAGGCCTTATCTTGATAGAAGTTTTCCCTTCTGCAGACAGCTACACTTGCTGTTTAATCCATCACAAATATACCATAAGAAAAGCTATCTGCCGCATTCCAAAGCTTTCCTAGTGAGAAACCACCCATGTCACCAACCTACAGTGAACTCCAATTTACCTTGAAGAGGATCGGAGAGGCTGGAATAACAGTGGACTAAATATCATAGAAATGTCTTCCTCTCTCACATGAGAATCTGGGCATATGCAGTCCAGGACCAATGTGGCCTGGAGGCCTGGCTCCTTCCCCCAAGCCTGACCACCCTCAGCATGTGGCCGAGATGGCTCATTCCTAGTCTACCTTCCATCAGACAAATGTGGCAAATGGAGAAGGGCATGGCATGCTCTCCCCTCATAGTAACCACCTAGAACCTGCACACGTTTCCCTGCTCACATCCCCTTCATGAGAACTCAGTTGCACGGCCACCCTTAGCTGCAAGGAAGGCAGATAATTGTTTTCTAGGGCTGCCACAACAAAATGTCACAGACTGGGTAGCTTTAACAACAGGAATTTATTTTCTGACAGTTCTGGAGACTGGAAGTTGAGATCAAGGTGCCGGCAAGTATGGTTTCTTGTGAGACCTCTCTTCTTGGCTTGCAGACGGCCACCTTCTCCTGTGTCCTCATGTGATCCTTCCTCTGTGTGTGCATCCCTTGTGTCTTTGTGTCCAAATTTCTCCTTCTCATAAGGATATCACCCTAACCATCTCATTTTAACTTAATTACCTCTATAAAGGCCCTATCTCCAAATACGGTCACATTCTGAGGTAGGGTTTCAATGTATGGATTTGGGGTGGAGGGGACACGATTCAGACCAGAGCAACAGGTAATATAGCCTTGATCATGGGGAGCCATGTGCCCATCAAAAATCGGATGGTAGGGCTATTATAAGAAGGGGAGGATGGACTGGGAGGTCAATTAGCCACCTCTGCCCCAAGCAATGTCCTCCCCTAGTTCATGGCAACCACAGGTACACTAATATTTGAATGACTAAAGAGAGGAAACGAAAACAGAAACTCTTGAAAGTTCTGTCTAGACCTTGTGCTCAGGGGCTCAATCTGTTGCAGGTCTGATTCTCCACTGCCAGGCTGTGCTGAATGAAGAGAATGCAGCTAGCCCATCACTCAGTTCTACAGAAGTGACTAGTAGAGTGTGACCTACAGAGGGATCAAACGAGACTCTCTGGGCAAGAGTGTGCCCAGGAGCTCCAAGAACAGATTGAATTCCCACAAGAGCAGGTGTTTCTGCCCATTTTCCTCCTTGCTGTATCTCTAGCATGTAGAACAGTGCCCAGCAGGTAGCAGGTGCTCATAAACTGAATGAATGCAAAAAAGAAACCTGGGAGAAGAAACTGCATCCAAGTCCAGGGCCTCGCCGATAAGAAGCCATTCTAAGCTGCCCCCCTATGATCCTATCTTGCTGTTTTTCTCACATTCTCAGTCATCCATATTCCATTAATTAAAATGACAGCTGCTATGAGCAGAACCAACATTCCTAATTAGAAGAGAGGGTAAGACATAAGTGAAGGAAAAGGGTAACTTCAACCAGTTGTAATGTTCTGACTGAGATCCACCTTTATAAATAAGTGGGCTCTGAAAATGTAGCTCTTTTAAAGGATCCAGAGAGTTCACCCAGCTTACTGGCGGAGGCAGTTTGTCTGGTATATAGAATCATGGATTCCCAGCATCAGTGCTTTCTAAACATATGACCATTCAGACATATTATTAAACAATCCCATGCCTCAGTTTCCTTTCTTTTAAAATGGGAGGATCACAGAACACACCAGAGTATCCGTGGCTTTAAGATGCCATGCATTCCTGACTCCTAGTCAAAATGACAAAATAAATGCTATGCTCACCTCCTCTCACAACCACTTCAAAATTACAACTACACTACAGAACAAACACCCTTGTAAACCGCCAGAAGACTAGGTGAACAGAAGTCCTGTAACAGGATATACAGAAGCCACATTGAGACTGGTAGGAGAGCAGAGACCCAGAATGGGCTGGGAGTTAAAAAATGTGTGGCAGTTAAAAAACGGGAGAAATATCTCTGCTGTAGAGGTCACCCCCCGAGGAGCGAGAGGTCCTGGCCTCACACCAGCTCCCCAGCCCAGAGTTTCAGTGCTAGGAACAGAAGTTCCCACAACTTTGGCTGTAAAAACCAATGGGGCTTGCGGCTAAGTGAGACAGAGGGTGGCTGGAGTACCAGGTGTTCCTCTTAAAGGGCCCACACACAGAGTTACTTGCTGACAGACTCACTTACTCTGAGCTCCAGTGCTGGGGCAGCAGCTCAAAAGCGTCAAAGACATAAAGGGAGAAACTGAATTGTCTGGCTTCAGAGCAAGGGCTGGAGGGGCAGCTTTCTTCTGGATAGTAGTAAGAGCAGACACCACTGTCCTTTGTTGAGCTCTCCCCCAACCCAGCCCGCACGCTCAGGAGGGTGCCAAGTTTGCATCTCCATTAACCTAGCTAACACTGTTCACCCTACCCTGGTGATTCCCTGAGACCCTACCCCACCCAACTTGTGGCCTACCCAAGCCACTTCCAGAAGCTTTTCCATACAAACAGCCTATCTAGGGTCATGCTACGAACTTTCCTAAAAACCTCTCAAAGGTTCACAAACCCAAACAAGTAGCTTCTGGCCTCAGCATGCCCATAACTCTTGCTAAGCAGCTTCGAGCCCCACACCAGTGGTAACTAACTTCACTTCCAGCTTAGTCTCTCCCAGGTGCCTCTAAGCCCAGCACAAGGGGCGACCATCTGCAGATCACTGTGCAGCTCATACCAGGTGGCCCCAGTCTGGGCTCAGGCAGCAGCTGACCTTGGCCTGCACTAGAGCTCCTCCCAAGAGGCCCAAGAACCAACACACCCAGTGGCCAGCTTCAGACCACACCAGAGCACCAACCAATCACCTCCACAAATGACACATCCAAAAGATGAACTCGGCAGGCACCAGAGTACCACTAAAAAGAACTCTGCTCCATGGGGTCAGCCCCTGCACAACAGCTCCTCATAGTCACAGCCATTTCTCATAGCTGATCAGCCTGAGGGTCAATCCCTTCTAATGATGTGCCAACAGCAATCAAGGCTAAACTACAATAGGAGGGCACACACAACCCACACAAAAGACACACCTGGGGCACTCAGCTAGGCGACCAGGGAGACCGTGCCAGTGGGCCCCACAGGACACCTAGTATATAAAGTCACTCTTCCAAAACAAGGAGACATAGCATCTCTACCTAACACATAGAAACAAACACAAGGAGTCGGCCAAAGGGAGGAGACAAAGAAACATGTCCCAAATGAAAGAATAGAACAAAGCTCCAGAAAAAGAATTAAACAAAATGGAGACAAGCAGTCTACCAGATGCAGAATTCAAAACGCTAGTTATAAGGGTGCTCAGCGAACCTAAGGGAAGAGTAGATAAACTCAATGAGAACTTTAACAAAGAGATAGAAAACATAAAAAAAAGAACCAGTCATAAATGGAGAATACAATAACTGAAATCATGAATACATTAGTACTCAATAGTGGACTAGATTAAGCAGAGCATGGAATCGGTGATTGTGAAGACAAGGTAGCAGAAAACATCCAATCGAAACAACAAAAAGAAAAATAATCCCCTCAAAATAAGGATAGTTAAGGGGCCTCTGGGACAACATCAAGAATACCAACATTCACATCATAGGAGTACCAGAAGGAGGAGAGAGAGAGCAAGGAATTAAAAACCTGTTTGAAGAAATAATGATGGAAAACCTCCCTAACCTGAAGAAGGAAATAGACATGCAAGTCCAGGAAGCACAGAGAGTCCCAAATGATGAACCCAAAGAATCCCAAAGGGATTGCACAAAATATTTACAGTGATAAAAAGCAAGGACTTACACTACCAGGATTACTCTACCCAGCAAAGCTATCTTTTAGAATTGAAGGACCAATAAAGAGCTTCCCAGACAAGAAAATGCTAATGGAATTTATCACTACCAAACCACTATTACAAGAAATGTTAAAGGGACTTCTTTAAAAAGAGAAAGAAAAAAGATAAAAAATATGAATGATAAAATAACTACATACCTATCAATAAATACTTTAAATGTAAGTGAATTAAATGTTCCATTCGAAAAATTTAGTGTGGCTGAGTGGATAAGAAAACAAGACCCATACATATTCTGCATATAAAAGAGCCACTTCAGATGGAAAGATACACACAGATTGAAAGTAAAGGGATGGAAAAAGATATTTCATGTAAATGGAAACAAAAAAAAAGTTGAGGTAGCAATACTTATATCAGATACTATAACAAGAGACAAAGAAGGACCCAGAAATTTCATTTCTAGGTATTTAGCTAAAGAAACTCAAAACACTAATTTAAAAAGACATATGCATCCCTATGTTCTTTGCAGCATTGTTTACAATAGCCAAGATATGGAAGCAATCTAGTGTCCATCAATAGAAGAACAAATAAAGAAAATATGGTACATATATATGATGGAATATTACTTGGCTATAAAAGAAAAGAATAAAAGCTTGTCATTTGCTACAACACAGATGAACCTAGAGAGTATTCTACTAAGTAAAATGAGTCAGGCAGAGAAAGACAAGTACCATACAATTTCACTTACATGTGGAACCTAAAAAAACAAAATAAATACACAAACAAACAAAACAGAAACAAACTTATAGATACAGAGAAAAAATTAATGGTTGCCAGGTGGGAGAGAAGCTGGGAAGATGAGTGAAAAAGGTAAAAGAATTAAGAAGTACAAATTTCCAGTTATAAAATCAGTCACAGGGATGTGAAGTACATCATAGGGAATATAGTCAATAATATTATAATAACTATGTATGATGTCAGATAGATAATAGAGTTATCAGAGTGATCACTATTTTGTACACCTGAAAGCAAGATAATATCACGTCTCCTGTAATTGAAAAATAAAAAATTATTTTTTAAAAAAAGAGGCCGTGCATGAAGGCACTTAGTGCAGCGCCTGGCTGCACTAAGTCGGTCCTCCGTAAATGCCAGTGATCAGGGGAGACATGTCTGTCAGCTGCCTGCCCCTGGTTATTCCAAGGGTCCTAACCTCATGAGGATAAAGAAGGCTGGAATATAAATGGAAAGATCCTTCATTTAAAAATTTAAAATCCTGTGTTCTTCTCTTCTTCAGTGCTCTTGAGAATAACACAAGGAAAGTAGGCTAAAGTCACAGCAGTAAGAATTGAAGGGAAAAGACAAGGACACCCAGCTTGCTCATATTACGTAAAAACTGAAAGGCATTGGCATGGGATGGCCTTTCTTGACAAGAGATGGTGTGCTTGGAGGTCTAGGAATGGACAGGAAGACCCTAGAAGACCCTGGGTTAGATTTAAAGGGAAGGAATCAATGCTAAGATGCCCTGTCATCATGGAACCATGGCACCAAGGGTCCACCTCCTCCTGCCCACTACGAGGGCCAGTTACTAAAAGGATGGCATTTAGGGTTTTGTTTCTTAAACAGAGTTTAGAAAATGTGCATGAAGGATGGTGAGAGTTTTTTAAAAATCACATACTGCAGCTTGTTAAACGATTGGAAATAAAAGCTACGCAAGAGTATTAAATTAGATTACCCAATATGAAACAAGCATACTTTCATCTAAAGTTCCTCTAAATAGATGTTTATTTTCCCTTGCTGTAAAGGTAAGCTATTTTCTTTATTACTCTTTACTCACTAAAAACATACAAGGGAGAAGGGGGATCCAAACCCACATTGGTCAGTTGCCTCAGCATTGCAAAGCAATTCTTATCAGCATTAATACTGCAGTGCCCAAGGAGAAGAAATTAGGAGGTTTTCCTTGTGCAAGAACAGAACTGAGGGAAGAAAATGCAGTTGCTAGCACTAAGTAAGTTATTATAAAATCTGCTCAAGCCTCATGTTTCTCCAATGATTCAAGATAATCACATTAGTTGCTTCAAACATTATGCAGTGACATCACTCAAATAGATAGCTCCCAGAGGTTGGATATGAGACCAGGGAATTAGCATCCGTCACACGTTTATGACAGATCTAATGGTCTGACCTGATTTGTTACTAGTTGGAGCTCATGTGGATATCTCTCTGACTGTGGCCACCTTTCTCACTTAATGATCCTCCTTGCTTAGAAGGACCCCTGTGGAACCTATTGGAATAAGAAATAGGAAACTCCTGATAACCCAAGGTCAAACGAGTGAGGTATGGATCCTCTCATTGTCCAGGGTTCTGTCAAAGAGCAAGTAAAAAAAACTCTCGTTTCAAATTTGGTTTAAACCTCACTAGCCTAGAGGTTAAGTATTGTGCTTCAGAAACAAACGAATCCAGGTTTGAGACCACCTTCTGGATGTGAGATCCTGCTCATCTGCAACATCAACACAATAATAGCTTCTAACTCTTGGGATGGTTGTGAGAATTAAGTGAAATAATATATACGTAAAGTATTGAATACAATGTTTGGCATAGAGAGAGCATTTAATAAATGATAACTCGGGCTGTTATAATTTCTAGTACGAGTGAGATATGAAATTTTGCAAGAGTATCCACCAGGAAGGGTTGGTAAGACTCTAATACTCCAAAGACATGATTGATGTCACTCTGAGTTTTTTCTTCCCTATTGTCCATGTAGCAGACGTACTTGGAGCCCATACCCACCCCCCACTCCACCCCCAGCCAACGTGGCAATCACTGGTAACTTAAGGGGACAGTTCCCACCCACACTAATGGATCTCTACCCCAAGCACCTGCATCTCTCTGCCCGGAAGTGTCCTCCAGACACAGGAGCATGCTCAGCCTGTGTTCTGGGAAGGCTGGGGGTTGCAGAGAGGGACATCCTCTGAAGCAACACACAACCAGTGAGAAGTGAGAATGGATGGCCTCAAATGGGAAAACTCTTAGGGGTGCTCTGCACCATGCCCAGAGTCACCCAGAGTCCCCCAACAGGCTGGAACACCAGCTGTCCACCACGGTAAGCTGTTCACTGGAATGCCCTTCACTGGCTTCCTTCCTTCCCTGTCTCTCCTCCCCACTCCTTCATCATAGGATCACCCCAAATAAACCCTTGCATTCAAGTCCTCATCTCAGGGTCTGCTTTTTGGGAAACCCAAACCAAGATGATCCAAAGGAGGCTTCCTTCTCCTTGGCATCTCTGCAGCTTCTCCTATGACCCCATCTGTCAAAGTGGAATAACACAGGGAGCTCGAGCAGTGACACCTGACAGACTGGGTTCAAATCCCAACTCTGCCACTTCCTAGTTGTATAAACAAGTTAGTTCTCCTCTCTGCTCCCCAACTGAAAAGCAACAGCTACCTCAAAGGGTTTTTAGTGAGGATTCTAGCACAGAATGGGCTCAATCTTTGTAGCTTTGTATTAGCCCACTGGAGCTTCCTAAACCTTCCCAAGGTTTCCAGCAATACCGGGAGAACTTGAGTGCTTGGTACAGAAAATGAATTCAAAAGAGCAGAATTTCAAGGATTTGTTGGGGAGATATTTTTAAATAGAGTGACTAACATCATGTGGAGTGAAACCTTCTCTAGCAACAAAGCCTGGTCCTATTGCCAGAGCGCTGGCACTGGGGGCCAAAGAAGTTGATTCTTTGGCCCAGGCCATACTTGCCATTGGCTGCCTCTAATTAGAGCTGAAACATTTCTTAGGTGTTGCCACGTTGATCAGCAACTAGTTTATTTTTCTACAAAATGAATGACAGCTAGACAACAACTTTAAAGTTGTCAAGAACGAAGAGGAAAAAACGCAACCCAGGGGTTCTGTGCTTCCTCTGTTCTCCCTAAAGAACTGTTGGTATAGTCACGTCTCAAACCAGCATGAATTCAAGTTAAAACTCAGCACTCAGCTGGAACTTCTAGAATGAGTTGTCCCAAATAAATGTGAAGGAAACTTAAAAATTAATGAAGTTATGGGCCACCTGAGCAGTGACATTTTTCAACACATCCTCCAACGCTTTCCTAATTAAAGGGATCTGGCTGCTGGTTTCTGTTTCTGGTACCCGCGTCGGGGAATTCCTGAGGGAGGGAAGGAAGAACCACCAACCTGAGGTTGATTTTTCCAACAATTCAGCTGTGAGTCCAGTTGTGGACTCTCTAGATGAAGCTCTGACCAGGATGACAAAGAAGACGTTTGGGAGCTGTGATTCAGGGGAGAGCTCTGTCAGCATGTATGGTTCACCTGGGCAAATGTGTTGGCAGAAAAATAAGTGGACAGAATCATCCAAGCAGCCAAGAAATGAAGTAGCCTGGGAGCCCCTGGCAGCCCAAGGCGGACACCGCTGCTTCTTCTGGTCCTGGTGAAATCGCAATTACACAGGCTGGGTCCTTGGCCCAACATCACAGACATGGGGGGGTGGGGAGACAGACAAGTAAATAATTCCCCAAGTCATTTCCTACCGTGTACAAGAAGAGCACAGTGCTACCTAGTCTTGAAGGCCGGGAAAGGGCAGATCAGCTAAGACCTGAAGGGGAAAGAGATCTCCAGGCAACAGAGAAAAGAAAAACGTGTTCCAGACAGAGGAAAGAGCTTACCTGGGAGCTCTGAATTCCGTGGCACGTTTGAGAAACTGAAAGAAGCCTCTCGTGACTGAAGTTAGAGAGGGAGAGGGCAAATTAAATAAGATAACTTATGTGATGCGCTTGGTACATAGTAAGTTCTCAGTATTCACTGAGATATTAATTGTGGCGGTATCTTTACTAGCTCTGTGAATGACGTACTATTTTGGCATTATCCACCTGATGTTAAAACTCGATGTACTATTTTGGCATTATCCACCTGATGTTAAAACTCGTCTCAGAAAGCACAGATGATTTTTGTGATAGCCCATGAACTGTGTGTTATAAAGAGGCCCACCCTGCAGCCCCAGAAATGCCTTCTCTGTGCCTCAGTGGCCTCCCAGGCTCCATGTCAGGACATGCAGGATGACCTGAGAGCGGCTCACTGGTGAGTGGACCAAGCAAGGAAACAACCCGGCATGAAGCAGAGGAGCCCTGCAGGTAACTAGGACCACCCTCCTCAATCAAGAGTTCAGGAACTATTTACCTTCATTCCAACCCCAGGGCCGGCTTTACAGGTGTGCAAGCTGTACAGTCACACAGGGCTCTATACTCAATGCTCTGCTGTCACCATATTAAAATTCATTTTTTAACAAGGGGCCTCACAACTTTATTCTGCACTGGACCCTGTAAATTATGCAGCTGCCCCTGCTTCTCCCCAAGTAGTTGAGCAAAGTACATCCTTTCTGGTCCCTGACGGCCTCTTTTACAAGAGGAATGATAGTCAAAACCAAGCTGTTTCCTTCTAGTAATACCTCTGAGGCTCTTTTATAACCTGGTCCTCTGGGCAGCTACCCAGTTGGCCCACTCCTTCTCCTATTTCTAGGGCCAAAAACTGCTGAAATCCCTGGACAGCAACTGGACTTGTGTTTACAGCTCTTTTTTCTCACCACATTGGGCAAACTGGCAGCATCAGAAGACAGGGGCACTTCACCAATACGAGAAGTAATGCTGGACCCAGATAGACTTGGGTTCAAATCCCAATTCTGTCTTTGACCCACTGGGTGACCTTGGGGAAGACACCTAGCCTCTCCCAAGCCTCCATTTCCTCTAAGTCTTAGAGAAAAGATAATAGAACTGCAGGATCGCTGTGGAGGTTAAATGGGACCATGGATGCAGAGTGTTCCACACATAGTAAGTGCTCCATGGTAGGTACCGGCCTTTCTGGAGTTGTCGTCGTCGTTCCCAGCACTGTGTACAGTCCTTGTATGGGTACCAGTCAGGGGACAGGCCTCCTGACTATAGAAGCCAAAGGCAGCTCTGGATGCTTTTCCTACTAGAGCTTCCTCTTGAGGTGCTTGCATTGTTGGGGGAGCAGGCTCATGATATAAACTCTGCCATCAGACTCTTCCCTAAACTGAGCTGAAACAGCAGAGATAGCAGACACTGTGGGATGTTTTCAGGGATTCCAGCAATGGTCCAGACAACACTAGTGGGCAATGCCAGCTGCCGAGACCCTCTGGATCTGTCTAGTTATCCAGCCTTCCATTCAACCCTGTGAGTTTCCCCACATCCTTCCAACAAGCCCCCTTCTTGCTTACATTAGTCACAGTAGCTTCTGTTGTTTGTAACTAAAGATTCTAACTTAGACACCATTCTTGAAAGAGTGTGGGCAGACACTCAGATTTTTAACTCACTCAGGGCATCAGACCCAGCCTGGGGTAGCACGAAGCTGATCGCTAGGAGAAACTGGGGTGCAGTCTCTCCCAGTACCTGTGCAAGTGGGAGACATATGAGTGCCTGGCCCCCAGGAAGCCTCCTGGCAAGCCAGCCAGCCCAGTGCCTCTCCTCCCACAGAAAAACACTTGCACATTCAGTCTCCAGCTGCAGAACACAGAAAGCACAGAGCTACCCGGTGCTGACATGCTCCTGAGCAGAGGGGTTCCCAGGTCTGCAGCATGGATCTCAGGAGAGACCTGTCCACTAATTATCCCTCGCCCTCCAGCCTTCCGCAGGTCAGCAGTGCAAGGAGCCGGCCAGGCAAGCCCTCCCCAGCCTGCTGCATCTGCAGATAGAGTAGGCGGCTGCAGATATGAGATGTTAGGAGGCAATGAAGCAACCTCCACAACTGCCTCTGTCCCCAGAGGAGCGATTTGTTCTGCAGGACAGCAATTACTCCAACCTTCCAGAGCCCATTGAACAAGTAGATTCTCATGAGAGATCATCTTACTAAACTTTAATGTAAATTTATTTTTTAGATTGCTTTCCTACTGGAACAAAGACTCTGGAATGGGAACAGAGAAAAAGAATCATCAAGAAACATCAAATGGGGGAACTGAAAGTCCCTTCGAGATCACCCACTCTAGCATCCCCATTTTATGCGAGAAAACTGAGGCCCACAGAGGAAACTGTTTACTCAAATCTGTTATGGGTTGGATTGTGTCCCTACCCCCACAAAATTTATGTATTGAAGTGCTAATCCCAAATACATCAGACTGTGACCTTATCTGAAAATAGGGTCGTTGCAGATATATTTAGTAAGTTCAAGTGAAGTCAGTGGAGTAGGGTGAGCCCTAATCAAATATTACCGTGTCCTTATAAAAAGGGGAAACTTGGAGACAGACATGTACACAGGGAGAACACCATGTGAAGGTAGAGGCAGAGATGAAGGTGATGCATCTACAAGCCAAGGAATGCCAAAGAGTGCCAGCAAACTCCCAGAAGCTAGGGGAGAGGCAGGGAACAGATTCTTCCTCACAGCCCTCAGAAGGAATCAACCCTGCCAACACTTTGATCTTAGACTTCCAGCCTCCAGAATTCCGAGGAAATAAATTCCTGTTGATTAAGCCACCCAGTTTGTGGTACTTTGCCTGGCAGTCCTATGAAACTAATAGGTCTCCTAGCAATTTTTTAAAATATTCCAAATTATTATTATTATTATTGTCATCATCATCATCGTTTCATATGGTTTATATCACATTTCATTCTAGTAAGGGTTTTGAATAACATTTAAAGAACTGATGTAAATACACATATATAAATAAGAAATAAGCACCAAGAAAAATAAAAAATGAAATAAGTCAAGACTACAGGATGATATGAGACCCATGAAGTCCTATCCAATTACTAGTTGAACCATAAAATAGACCGTAAGCTTCCTATTAGGCAAAGTCAAAATAGAAATATGATCAGGTAGAAAAAACTTTCTCAGTGCTGAACAATAAAAAAAAAACCAGGACACTGGGAAATGTCACAGGTGATGTTCTCAACGGCACTCCTACAGCAAATGGAATAACAATTTTATAAGGTAAAAGATTCAGCCAGAAAGTCATTGCTGGAGACAAGATTTGCACTTGAGACTCCTGCATTCCAATGAAAGAAAGATATCCTTTCTTTCATTCATTCAATAAAACTTTCTTGAATGCCATCTATGTATCAGATGCAGTGGACACATGATAAACAAGATACAAAGTGGCTGCAAGAAGCCTGTGAGCTGGTCTCTGGAAATCTACTGGAGGAGACAGACATGTAAATATTTCTCATGTCCTGTAACAGAGCTACTGCCAGACCTTAGGACGGGACTGGAACCAAGGCCTGAGACCAACAGTATCAGCATCACCTGGAAGCTTGTTAGAAATGCAGACTCTTGGGCCCCACCTTAGACCTCCTGAATCATATCTGCATTTTCATAAGATCCCAGGGGTATCATCAGTAGCAGTGATGCGGGGAATCCAGAAGTCATCATCTCCTTCTCCTCTCTCTTTCTGTCTCTGACTCTCTGTCTCTGTCTCTATTGCCATCTCCGTCTCACATCTGAACATGTGCCTCCTTTTTCTTTCCCTGTAGACTGATTTCTTCTCTTCCCTTGTCTACAATGCAGAAACCATAGCTACACTTCCCAGAGTGAGCTATGGCCTCTTCTTTCTCAGTCTTAACTCTAAATTCATGGTAGAGGCCTCTGATTGGCCTAGACTTGGTCATGTGCTCATGCCTGGCCCAATCAGCTATAGCCAAGGAGCATGACCACACAGAACAAAATGGCTGCTGAGAACCCAACCACTGTGTCATGTGGCCATTGTGTGGGGTACAGTTTCCAAAATAAGGGTTCAGGTAGCCAACCCAAGAGGTGCACTCAATAAATGCTCATGGAGTTCATGTTTGGGCAGTAGCAGAACATGATGGTGAAAAGCACAGGTTCCAGATCAGGCTACCTATGTTCCACTCCTAGTTCCACTGCTTTTGGATTATGTGGCTGTGGACAAGTTGCTTAAACTGTAGCCTCGGTTTTCCTCATCTGTCAGATGGAAAAAAGCAATAGGACCTACTTCCCTGAGCACCTATGAAGTCTGAGTAAAATAACACATGTAAAGCGCTTAGCTCAATGCCAAGTAACAAAGCAAATGCTTAATAAATATCAGCTATCAGTATCGATGATGAAGATGATGATGACATCAGACAACATCAGTGTAATCAAGCAATCAATTTCCTCCTCAAGTCTAGGGACTTGTAAGGAAATTCAGACCACAATCTCTGAATTCACCTTATAGTACTTGTTAAGTTTGCCATTTTCAGTCATAACTTAGACTGATACTATTAGTTTCCTTTTGGTATCTATTTATTCCTCCAACAAGTTTTGCATTGCTATTCTGTGCTTAACACCAAGCTAAGAGCTGGGGACACAAAAAAGAGACAAAAGTCCTTCTCTAGAGAAATTAACAATCCAAAGTGTTTTCCCTGAAGCATGAAGCATATACAACTACTGGTCCTAGAGGGGATTTTGTGAAGGTGACCTTAAGGAATAATAGCATGGCAGTAAATAACACTGAGTCACAACAAAAGCTAGTCTCTGTAGAGTTTGCTGTCGTAACAAATTGCCACAAACTCATTAGCCTCACACAATAGAAATATATTTTCTCACAGTCCTAGAGGCCCTAAGTCCCAAATCGAGGTGTTGGTTCCTTCTGTAGGCTCTGAGAGAAAATCCATCCCATGCCTCCCCTCTAGCTGCTGGCAATTCTTGGCACTCCTTGGCTTGCAGACGCATCACTCCAATCTCTGCCTCCATTTTCACATGGCCTTTCTCTCTGTGTGTCTCTGGTCTCAAATCTCCCTCTCCTTTCTGAGGACACCAATCATTAAATTCAGGGCCCACTCTAAATCCAAGATGATCTCATCCTGATATCTTTAACTTCATCACACCTTATTTCCAAATAAAGTCATGTTCCTATGTACTGGGGGTTGGGACTTGGACATATCTTTAGGGGGACACCGTTTAATTTGTATAGACCCCCCTCTAACTATTCTTCAGCTTTCCCAATTACATCAAGGGGAAAGTCTCTGTGAATGCAATGTACTTAACATTTCTTCAAAATTGTCTGTCTCCATGGTTAAGCTGAGCATCAGCTGACCTCAGGTTCTGAGTCTTGAGCTGAGTCTTGAGGCAGCCAGTTAGGATCACACGTAGCTTTGTAATCCTAACTGGGTATACCTTTGCCAGCTCATGTGCATAGTAGCCCTTTTGGGGGAGATACTACTGAAATTCCAATGTGCACAAGAAAACTGGGGCCTAGCAAGGCAAAATGACTTGCTTAAGGTCACACAGCCCGCAAGTGGTGCAGTCAGGGTTGTCCTGTACACACTCTGCTTCAGCACTTATCTCTATGCTCAGAGATTGTGTCCTGCGGCTTCCCCCTCCAGATGCCAGCCCCTTGGAGAGCAAGGACTGTGTCTGTTTGCCTTAGTACTCTGGCACCTTGTGTAACCATGCAGGAGCAGGCAAGAGCAAGTGCACAGCATCCTGGGCCTCCCAAGTGGGCACTCAGCAGTCCACAGGACATGGCACAGTATTTTGTTCCTCAATCAGAAATAAGTTACCAGCCCAGGTTTCAAGCAGGAAGTGACTCTTCTCACCAAAATGATTTTAAAATGTGTCTTCCTTAACATCACCAACAATGGCACATGCTGACATCATGTCCATCTTGACATGATGCACCAAGAAGGATACAGCATTGCTTATGCAGTAATCCTGTCAAAAATGGCTCACTTTAATCTAATCAGGAAACTGCAGTCAGATAAGTTCATCCTGCATTTGTAAACAGGATGTTTTGCCAACGTCTGACTTGAATTGTTTAAAAATGTAGATGGCATACACGCACACACACTCATACATACATACATGTATACACACGTATATACATGCATACACATTTGAACACATTCTACATGCATACAGTCACCCATAAATATACACATGCATACACATGTGCACACATGCTCATTTGAATACATACTGCATGCATGCATATACAGCTATGCATTCAAACACATACTACATGAATACACGCTCACCCATACATACTCACATGCATACACATATATACATACATACACAAACATATATATACCCACTCAGATACACATATGCATACACGTACACACATGTACACTCACACATACAAACAGATACACTCACACACATACACGTACAGATACACACACTCATACACAAAGGCTGGGGACTTTCTCCAGAGTAAAGAATCTTTAAAACTATGAAGACTAAATGCAGTGTATTGCCTTTGATTGGATGCTAGAATGTTTTAAAAGCAGCCATAAAGAATGTTTTAGGACTTGAATATGGAATATATATTAAGTAAGAGTATTATATCACCAATAAATTTCTTGAGTATGATCACTGTATTGTGGCCGTGTAGGAGAATGCCCTTGATCTTAGATGATACGTGATCAGGTGTTTAAGAGTGAAGTGTCATAATATCCACCTAGTCTCAATTTAGTTTAATAAAAAGTATACATGTGTGTGTAGAGAGAGTGAGAGAGAGAAAGAGAGAAGGGTGGGGAGGGAAAGAGAAATCTAATGAGGGGAAATATTTAACAAATGATGAAGGGTATATAGACATTCATTGTATTGTGTTTGCTACTTTTCTCTAGAGTTGATATATTTTGAGATAAAATGTTGGGAGAAAGATACCTATGAGCAGAATTGCTGGATTACATGGTAAACATATGCTAAACTTTTTCTTAAAACACCAAACTGTTTTCCACAACGACTGTACTATTTTACTTTCCCACCAGGAATGTATAGGGTTCCAATTTCTCCAAATCCTGACCAGCATGTGTTACTGTCTGTCTTCTCTATTATAGCTTCCTAGGGGTATCTCAGTGTGGTTTTGATTTGTATTTCCCTAATGGACTAATGATGTTGAGCATCTTTTCATATTGGACATCGCGATGGAAATGTTCCAAAACGGGATCACGGTAATGGTCGCACAACTCTATAAATTTACTAAAAGTTATTGAATTGTGCATTTACAATGAGTGGATTTTATAGTATGTAAAGTATACTTCGATAAATCTGCTTTTTTTAAAGAAGAGGGAAATAAATCAGTCAATACCACGTCTAGCTCAAGAGAAGACAAAGCACTAATAATGACAGTATAATTGTGGCTGAGTTCTTGCAGACACCAACAATGCCACCAAGAGAAATAATGAGAATCACACAGGCCTGGGAAATAGAGGGGTCCCAGCTGACTTCTTCCTTCAGCTACATTAGTTAGAGATTCTTACCAATTCTCAAGTTCACAGGCGTAATTGCACACAAGTCTCATGGAAGAGAAAGGCCCAACCATTTTCAACAAAATGTTTTGTCATCATCATAATACCTTGACCTGAATCTATGCTATTAAATGTTGAGTCCAGGGATTCTGTGACCGGTCTTGAGCCCCATCATTGATAGCATAGTCAATAAAGTGTTAAAACCCTGGTGTCAGACAGCCCCAAGTTAAAGTCCAGCCTCTTTCCCACTAGCCATGTGGCCCTAATCACTTAACTTCTCTGAGCCTCACTTTCCTTATCTCTAAAGGGGGTATAATAAATGTATCTACCTTATGGGGCAGTTGAATGATGAAATGACATCATGCACGTTAAAGCTCTGGCACAGGGCTCAATAGAGAACAACCATTATTATTTATTGAACTAGTACCCATAAAGTGCTTGGAGCAGTGCCCGGACACAGTAAAGTGAAATAAATCAATAAAACGTTATTGACGCAGTCAAGATCCTGACTCCTGTTATGAGCAGACTCAGGGCAGCTGGCTCTTCTTAGAGATTCTCATCTAAACAAGGCTTAGACCTCGCTGAGGGTGCCCTGTACCAGGCCAGCACAGTACCTGCTTCATGGCTGTTGCTTAACAAATGCTGGGTGGGTGAGTGATGGCTTTTGGGACACACATGAACAGCAGCCGATGTTTCTATAACACCTGCCATGTGCAGGACAGTCTACTGAGCTCATTTATTCCTCAGCCACAATCCTGCAAGATCGTACATTTTCCAGAAGTGGGACTGAGGTTCCAGCAGACAGAGCAACTTGCAGAAAGACACACACACATCTAGCAAATGGCAAAATGAGCATAAGAACCAGATGGCTCTGGACCAAAACCACATCCTAAACCATCACATGGTCCTGCAGACCCACATCCCTAGAGTGGGTCAGCCTGACACACCTTGTGTAGCATCATAGCCCTTCTCCAGAACATCCCCACAGAGGAAAGAACCCAAGTTCTGGCCACCAGACAGCCAACAATATGCTTCGTGCCCCATTTACTTCCAAAGTTATGAGCTTCTTGTCAACACTCAGAGTCAGTCTGAGTTTCTCATGACAAAAAAGGCTCTCTCAAATTATTATTCTTACCAGACAGCTGCTGTTTCCCGGTTAATTCTGACAGGAAGTGCATACATTATGCACACACAGGGAACCAAAAACCCCTGAAAAAATAATTTTTCTTTAAAGTTAAAAGATCCTACTTCTACCTGGGGCTTTCATTTCCTCTTGCTCAAGCGGCGGTTGTATTAAAGCCAAATTACACCGCAGAAATGACTGTGGAGTGAACATCAGCAGATCAATTTATTTAATTAGTCTGGGTAATTATAGAGGAGTGAAAAATGCCTTGTGGTGGGAACGAACACTGGTGAGTGGGGGACTAGAGGACTGTGCAAGCGTGTTCCTGGCCAGGGTGAGGCTCCACACAGCAGGACTGTTTCCTGCAGCCTCTGCACAGTGCTGTGGGGTGCAGACCGTGGGAGCCCCAACCCAGCTCAGCTCCCGGGGTCCCCACCAGACCCAGAGGTCCACAATGGTGGTTTCCAACCCATTCAGAGGCAGGAAGTTTTCTTTCCTTCTCTTTCTCATGTTTGCATTTGTGTGTGTGCGTGTGTGTGTGCGCGCGCGTGCATGCATGCGTGTGCACGTGGTAAAAACACTATATAACGCAAGCTCTGCCCTCTTAAATTTTTAAGTGTATTGTATAGCATTTTTAACTATAGGCACAATGTTGTACATCTCTAGAACTATTCGTCTTACATAACTGAAACTTTAAGCCCACTGAACGGCAATTCTCCATTTCCTCCTTCCTCCTTCCACTCTCTGCTTCCATGAGGTTGACTATTTTAGATTCTATATTTAAGTAAACTATGTGCCATTTGTCCTCCTGCGACTGGCCGACTACACTTAGCATAATGTCCTCCAAGTTCTCCCATGTTGTTGCATATGGCAGGAATCTCTCCTTATTTTTAGGGCTGAAGAATATTCGTTGTAAATAACAAGTATTGGTGAGGGCGTGGAGAAACTGGAGCCCTTGTACACTACTGGTGGGAATGTAAAATGGTGCAGCCACTTGGGGAAAAGCACGGAGGTTCCTCAAAAAATTACAAATAAAACTATTATATATGATCCAGCAATCCTACTTCTGGGTATATATCCCAAAGAATTAAAATCAGGATCTCAAAAAGATAGCAGCACTCCCATGTTCATCGCAGCAATATGCACAATAGCCAAGATATGAAAACAGCCTCACTGTCCACTGACAGATGAATGGATAAAGAAAAGGTGGTGAGAGTTTCAAAACAGCACCAGGTGTGGGAATTGTCACAAACTGGCTCTCTCCCCAGAAAAAAAAATCCTCATTTTTAACCAACACTCAGAGAGCAAACATCCATTAAATACACTTATCGAGTGCCTGCCGTTTGAATAATAACTTGTTCCACATCTGTCCTTACTATCCAGCTGTAAACTCCATGTGAACAGGGGACTGGCAGGGGTTAAGAGCAAGTGCGATGAAGGCAGCCAGTCTGAGTTTGAACCCAACCTCTCCCGCTTCCCAGATGTGTGATCTTCGGGCAAATCACTTATCTAACCTCTCATTGCCTCCGTTTCCTCATCTGTAAATGGGGGTGTGATAATATTCTTTTCAAAATGCTTAACAAGGTGTGTGGCATGTAGTGAGTTCTCAGTAAATTTTACCTATCACTGTTAGTCATTAATGTTATTCCAGTGACTAGTAATCAATATACACCAATAAATATTTATTGGATGGATGGATTATGGGATAGGATGGAATGAAAGATGGGTGAGTGTATGGGTGGGTGGGTGAATGGATGGATGAGTGGATGGATGGGTGAATGGGTAGATGGAATGATAGGAGATGGGACAGAATGAAATGAGATAGATGGGTGAGTAGATAGATGAGTAGGGTGGGTTGCTGGATGAATGGATACATGAATAAGTGGGTAACTGGATAGATGAATAGATGAATGAGTGGGTGACTGGATGTGTGAGTAAATGGTTGGGTGGGTGGGTGAATGGATGGATGGATGGGTAGATGGATGGATGGATGACTGGGAGAATGGATGGGTGGGTGGATGGGTGAATGTACAGTAGGTGTAAAAAGAAGACATATGATATGATACTTGCCTTAATGATAATTAGTACCTCTTTTATGTATCTGGTGCTTTGTCATTTACAAAGACACATCTTGTCCTCTCTCTGGAAAAGGCTAATTAGCTCCATTTTACAGAAGATGAAAGTACTGCTCAAGGAGGCTAAGTTCATTCAGTCATTCAATAAGTATTTGTTGAACATCTACTATATATCAGACACTATTCTATATGCACAGATACAGTACAAAAGAAAACAAACAAAAATCCCTGATATAAAGAAATATGAAACAAGAGGAGGAGAATATGAGGTGCCAGGAGGTGGATGGAATTGGAATTTTTAACAAGGCAGACAAGTAAGGTCTCACTGAAGAGGTTCACTTGAGCAAAGACCTGAAGGAGGTGAGAGAGAGCCAAATGTGTGTCTGGGGAAAGAGCTTTCCAGGCAAAGAGAGCAGCCAGTGTGAAAGCCAGATATTTGTTAAGCGTGACAGGGCACTTACCATCTGCCAGGTTTGGTTCTGAGTTCAAAACATATGATGTTATTTAACCCTCACGCCAGCACCTAAGGGAGGTCCTGCTATCATCCCCACTGTGCAGACAGGAGCAGAAAGATGAAGTCACTTGATAAAGGAGCTGGGACTGGGCTGAGGCAACTTAGCTCCAGAAACCACCCTCTTAACCATTAAACATCCTTCAACAAGCCAGGCCATGCCTTAGAAAACAGCAAAACCAGGACCTGATCTAACTTTGCCCCACCCCCACTCCCAGGTCACATTCTACTCTACTGTGCTGCATTTAAAACCCAGAGGAGCCGGCAAGACATGAACACAGGAAAAAGCGAATGGCTTAATGCAAAGGCCAAGTGGGAGCACCGGACGAAGCATGACATCAAGAATGCTTTGTTGCAGAAACAAAAAGCCTTTGCCCTTGCTATCACCTCTCTCAGCACAGCTCCCTCTTATCCATCCTGTGAAATCCTGTGCATCCCTTAGACATGGTTCAAATGTCATTACTTCTCCATAGTTATCTAGAAAGCAATCCCTCCCTCATTTTTACTCCCATGACAATTTATGTAACGGCGATCTGAATCAACTTTCTAAGTGTTGACGATGTGCCAAGCAAGGGCTCACTAATTCTCGTCACAGCCCTATTAGATGGGCACTGTTTTCATTCCCCCATATTATGACTGGGTATATTGACAATAGAGACATAGACTTGCCCAAGGCCACACAGATAATAAGGACCCAGGATTTGAACTTCCATCTGCCTCCAGAGCTCAGGAGCTCTGCAGAGGTAATGCAGTTGGTCAGGTTGTTGTGTGCTTGTCTGTCTCCTTCTCCACACTGCGGGCTCCCGGAAGCCAAAGAGCCTTTAAGTTTCCAGTCCCAGCACAGATTTTGAAAGTCATTAAGCAAGCATTTGGTGACTGTCATCTCTACCACGCTGCTCCACACGTCTCCAGGGTAGCAAGGTTCCCTGGTAGATTCACACGGATGTAATTAGCAGGGTCTCTTCCACACAATATGGCTGCAGAGCTTCTAAAAGTCAGCCTATCCTAAAATCTCTCCCCCTATTTGACTCCTACATCTCCCCTTATTTCACTCCCATATGACGCTCCTATTTCCAGCCCACCAAAGTGCCATTAGTGTTATTCTTCTACATCTAGGCATCAAGTCTGAAAGGCTCCTTGTTAGAATGTGAGCCTGGAGGGAAGGGGTGACATGTGATAGATTAACCTGTTGGCTCCCATTGTGCTCTCCCCTGGATTGCAAGGAAACTCCAAGGCTAAGTGAGTGGCTCCAGGGTACACAGGAAGCTCCATGGGTAAGGCCAAATGCAGACTCAGTAATTAAATCTTCTTAATGCTGCTGCTTCACACGAACAGAAATCCTCTGTTGAGAGGCAGAGAGACAGACAGAGCTGTGCCCCGTGGTTTGACAGCTGCTAAGTCTGAGCTGAAGTGGAACTGGAGGGTGGTTGATCTCCTGGGCACGTGTATGCACGTGTGGATATGCATAAGGGCTACAATTTGGGTCTAGATGGGGTGCTTTGTGCTATCTTGTTCTGAGGGCACTGTGGGGAGGAAGAAAATGAGAACAGAGGGTAGGGCATGGCACCTGTTTCTTGAGGGGCTCCTTGGCCTGACTTGGTCTTGGGGAGGCTCTGGGCCCCAGTGGAGCTGCTGTGGGGCCTGGGTGACAAAATGCAACTGGGGAAGAACTGGTCCCCTTTCATTATAAAGCACAGCCCTGCCTCTCCCTTCAAAGGTAGGTGGTTTAAGGAGGGTCGGGAGGCAGCCTCCCTTGGGCATGGACAAGAATGTCCTCATGATGGTGACTGCAATGGGTAGAAAGGTGAGTGTTTGTAAAACCCAAATACAGGGAGAAAGAGGAATTTCACAAAGTGTGACCTGGATGTCCCATGTATATAGATGGAGGCAAAAACATGAACTTTCTGATACTAACATGCCTCCATCAGTATTGTCAGTGACGACACCTGGAGAAGTTGCGAGGACACACTTTCTTAAAGCATGTGCTGTGCATATGCTTTTTAAATAGAGCTGGATAATTTTACTTTTTCAGTAAACTTACATTTTACCAATGAAAATACAACATGAAATTTCAATGAGTATAATCTGGAATGCAGATAAAATTCACGTTAAAGTTGAAAATTCCAACCATGTTTCCCCAACATGACCTGCTGTCAGGTTGTCCTCATGGCTGAGAAAAAAAGTCCCTACGAGGGAAAATGGCCTTTTGGATATGATATCTGTAAATGTAAATGGAGAAAAAACACCACAGGACACTGAACTGGTAAGCTTTGAATTGGGGAGGAGGTGAAGGTATTGAAGGAGGAAGAGATGAGCAACATCCAGGGAACCTGATTCAGTTGGGCACAGATGCTTTTACTCTATGGGAAGATTTTTCTTTTTTTTTTTTTTAGCTTACTCTCCAATCAGGTCATTCTTGCAGCCAAAAGGAATCAGCCTTAGAGTTACAGCTCCTACCCACCAATGATGCAAATGGTATAGGACATAGAACTGACCAAAGGACCGAGGCACTTGGATTGGTGATGGGGGTGGGGCGCTGCAGGTATGGACACAGAGAACGCATACTTAGTAACCTAGGTAAACAGCGTGTTTGCAGAGGGTGTTAGGGGGAAAAAACACCCACAGAAATACAGAAGACGAAAACTCAATTCTTAAGGTGAACTGTTGAATAAATGACTGATATAGATACCTTTATGTCTCTGAAAACAGCAATAAGGACCTGATATAAACATCTGCATTCCACCCCAGCATAGACAAGCAAGGGAAAGAGGAAGATTGTACTCTAGAAGGCGTCAGCAAGACACACTGGACCAGACCCAAAGAAAGACTAGTCTCTCAGTTACATGTGCCCATGAGTTTTTACCATTTCCTTAGAGAGAAACTAGAATACGTTTATATCAGAAATCCACTGCATAGAATATACACTGCAAAAATAAACACCTCTAAGTGAACCATTTAGGAAAATGTATAGATTATCACTCCACAGTGTGTCATTGTTATCAAGTAGCCCTTTTGCCATATTCAAAAAGTCCTGAGTTGAATAATCCTCCAAATGTTGTTAGATACAAATATATAAACCATGTAAACCTTATTTCACAATTTATTTGAGGAATTGGCACCCAGAGTGTATTTGTATTAGTGGAATGCTTTGCAGTAAATGTAATTTTAAAAACTTCAGAGAAATGAAAATGTTAAAGGGATTCAATGACTCTTTTGAACTGCAAAGTGCAGCGGTAGGACTTCAGGTATGCTTTGATCAAGCAACAATGTCACCAAACACTGTCTTTTTCCCTCTCTCTACTCTACCCCTCTTCTTGGGCACCAAGTGGCTAGCAAAAGCAACAAGGGCCACATGCTTCCTCGTGTCTAGTGCGAAGGAACAGAAGTCCTCGGCCTCACTCTGATTGGACCATTCTAGGTTGTGTGTCCACTTCTTATCAATCAATGCGATCAC
>NW_011889081.1:431159-433695 GCF_000151845.1 Pteropus vampyrus
ATTTTACCAATGAAAATACAACATGAAATTTCAATGAGTATAATCTGGAATGCAGATAAAATTCACGTTAAAGTTGAAAATTCCAACCATGTTTCCCCAACATGACCTGCTGTCAGGTTGTCCTCATGGCTGAGAAAAAAAGTCCCTACGAGGGAAAATGGCCTTTTGGATATGATATCTGTAAATGTAAATGGAGAAAAAACACCACAGGACACTGAACTGGTAAGCTTTGAATTGGGGAGGAGGTGAAGGTATTGAAGGAGGAAGAGATGAGCAACATCCAGGGAACCTGATTCAGTTGGGCACAGATGCTTTTACTCTATGGGAAGATTTTTCTTTTTTTTTTTTTTAGCTTACTCTCCAATCAGGTCATTCTTGCAGCCAAAAGGAATCAGCCTTAGAGTTACAGCTCCTACCCACCAATGATGCAAATGGTATAGGACATAGAACTGACCAAAGGACCGAGGCACTTGGATTGGTGATGGGGGTGGGGCGCTGCAGGTATGGACACAGAGAACGCATACTTAGTAACCTAGGTAAACAGCGTGTTTGCAGAGGGTGTTAGGGGGAAAAAACACCCACAGAAATACAGAAGACGAAAACTCAATTCTTAAGGTGAACTGTTGAATAAATGACTGATATAGATACCTTTATGTCTCTGAAAACAGCAATAAGGACCTGATATAAACATCTGCATTCCACCCCAGCATAGACAAGCAAGGGAAAGAGGAAGATTGTACTCTAGAAGGCGTCAGCAAGACACACTGGACCAGACCCAAAGAAAGACTAGTCTCTCAGTTACATGTGCCCATGAGTTTTTACCATTTCCTTAGAGAGAAACTAGAATACGTTTATATCAGAAATCCACTGCATAGAATATACACTGCAAAAATAAACACCTCTAAGTGAACCATTTAGGAAAATGTATAGATTATCACTCCACAGTGTGTCATTGTTATCAAGTAGCCCTTTTGCCATATTCAAAAAGTCCTGAGTTGAATAATCCTCCAAATGTTGTTAGATACAAATATATAAACCATGTAAACCTTATTTCACAATTTATTTGAGGAATTGGCACCCAGAGTGTATTTGTATTAGTGGAATGCTTTGCAGTAAATGTAATTTTAAAAACTTCAGAGAAATGAAAATGTTAAAGGGATTCAATGACTCTTTTGAACTGCAAAGTGCAGCGGTAGGACTTCAGGTATGCTTTGATCAAGCAACAATGTCACCAAACACTGTCTTTTTCCCTCTCTCTACTCTACCCCTCTTCTTGGGCACCAAGTGGCTAGCAAAAGCAACAAGGGCCACATGCTTCCTCGTGTCTAGTGCGAAGGAACAGAAGTCCTCGGCCTCACTCTGATTGGACCATTCTAGGTTGTGTGTCCACTTCTTATCAATCAATGCGATCACAGAATTGCCAGTAACTGGTATGCAGAACCCTGAACCAATCACTGGGGTAAAAAAGAAGACGTTATCCATATTTCTTTGGTCTAATCAAGACCCTTTGCTGAATACCAGCTTGGGGTCACCACCCTCACCCTCCGCACACCACACAGACTGTATAGCTGTGCTACATGATAGGGGAGCAGTAGGTGATGGAAAAACAGCCTCATGTCCATAATAAGGGAATCCAGATAAGCAGCTCTCTGTGCTGGACGTTGCTTCACCAGTCCTAATTAGGGTCTGCATGTGATCAAGGAGGCCAAAAGAGATGAAGGAAGCTTTGAGGTGCAAGTGAGTGACTGTCCAAATCTTCCTTCATGATGCAGTCTGGAGCCAGCTCTGCTTCCTCAGAGCAGAAGGGAGAACTGTTTCTGAGGGAAGGAGGAGCATTTAACATTTTCAAGTTGTTTCCCAGCTCCAGGGCCTGAGCTAAGGGTTCTACGCGCATTGCCTCATTTATACCTTGCAGGAACATTATAAAGTAGGAAATGTTATTATCTTCCTTTTATAGAGAGAGAGAGACCAAGGTCCATGGAGGTTAGATGAAGTTCCCAGGGTTTCAGAACAGAAAGGGATGGAGTCCAAGCCCTCTGTACGTAGACTCAGGTGTTAACCACAAACCCACCATCCACAGAAACTCTCCTCTGTAGCCCCCTAGGCTATCTCAGCCCCTTGACTTTGACAGAGTCACTCAAAGCCTGGGACTTGTCACCATAATGGTTTCTATAGCCAAGGCTGCTGAGCCTCGTCAAATCTCAACAGATGGCTGCAGAGCTCACCTTTGGAGCTGGCGGTCACCCCAGACCTCAGCAAAACAACTGTGTGAGGGGAAAGGGCCGACATGAACGCAGCAATCAAGAGGCGAAAAATTACGCCTGTCCAGTAAGCCAACATGTGCCATCTGACCCAAGCTCTGAAATAAAAATTAGACAAAGTATGCACTGAAGGACATAACCAGCACCACAACGGCCCCTGACCCTTTTTCTGTGTGTATGGGGTTGGGGGAGAAGACTTGGAGTGTTCTTTTCCCAGAAGGCCAGTTCAAATCTCACCTCCTTCAGACTGTCCTCGTGACTCCAGTCCTGGCAGG
>NW_011889081.1:433745-440244 GCF_000151845.1 Pteropus vampyrus
AGACTCAGGTGTTAACCACAAACCCACCAT
This sequence comes from Pteropus vampyrus, assembly GCF_000151845.1. Lineage (NCBI taxonomy): Eukaryota > Metazoa > Chordata > Mammalia > Chiroptera > Pteropodidae > Pteropus > Pteropus vampyrus. Next base: position 433,776 of record NW_011889081.1, read on the forward strand.
CCACAGAAACTCTCCTCTGTAGCCCCCTAGGCTATCTCAGCCCCTTGACTTTGACAGAGTCACTCAAAGCCTGGGACTTGTCACCATAATGGTTTCTATAGCCAAGGCTGCTGAGCCTCGTCAAATCTCAACAGATGGCTGCAGAGCTCACCTTTGGAGCTGGCGGTCACCCCAGACCTCAGCAAAACAACTGTGTGAGGGGAAAGGGCCGACATGAACGCAGCAATCAAGAGGCAAAAAATTACGCCTGTCCGGTAAGCCAACATGTGCCATCTGACCCAAGCTCTGAAATAAAAATTAGACAAAGTATGCACTGAAGGACATAACCAGCACCACAACGGCCCCTGACCCTTTTTCTGTGTGTATGGGGTTGGGGGAGAAGACTTGGAGTGTTCTTTTCCCAGAAGGCCAGTTCAAATCTCACCTCCTTCAGACTGTCCTCGTGACTCCAGTCCTGGCAGGAAGCCCTTCCCTTTTGAAAACTCAATTAGACAACTTACCCAGCAGCTCCACTAGGGTGTCTAACTGGCTTCTCAAACTGAACATGGTCCAAAGAGAACTCCATGAACCCTCCCCCAAAAAATTGCCCTCTTCCAGTCTCCTCCATCTCGGCAAATGGGGCCACCATTTGCCCACTGGCTTGAGCCAGACCATATGCAAAATGTGTGGGGCCCAGGGCAAAATGAAGTGTAAGAGTTCTTGCACAAAAATTACTATAACTATCAAGATAGCGACAGCAGAGCATCACACCAAGCACTGAGCCCGTCTGAGTGCTGGATCCTGTGCCACTGCACAGGTTGCATGGCCATGAGGCTATACCTGTGCTCAAGTTAAAAACCAATGAGAAATCCCAATTTCTCTCCCTACCCCACATCCTAATCTATCAGCAAATTCTGTCAGCTCCAACTTGAAATATATCCTGAATCCAAACACTTTGCACTGGCTTCATCATGACCACCTCATTCTAGCCACCATGATCTCTCACCTGGACTGTATTACAACAGCCTCTTAAGTGGGTTCCCTGCCTCTTTCTTGCCCCCTAACAGCCTATTCTTCAAAGAGCAGTCAGTGTAATTGTTCAACATGAAACAGACCACATCATTCCCTACTCAAAATTCTCCAGTGGCTTCCCATCAAGCTTAACGCACAATCCGAACCCCTTACCATGATCTAAAAGGCCTCGCACGATCTGGTCCTTGCCACCCCATCCAACCTCATCTCCCCCTCCTCCTCTTTCACTCACCCTACTCCAGCTACACTGGCCTCTTTATTGGACCTCAAACACACCAAGCTTATTCCTGCCTCAGAGCCTTCGCATTTGCTGTTTCCTCTGCCTGGAACTCTTTCTCCAGATATTCACGTGTATTTTAATGATTTGGCTCCTTCGTATTATATAGGTCTCTGCTCAACTGTCATCTCCTCAGAGAAGACTTCCCTGAAACCTTTTCTAAAGGAGTCACATCCCTCCCTCACTGTCTTCCCACTTATCCAGCTTTGTTTTTCTCCTGAGAACTTATCGCTATCTGGAACTATAGGATTTGTTTGTTGTGTTTGTTTGCCATTTTGTCTCTCATGTTAGAGAAGGAATTTGAATCTTCTCGTGTATTCACCACTGTGTCTCCAGCATCTTGGGTAGTGCTTGGCATATGGTGAGAATACTATAAATGGATTAATTAAATTAATTATGTATTAATTTAAATTATTAATTGCCATTCCATGTCTATAAGTCTTAATTTATATCAGCTTTAATGCAAGTTTCCTGGGGGCAAAGGCCAGTTCCCATTCTAAAACCTTAGAAACGCTTGACTCAATTCCATCCATAACTGAAATGCTTCATGAATGTATTCATTTACTATTGCCAAAAACTTTTCTTCCCCTAGTTCAGGAATGGCAGGTGTCATCAATCCTATTATGTACCCATGGCCGGCATCACTAATAGATCACAGAATTCTTCCCCACTAAGCCAGGATATTGTCTCAGAATCATTCTCAAAACAGCCTTCCAAGAAACCTTAACTAATGATTTAAGTCTATGCTTAAAGCAATATCATTTTGGCACCTCTGTACTAACTTAACAATATGAAGAAACAGGTCTGAAATCACTCATCTGGTACAACTGCCTCCCCCACCTGTTTTTAATAGGCAGAGGACATTACATTAATTCAGCCATGCAATGTGTTCTGAGTTTATGGACAAACAAGAAGAGCAGCCCTAGACTTAGAAAACTGTCCTTTATCATAATTCGACCTAGAGTATGTTACACTTCTGCGAAGAATTCCACTTAAAATAAAATGCCAGGAAAAAAAGGAATGGATGGATTACAAACTCGGTTTCCTTATCCTAAGGTAATTCGAATCTAGTTCTGTATTGATTTTACTGGCACTGCTTACTGGGATAATGGACCACTTATCTTTTTCTACTCATTTCTGAACAGCCTGGGATTTAAACCTGGCACTGCTCTAAGGTCTGGAGATTCTCAGGGTTACCAGAAATTTGGGGTGTAGGTCTTCACCTTCAGCCTCCCATCATCCTGCAGCCACCTTGGGTCCTATGACTCCTTCTCAGTTGCCATACAAAAAAAGCAGTCCCACTTGGCTCCCAAGCCATCCTTGTCTGAGCTTCAGTGCCCTATACTGGAAGGTTCATATTGCCCCTGACCCACTCACTCTATCCATTTTTCTCTGAGGACTCACTGTCAAGGCTCACTCTAGTCTTTGGTAAATTCTAAATTCTTCACCATAAACTAACATGACTCTGGTTTCTTAATGACCATTGCCTTTGTTAAGGCCATTTTTGTTGAAAGTAACAGAAATCCACCTGAACTGCTCTAAGCTGGCATTTTGTGATAATAGCACAGTTATAGCATGCTAAATATTACAATAACAGTAATATTTCATGCAACCTGATGGAAAAGAGGCAGACGGGTTCCAGGAGGATCTGGAAGGTGAAGCTGAAAAACTGTCACAAAGGTTACTCTCACTATCTCTCAGGAATCAGGGGACCTTAGTTTCTGCTTCTCTCTCCAGGTCTCCTTCTTGTTCGTTCTGCAAATCAGCTGTCCCTACTTCTCCTTGGCAAAAAAAAAAAAAAAAATGGCCAACTCACAGCTCTCAAGTGCACTTAGAGAAGCAATGGCAGAAATTAACAAGCATCTTTACCTCCCAATTATAAATTCCCAGGAGAGGGAATCTGATTGGCCCAGCTTGGGTCATGTGCCCATCTCTGGTCCAATCAGCTATGGCTATGGAATAAAAACAAGGCTACCAAGGCATATCATAAGAGGTTCTGTTCTCATAGAAAAGGAGCTGTGGCCTGAGCAGACTCTTCAAAAAGGATTAGTAATAACCTCAGTGGCCAGCACCATCTTTACAGAATCCCCTCTGCCTTGTATCACCCTCTATTCTTAGAAGAAGACTATAAGTTATTTATGTTCTAAAAATCCAGTCCCCTCCTTGCTTTCTCAGCAGGCCACTTCTGGTTCTCAACTATTTGGTCAGCCACAGGGCTCATGAACCTAGAGAAGAATTCATTTCTTCTATGGTTATATTATCAATTCATTCCATTGACTTACATAGCCTACAGGTAAAATGATCATGGTTCTCAAACCAGACATTCAACAGTATTTATTAAGTAGATATTTATTGAGCACCCACACAATGCCAGATATTGTTCTAGGAACTAAGACACAACAAAACTGACAGAAATCTTAGGTCACATAGTCTGATAAGAGGCTATTTTTAATTTCCACATTTACTTATGCAGAAAAGCCTTTAAACAGCCTATAAATTAATTTGTACACTTAGCAAATTACCTTGTCTGAATATATATTAGGAAATCAGAATGAACTGGTTAAATCTGACACATGCACTCACAAATACCCAGGCAACAGACCCAAAGGACCTATCCCACATCATTACACACTTACAAAATCAAAAATACTTTAAACTCATCCCAATGGGCCACCATCCCTACATGGTAAAAGGAGTTTCTCACAAACCCAGTTGACAGCCCCACAGGCCCAAGTCCCAGTTCGGGGAAGTTCTTTCATCACCTGAGCCATCTGCACCACCCAAACCCCAGACTGTCAAGGCAGCTGTTCTAGGTCTAGCCATCTCCTCAGCTCGGCAAGCGTTCCTCTGCTCCCCACCCGCTTGGAGAGCAAAAACCAAGAGTTTGGCTTCCTTTCCCCAGTTGGGCTTGGAAAGCAATTAATTTGGCACCTCTTAAATCTCCCTGAGCTCCAGCAAGGAAGGTGCTTATGGCTGTAGGATGCAGCCAGTGAGAGAAGAGAAGGTATCTCATATGTCTTCAATGGCGAGTGGAATCTATAAATCCATTAGCTCTGGCATCTGAGATGATAAAGAAGTCTTTTAAAAAGCCATGAGCACCATTTAAAGTCCGCCTGAGAGTTGTGAGTTGAGAGCGAGGCTGAAGGAGAGGGGGCCAGATCCCCCAAGCCCCATTGGCTTCTGGAAACAGCAGTACCCCATAGGAGTATGTTCCTTTTTCAGTTTCATGAATGAGCTATCACTACCCATCTCCCAGGGCAGCCAAGCAGACCTGCTTCACAGAGAAAGACGAAGAGAGAGGTTCCCTGGAACAGGCCAGGAGGGAAGTTCAAGTGTACATAGAGGTGGTAAGGCAAACTGCCTCTTGCCCCTACCCAAGAGGGTACATGACCAAGGTCAAGCTGTCCACAGTCCTGACCACTAACAGCCCATACAGGCCAAGATCTACTCTGAGCCTGGAGCAAAGATGGCACTCCATACATGCTTTCATCCAATCCCCATAACAAGCCCACAGGGGAAGTCTTGTATCATCCTTGATTTACAGATGAGAAGACTGGGGACTCAGAGAGGGGTGCTAGCTTGCCCAATGTCACATCTGGATTGAGAACCTGTACCCTGAATCGCTATCTCAAAAGTGTGAGAAATGCCCAGGAAAAGACCCAGTCTCCAGCCTCCCTAGCATGTTGCCCATTTTTAGAGTCTCAGTGCTACCTCCTCTGTCAGGAAGTGGCAGGACAGATGTTCTGTTGGTCCTTCAGGCCCCCAAAGTGGAAAAATGTCCTGCATCTTAAAGTCATACGAGTCACAACCCACAAGAGTGCAGCAATAAAGAATTCAGACTCTAGGGCCACAACTCCGGGGGTTAAATCTTCACTGCGGTACCTTGTGAAAGTCACTTAACCTCTCTGAACCTCATATTTCTCACCTGTAGAATGAGGCTAATGACAGCCTGTATATCACACCTGGCTGGGAGGATTAAATGAAACAAGGAATGCCAAGGGCTTGGCAAAGTACCTAGCTCAAAGAAAGAGTCCAGAGATAGCAGATAATATCATCACCACCATGAACAACACCCAAAGTTTCAACAGTCTGAGAATACTTATGATGGGATCCATTCGCTCATGCATGCAACAAGTATTTACTAAACACCTGCTAAGTGCCAGGCAGCATTTCTGGGCCCTCAGGATACAACAGTGAGTAAAGACAGATGTAGCCCAGCCCTCACCAAGCTTACCATCTAGTGAGAGAGGGGAAAAAAAAAAAAAACCTAACATTTTTTTCATTTTGTTTCCTAATCTGATCGCTCATAAGCAATGGAGGAAATGAAGTAGATGACAAAGCCACTGACCCCCAAGGCCAGAAATGACAGGGAAAACTCCAGCCCCCACCTTTCTCTTTCCCAATATAAACCCCTAGGAGATCCAGGAGCCCCCTTATCTTCACCCCCACCCCAAACCAGAAAGCTTCAGGCCTCAACCTATTCAACAATTTACCCCAAAAAAATAAACAAAAAGGCCAATATCTGCGATACATCATGAATTCCTTTGAACATGTAAGAAAAAGGGAAAGAACCCAATTTTTTTTAAATTTGCAGAAGAGCTGAATTGGCAATACAAGAGAAAAAATGGCCAAAGCAGTGAGAAATTTATACTACTCAGTCTTGGGAAGAAAGTGAGGGAAGTGACACCCCAAACACTGGTGGTGAGAGTAGAAGATGAAACAACAATTTTTGGAGTGCACTTTGGCAGGGTTTGTCAAAACTGAAATCATACATACCCTTTGAATTGATGAAGCCATTCCACTTGGCATCTACCCTATAGGAACATTCAAACGAGTGAACAAAACTACTATGTCAAGGCTACTCAGTAGAGCCTCATCTATAATAGCAAAAATAAAATAGGAAACAGACTAAGTATCCATCAACGAACAACTGGTAAACTTTATTACGTTTGTTCATATGATGCAATGCTATGCAGCTGTTTTTATAAAGGAGTTAACTCCATAAAGACAGAAGTCTACGATGTATTGCGAAGTGGAAAATGCAGATAGCAGAACAATAGGGATACTAGACTGTTCTTGTAATTGTGTATATGTGTGTTATGTTGGCAAAGAAAAAAATCTACAAGGGCCACCCCGAATTGTTAGAAATGGTTTCCCTCAACAAGTGGAATGTGGTGAAGA
>NW_011889081.1:440294-442879 GCF_000151845.1 Pteropus vampyrus
GTGAGGGAAGTGACACCCCAAACACTGGTGGTGAGAGTAGAAGATGAAACAACAATTTTTGGAGTGCACTTTGGCAGGGTTTGTCAAAACTGAAATCATACATACCCTTTGAATTGATGAAGCCATTCCACTTGGCATCTACCCTATAGGAACATTCAAACGAGTGAACAAAACTACTATGTCAAGGCTACTCAGTAGAGCCTCATCTATAATAGCAAAAATAAAATAGGAAACAGACTAAGTATCCATCAACGAACAACTGGTAAACTTTATTACGTTTGTTCATATGATGCAATGCTATGCAGCTGTTTTTATAAAGGAGTTAACTCCATAAAGACAGAAGTCTACGATGTATTGCGAAGTGGAAAATGCAGATAGCAGAACAATATGGATACTAGACTGTTCTTGTAATTGTGTATATGTGTGTTATGTTGGCAAAGAAAAAAATCTACAAGGGCCACCCCGAATTGTTAGAAATGGTTTCCCTCAACAAGTGGAATGTGGTGAAGAACAGGGAAAACTTCCAGTTTTTACCTTCTACATTGCTGATTTTGAAAAATTTTTACAAGTTAACATGCAGCACTCTTATAATTTTTTAAAAATTACAATGTGGTAAATTTACTTTAAAAATTGTTGAACTGGACACTTAAAATGGAGGAATTTTATGGTACATAAATTATGCTTCCAAGTTGTTTAAAAGAAAAAGAAGTTACATATTTGTTCGATATGTGACAGTATTTCTTGAGCAACAGCTATAGGTTAGGCATTCTTCAAGGCATCGGGGGAAGAATAATAAGACAACTCTGGCCCTCATGAAGCTGACTTTCTAATGGGAAATATCTTATTATATTAAAATTATCTTCTATTAGAATATTTTATTCTATTCTCAGTCTCAGATACATAACATATATAATGGGAAATAAATACATATTTCTTAAGCATATGACTATGCTTCGCTTACTAGAACATAAGAGGACATAAAGGATAAAAATAATATCTTACTCCTGAAAAGCACTTCTCAGTTTCCAAATGTTCTCCCATTCATCCCCTGACCAACTCAGTGAGGATCCAATAACATATCACCCTGCTCCCAAGCTGAGACAAATGCATCAAAGGTCATGTTGCTGAGATAAGAATAAAATCATGTTTCAATTAGATGTCACAGACACTGTGTGGTAAAACGCCAAGTGTGTGACTCAGAAAGTAAGCCTCAGAAAGGTCACGGTGGAAGAAGGAGCAGAAGGAGGAAGAGGAAGGACGAAAGGCAGGAAGGAAGGCCTCAGGAAGCCACAGAAGAGGGAGGTCAAGGGCTGAGAGAGGTCTGTCCCAGAGGGAGCAAAAAAGGACATCTGTCCTGAACCAAAAGACACAAAGGGCCTCACACTCAAACTTTCGATATTATCTCCAAGTCAGATTACACGGAACCACAAAGATCCATGGACAGTATTGAGAGAAAAATGTTTTCATTGTCCAACCTTAAGCTTGCCTTTTATTGCCAGACTCCATTGCTCATGGCGCACTATGAAGTGATTTATTGTTATGAATCCTACAATTATATGATAAAGAAAACAACTGGGTAACATTTATTGTGTGTATGTGTGTGCATGTGTGAATGTGACAAAAGTTTAATTTGTCAAACATACTCTTTTAAAATATACCACAACTTTATAAATCCTATTTTGAAATTATTTATTCTCCTCCCCCACTTCCTTCCTTCTTTCCTTCCTTCCTTCTGTTATGGGACATCACTTGCAGAGTTCTTAATCTTTTTAGCAAACCTAGTTAAGTTTTCTTCCTTTCTTTAAGAAAAAGGCCCTCTCCCTCAAATCCCCATAATTGCCCCCAAACTAGTGACTCAGATCCTCTGGCTATTGATAAGGGTCATCGGCCCATTGTTAGCAGAAATAGTGTTAGGCCAGCCAGGGCCCTTAAAATCAGAGAGGGGAGGGGACTTTAGGCCAAAGGTCTTTTTTACTCTTTAAGAAATATATTAACGAAGCCTGTTTTCCTTTACTCACTTAATAGGCAAATCAATAATAGAAATTAATAGATATATGATTTAAATAACAAGTTTGTATCTTCCTTGTCTAGGGACTGAGGCGGCACTTCAGCGGGAAACCTAAGACCCCACCCTAACTAAGGCAGAAAGGGAAAGAGCTCCATGAAGCCCCAACAGGCAGGGACAACGACCCTCCTCAGCAGGAAGCAGATACAGAAGAAAAGACCTCCCATCCCTCAACATCCATACTAATAATAAAGGGGTTCATGGCTCTTAGAAAATAGTTAGGCAGGAAAGTTAGTTAAGGGGTTTCGAGTCTGCCTGCAGACACTGAGGTCATCCTATCCTAGAAGGGGTCCGCCCTAATCCACCCACAATTAAGCAAGCCAGAAGGCATTTTTAGGCTAAAAGTAACTCATAGAAAGAAACAAGCCAGCAGAGAATTAGGTACCAGTTTAAGCCAGTCACTCGCACCTGTGCAATTAAGACCTCAACGGTCATCAATTCACCTGAACTTCATTATACCATCATTATAATACAATGCATATGTCTGGAAGTTCATTAATATTATAACAGACTGAATTCT
>NW_011889081.1:443146-450035 GCF_000151845.1 Pteropus vampyrus
ACCCCGAGGAGGCAGAGAAGGGGCAGATGAGTGAGGAGGCCATTGTGTAATCAGGGAGTTAGCAAACTTTTCTTGTAAAGGGCCAGAGAGGAAATATTTTCGGTTTTTGGGCCTGATGGTCTCTGTTTCAATCACTCAACTCTGTACTGTCCGTGAAAGCAGCCACACATGGTATGCAGGTGAATGGGTGCCGCTGTGTTCCAATAAAACTCTATTTCCAAAAACAGGCCTCAGATCAGATTTGGAGAGTAGACTATAGTTTGCCAATTCTTGTATTTAATGATTAACTTACCTTTCTCATGTGGTTCTATTAAAGAAAACTTGTCCCTTCCTGTTTGGCAGCTTACAAACAGGAAATAATTGTGTCAGTTTATTCATATTCACCTGACAGTCAGGCCATATTTATAAAGAAGGTGATAATGAAGGAATGATAACATAATAAAAGATGAGAATCTGAATGATTGTAGTGGTAAAATAAAGCCATCATCTATCAGTTTTATTAAATAGTTTAAATTCCCATCTCCTGATATTCTTAATTGCTATATTTCGTTGCATCTAAGATACCATCAGTTTTTAAATGCAATATTGTTTTAGGAACCACTAAGAAAAATAGAGTTCTGACAAACTGTGACATGTCACCCTGATTCGGGGTGTATAGATGTATCAAAATGGAGGGTGAGGGATACATGTTAGAACCACTGGAGTATGGCGTGTTCCCCCCTGACTGACACAAATTTAGTGACCTATGATTACATCTCCTTTTAAAACAGTTTTACTGAAATACAATTCGCATACCATACAATTCAAGGAATTCAATAGCTTTTAGGATAGTCGCAGATTTATGCCACTATCACCACAATCAATTTTAGGATATTTTCATTACCCGAAAAAGAAACTCCACACACTTAGTCCTCACCCTCCAATCCCCCATTCCCCCAGCCCTAAGCAACCTCTAATCAACTTTCTATCTACCAACTGATGAATGAATAAATAAGTGTGGTATATCAAGACAATGGAATATTACTCAGGAATGTAAAGAAATAAAATATTGACACATACTATGACATGGATGAACCTTGAAAACATTATGCTAAGTGAAAGCAGCTAGGCACAAAAAGCCACATAGCATATTATTTAATTTACATAAAATGTACAGAATGCATCTCCTTTTTTACAGATCTAATCCCAACTAGATTCTATAGAGAAAAATAATTGTAGAGCCGTAATATCGTATATGCCAGTTACTGATGTTCAATGTTCAGAATAAATCTATAGACAGAGAAGAGAAGATAAATAGTACGAAAAACCTCGACATGAAAGTAACAGTAAGCAGGCTGGGGGAGTGCAGAGGGGTGGAAGGAAATGTAGAGATACCAATTTTTTTGTCTTGCCTATCACAGAGTCAAGAAACACTGCCTAATATTGACCAATACAGAAACAGTACATTATCTCGAGCAATAAAATTAATCCTTAGAAAAGATGAAAATGGTGCTGGGAGAAAAGGTATAGGAAGACTGAGAATGAGCTAAAGTCTACACCTGTCATTCATTTATTCCTATTCATTTCATTCATTCCACAAATATTTATACTGAGTTGGAGGCACAAGGTTAGGAGGATCAAAAGCTCATCCCTGACAGGTAGATGTCTCTTCAGTGACTCCTAAAAGGCTGAGCTGCTGAGAGCCTACGGTGGATTGCAGCAATGATCCCACCTCTTACCCCATCATACAGCCATACCCTTTGGCCATGTGACTTTGTAGTTTCTCCCACTAAAGAGGTGGAGCCTACTTTCCCACCCCTTGACCTGCATTTGGCCATGTGACTGGCTTTTGGTTTGGAATATCAACAGATCGATGTTACCAAAGGCTTGAAAAGAGTTTATGTGATTGGGCTCTGCCATTACCCTAAGAAGAACACACTTAGGCTAGCCCACTGATATCAAAATAAATGTGGAGACAGTTAAAAGGTGTGGAACAAAACCAACCACCCAGCCAAGCCCTGTCTGAATTAACCCATACCCACTTGGCTCTCAGAAACATGAATGAGGAATTGGGTGGAACCTGGAATCAAGGCAGGGTTTGGCTCTTTGTCTCTCTGGGGTTACAGTGGTCTCATCTCCATGTGGATTTCAGTGGATGTGAAAACCCGATTGGCCAAGCTTGAACTCAGTGGCCACTCCTGGGCCAATCAGCTCTGACCAGGGAGATGGGCTTAAGTGAGGGGTTGGCAGCTCCGCATGAGCTTAAGACCAGCCAAGGCTAAGCAGGGCTAGACATTTCTGTATTATGTGTATCTATCCTGTGCAGACCTGGGGCTCAGTGGACCTCAAAAATTGTGTGTTTAATTGAATTAAATAGCCTCGAAAGAACTCTGTGGTCTGTGTCTGTGGGTATTAGCAATTCTTTGCCATCAAGACTGAGTTGCCCTTGAAAGCATTGTATTAGTTTGCTGGAGCTGCCATAACAAAACACCACAGACTGGGTGGCTTCAACAACAGAATTATTTTTTTCCTCACAGTTCTGGAGGCTGGAAGTCCCGGATCAGGGTGCCAGCAGCGGTGACTTTAGCTTGCAGATGGCTGCCTTCTTGCTGGGTCCTCATGTGGCCTTCCGTCTGCGTGTGCATCCCTGGTGTCCCTGGGTCCAAATTTCCACTTCTCATAAGGGCAACAGTCAGATTAGATTAGGACCCACCCTAATGGCCTCATTTTAACTTACTTACTTTTTTAAAAGCCTAATCTCTAAATATAGACACATGCAGGGATTAGAGCTTCAATATATAAATTTGAGGGAAGGGGCACGAGGGACTTTGATTTCACCTAAGAAATCACTAGCCCCTGGTGCCAGACTCCTCAGCAACATGGGGCCCTGTGTGGTTTAGATCTCTCTGGTCCCCACACAGGGCCTTCATCTCTTCTGTAATCTCTCTCCCTCTCCTCGAGGATTCTCCTCATTCTTAGAAACAACCACAATCAGAAAGATATAAAACCAGGGAAAGATGAAACCATTTCTAAGCTTTACTTCCGAGCATTCCCAGACCACGGACCCTGGCAGCTTGATGATACAAGATGTTTTAACTATGGATGAGGCTGCCGGTGGCTTTATGAGGGGTGCTAAGAAGAAAATTATCTTCTTGGATTTCATTTTCATTTTGGTTTAATAAGGTAAGAGACTCTCGTTTTGCAAAGTAGGGCAGCTGACTGCTGAAACCAGGGATTTGGGCAGGGGGTGCTGCTCTGCTGTTTCCAAAGTTAGGAAGTAGGGAAGAGAGGAGAGGGTGTTTGCCAATCAATTGAAGAACTGATTGAAAAGTCCAGGTCGTTTCTCTCTGAGGGCTAAAATTAAGTGGTGGCAGCTGCAAGGTTAACATTTGTAAGTTTCAAAGCCAGGCAGTGTCAACACTTGAATTAAACAGTGAATGCTTTTAATTGGACCCAGCTTGAGACAATTCTGATCATTCCCTAGGATTGAAGGCTACACCCTATTCTAAGCTTGGATTTCTAAGAGAGTGGTCCTCAAACTTTAGGGTGCTTGAGAATCACCTGGGGAGCTGTGGGACATGCAGATTTCCCAGGGCCTCCCCCAAGGTATGCAGATTCAGCAGACTGGGGCAGGGTCCTGGGACAGGGTCTGATTAAGCAGATCGCTGCACAAGCTCCAAGACTTCTGGAATCTGTGGATGGAAATTTATTCCACGATCTCTCAGAAACTGCTGTTCCTGGCTCTTTCAAAAGTAACAATAAACTCTCACCTCTTGCATCAGGGCCCTCATCACTGACACTTCTGGATCCTTGCCCCATTCTACTTGTCCCATAGCACTTCATCACTTTCTAACCCTCCAAACCAATATTTCCCTGAACCAGAACAGCTGTTCTACAAGGCAAGTATTTTAGCATTTGTTCATTGCTATATCCCCAGTCCCTAGCACAGGGCCTGGTATACTATATTTACTCAATATTACAGAATTACTGAATTAACTAATTAATAAATTTAGTCCATGCTGTGCCTTCTGCCAAGATATAATATCAATCATGTGGATGTCTGATATTAAAATGGAATTAGCAGATAGTGCCTAATGAGAAGAAAACTTTCTTATATTTTCCCTCCCCTATTCACCGCCAGACATCATCGAGTCTGCCCAGCATCAAATTAACAGACTCTGCTTCAAAACGTTTCTCTTTTTAACAGAGACGGATTACCTCTGCTAAAACAAAGATGCCCACAGACCTCAGAGGAATCACAGCCCTCTGAAATCTAGCTAGGAAAAGTGAAGACCATCTGCTTTCCAAGTACTGTGACATAAAGCCTGGGGTAAAGAACATAGATATCGGGGGTCTCTCTGGTCACAGCCCATTTGGAATGCCAGACGACAGGGAAGTCCTTACTGGACAAATAAATGCAACAGAAATGCTGGTCTCCTAAGTACTTCTTGCTGTAACTTTCTGTGTCCTTCCTATAACTTCTCCATAATCTCAGTGTGTGAGTGGGGCTCAAAGTGATGGGAAGAAACTTGGAAATTCTGTTTGTTATTTTTAGTGCTAATAAGACCTCTGAGTAAGCCTCTCTGAGTCTGTTTGGTGGTAAAATGATCTGACTCCCACATATATGCCAGTGCTCATAAAGTTGAAGACTCCACTAGTCACAGTCTCTCTCTGAATTTCCTCTAACCCTGGACCCTGGGGGCCTAGATACAGGAGCTGGGTGAGTTAAAAAATTAAAGGGGCCCAGAGATGTTATTACACATCTCTGGGCCCCTTTACACATAATTTTTTCTATTTCTTAGAAATAGAAAAAATTAAAGGGGCCCAGAGATGTTATTACACACTTACTAGAAGTGTGTAATAACACACTTCTAGTAAGTGTGTAATTACTAGAAATAGAAAAAATTAAAGGGGCCCAGAGATGTTATTACACACTTACTAGAATGGTTAAATTAAAAAATACTGACGATACCAAGTGTTGACAAGGATACGAAGCAATGGAAACTCTCGTACATTGATGATGAGAGTGTAAAATGATAGAGCCACATGGGAAAACAGTTTGGCATTACATATAAAGTTAGACGCTTATGACATAGCAATTCCACTTGAACAATGAAAATTTATGTTCATATAGAAACCTGAACATGAATGTTTAAAGCAACTCTATGCATAATTGCCAAAAACTAGAAACAAACCCAATGACCCTCAGCAGGTGACTGAATAAACAAGCTGTGGTACGCCCATACATTAGACTAGGACTCGGCAATAAAAAGGAACCATTGATAAATACGATGACTTTTATGATTCTCAAAGGCATTATGCTAAGGGAAATAAAGTATTCTCAAAAGGTTTACATATTGTATAATTTCATTTATTGGGCATTTTCAAAAAGAGGAAACTATAGGACTAGAAAACAAGTCTCTGGCTGCCAGAGGTTAGAGGTGGAAGGAAGGGCATGACTACAAAGGGGTGGGACTAGGGAGTTTTGGGGTGATGGAGCTGTTCTGTATCCTGATTGTAGTGGTAGATACAGGAATCTATACATGTGTTAAAATTCACAGAAACGTACACCCACCAAAAAGTCAAATCTATTATGCGTTAATTTAAAAATTAAGTAAAAAATGAATGTAGCAGAAAATCTGCTGGATTGGGTTAAATTTAGTTTTCATACTACTGTGGGAGAATAGGAGCTTGTCAAATAAAAGTAAATGCAGATACAAAGAATCAAGTGAGTCTTGTGTTCCACATGTCAGAGCCATGACCGTGACTCGCTCGTAGTTGGGAAAAACAGGAGCGGGGGAAAGGGGAGGGGGGAGAAAAGAGGGAGGTTATGAAGTAGGAAGAAAAAAAAGAGACTGTGTAGAAAACCAGGGCTTATCAAACTTCAATGGGCATGTATACCACCTGGGGTATTGTAAAGATGCGGGTTCTGATAAGGAGGGCTGGGGCTGTGCAGAGTCTGAATTCCGAAGCAGCACCTACGAGATGCTACGATCACTGGTCCAGGACTCCAGGGTGAGGAGCCAGGCACTGGGCAGAAGGACTTTGCACTTAACAAAGATACTCAACAGTAAAAGAAGCATATGTGTGCAGATCTGCCTGGGCTTGTCTCACCTGAAACACCGTGTATGAAACCACTTTAAAAACTGTTGAGTGCTGTATACATGTAATGTAATGGGGTCCACAAAAATAATACAATGTCTATCAGCATCACAAAACTTGGTGCCTAAAGAAGTGGTTAGAACTCAACCCAGCCTGAGCTCAGATCCCATCGTGCCTGACACCCCCCACCCATTCATCCCCAGTCTATGTCAGAGGGACCCTAGCAATGGGCAGATTTTCACGGATCCATCAGCAAGGCTGACTGGGAGTAGCGGCAGGGTATCAGGTTTTGTGGAGGAATGCTGAAGCTCATCAGCTGGCTTCCAAAGCTCAGGCTGGCTTATTAACATACAAATAACTGAGTTTTACTTTTTGGAGCTTCCAGCACAGCCATGCTAATAAAGCTATTGCTTTAAAAGTCCATCTCCTCTGAAAGGTCTAATTAATCTGATGCTTGCAAAGGTGCATAGGATAAAGCGTCTGCTGAGCTGATGGAGCAGAGTGAATGAGACTGCTGATGTGAGGCCAGATGTTCAGGATGCCAGGGGACCCCGACAATTAACAGGAGCAGAGCAAGGAGGAAAAAGTCTTCCTAGCAGCGTTTTTCAAACTGCAGGCCATGACCCATGAATGGGTCATGAAATCAATTCTGTGGGTCATGACCGGCAACCCTTTTTAATCAAATGGAAAAACAGGAAGGGGAAGAGAAAGGAAGAGAAGAATGTTCATTGCATATAGTAAAGGTAAGTACTGTGTGAAGTCATATACATATGTATATTTTTTTCACACATATGTATGGACCGAGTCA
>NW_011889081.1:450085-452751 GCF_000151845.1 Pteropus vampyrus
AAACCAGGGCTTATCAAACTTCAATGGGCATGTATACCACCTGGGGTATTGTAAAGATGCGGGTTCTGATAAGGAGGGCTGGGGCTGTGCAGAGTCTGAATTCCGAAGCAGCACCTACGAGATGCTACGATCACTGGTCCAGGACTCCAGGGTGAGGAGCCAGGCACTGGGCAGAAGGACTTTGCACTTAACAAAGATACTCAACAGTAAAAGAAGCATATGTGTGCAGATCTGCCTGGGCTTGTCTCACCTGAAACACCGTGTATGAAACCACTTTAAAAACTGTTGAGTGCTGTATACATGTAATGTAATGGGGTCCACAAAAATAATACAATGTCTATCAGCATCACAAAACTTGGTGCCTAAAGAAGTGGTTAGAACTCAACCCAGCCTGAGCTCAGATCCCATCGTGCCTGACACCCCCCACCCATTCATCCCCAGTCTATGTCAGAGGGACCCTAGCAATGGGCAGATTTTCACGGATCCATCAGCAAGGCTGACTGGGAGTAGCGGCAGGGTATCAGGTTTTGTGGAGGAATGCTGAAGCTCATCAGCTGGCTTCCAAAGCTCAGGCTGGCTTATTAACATACAAATAACTGAGTTTTACTTTTTGGAGCTTCCAGCACAGCCATGCTAATAAAGCTATTGCTTTAAAAGTCCATCTCCTCTGAAAGGTCTAATTAATCTGATGCTTGCAAAGGTGCATAGGATAAAGCGTCTGCTGAGCTGATGGAGCAGAGTGAATGAGACTGCTGATGTGAGGCCAGATGTTCAGGATGCCAGGGGACCCCGACAATTAACAGGAGCAGAGCAAGGAGGAAAAAGTCTTCCTAGCAGCGTTTTTCAAACTGCAGGCCATGACCCATGAATGGGTCATGAAATCAATTCTGTGGGTCATGACCGGCAACCCTTTTTAATCAAATGGAAAAACAGGAAGGGGAAGAGAAAGGAAGAGAAGAATGTTCATTGCATATAGTAAAGGTAAGTACTGTGTGAAGTCATATACGTATGTATATTTTTTCACACATATGTATGGACCGAGTCACCAAAAAAATGTAATTCTTAAAACACATACATATGTAGCATTTTGTCATATGCCAAGATTGTTCTAAGTGTTTTGAGAGCATTAAACCTTTGATCTTTATAAGATAAAGATTCATATCGTATTTTATGGTAGAAGAAACTAAGGCACAGAGAGGTAGAATGACTTACCCAAGAACACACAGCTAGCAAATGGGGATTCAAGTCTGTCTGACTTCAGAGCCCATAACCTTCAACAAAACTCCAGGTCCCAAGGACCTCAGACTCTCAGGACAAAAATTCAGGAGAAAGAGGCACCCAAAAGTGCTAGAATAATAAAAGCTAATAACAACCGCTACTGTGGCGGTGTGATCCCTACTCTGCTAAGTGTTCTACAGGGATTATCACATCGAACCCACAAAATAAATAAAACAAGGCAGGCACTATGATCACCCTCAATTTTCAGATCATAAACTGAGAGTCAGAGAAAGAAAATGATTCACCCAAGATCACAGAGCTAAGGGAAACAGGGGAGGTGTCATGGCACCGCAGGATCTGAGCTGATCCTTGAAGGATGGGGAAGATCCGCAGGCTCAAGTGTCCCACTGCACATAAGCTCTAAGAGGACAAAAGGCCTTAAGCCAGCACATTTCCGACTTACTGGGAGCCTCTTTGCTTGAGAAGGATGATCAGTTCAAGCTGCCTTCGAGACTAGCCTCACCAGGGCAAAAAAGGTGCCTCCCAGGACAGGAGCGTGATGCCACAGCAAGAAACACTCAGCCTAGATACCGAAAGTGAGCCTCTCCCCACACCCAGGAAGCCCAGCCCAGCACCCAGGTGGAAGGCTCATCCTAGCCCCAACCCCCAAGTGTGCACACACACACACAAGCAAGCTAGTGCATCTCTGCTGTCCCCAGCCCCAGCACACATATGGTTGAGTTAGAATTGTATCTGGTAGGCAATCTGAATCACACTTCAACCATTTACCCTTCTGGGGCTTTTTCTACTGCTTCTGATTTTGTTTTTATTTTGCTTTTTTCTCAGAAGTTCCCAGAGCTGGAAAGAACCCAAATGCTCTTTGTCGAGAGCAAAACCAGACCTGGAAAATATAGTTAAGAGCTTGAGCTCTGAAATCAGACATGCCAGGGTTCACCTCTCTAAGTCTCAGAATCTTCCTGTGTACACTGGGGACAGCCAAGGACCCACAGCAGATGGTAGATATGAAGGTGAAACACGAGAAAGCTTCTAAAGGGCTTAGCAGGGTGGCTGGACACAGGGAGCGCTCAGTGGGCGATTGGTGATTGGTGCCGGTACAAGGAAGTGTAACATGGTATGAGGTCCCTGCTCCCTTCCACAGTGGTCACCTAGAAGACAGGCCCAGAACCCTCTCTCCTGACTGTGGTCGTCACACAGAATCACAGAAGCAGCATGACATGCACACTCTCTTCTGTTGCCAGCGATCTATGTTTCCATCTACCCCAAACACCACCAGTAGACCCAGGTGGGACCCGAGGATACACTGTGAATGCCACCACATCTGTTATCTATTTCACAATAACAAACTGTGCCAGAATCTAGTAGCTTAAAACAATGTGCTCTATTACTGCACTTTGCTACATTATTTCCCAGGGATTATCAACCGATAG
>NW_011889081.1:452801-454915 GCF_000151845.1 Pteropus vampyrus
AGGTGGAAGGCTCATCCTAGCCCCAACCCCCAAGTGTGCACACACACACACAAGCAAGCTAGTGCATCTCTGCTGTCCCCAGCCCCAGCACACATATGGTTGAGTTAGAATTGTATCTGGTAGGCAATCTGAATCACACTTCAACCATTTACCCTTCTGGGGCTTTTTCTACTGCTTCTGATTTTGTTTTTATTTTGCTTTTTTCTCAGAAGTTCCCAGAGCTGGAAAGAACCCAAATGCTCTTTGTCGAGAGCAAAACCAGACCTGGAAAATATAGTTAAGAGCTTGAGCTCTGAAATCAGACATGCCAGGGTTCACCTCTCTAAGTCTCAGAATCTTCCTGTGTACACTGGGGACAGCCAAGGACCCACAGCAGATGGTAGATATGAAGGTGAAACACGAGAAAGCTTCTAAAGGGCTTAGCAGGGTGGCTGGACACAGGGAGCGCTCAGTGGGCGATTGGTGATTGGTGCCGGTACAAGGAAGTGTAACATGGTATGAGGTCCCTGCTCCCTTCCACAGTGGTCACCTAGAAGACAGGCCCAGAACCCTCTCTCCTGACTGTGGTCGTCACACAGAATCACAGAAGCAGCATGACATGCACACTCTCTTCTGTTGCCAGCGATCTATGTTTCCATCTACCCCAAACACCACCAGTAGACCCAGGTGGGACCCGAGGATACACTGTGAATGCCACCACATCTGTTATCTATTTCACAATAACAAACTGTGCCAGAATCTAGTAGCTTAAAACAATGTGCTCTATTACTGCACTTTGCTACATTATTTCCCAGGGATTATCAACCGATAGCAATTTTGTCCCCACTCTACTCTGCCCCAGGGACATTTGGCAATGTCTGGAGATATTTTGGGGTGGTGGGGGGGTTACTGGCATTTAGTGGGTAGGAGCCAGGAATGCTACTCAATATCCTGCAATGCACGGGACACCCCCACATTAAGGATAATTCGACACTAAATGTCAACAATACTGAGATTGAGAAACTGTCTAGCCAAAACACATCCAGTCCCTAATGCTTGGATGCAACAAGTTAAGTATAGTTTCTCTGAGACCCAAGAAAGACACAGGACCAGCAGCAACAGCAGCATCTAAATATCAAAACTTCTGCTCACAGTCACAAGGCCCCAGAAGCTATCTGACTCCCTGCCATGGCAAAGGCCGATCACTGTGGTGATAAACCAGAGGCAAGGCGACCACTGGGGTGGAATAATATAACCTGAGCTCAGCTGTACACATATGCCTGGGGCTTCCTGGTGACTCCCTCGAGCCCCCAGGCCCCTCTCTCCAAAGTTCCAGGCATCGAGCTGTTGTTCCAACATGGAGAGGCCAGCACAACCCCCTGCAGATTCCAGGCCACTTCCTGACAGTCACACAAGGAGACCATGTGACTATATCTACCTGAAAACATTATTTCTATATCCTCTCTAGATAGATTCTGAACTAGGTGTGTTAGGGGCACCTCTCTCTCTCTCTCTCAAGATATATTTCACAGGATATGCAGCAAAAAGGACAGCAGGTCTGGTATCTGTGAGATGTGATGAGTTTTATAGGACTCTTGAGCCCTCTAAAGGACTTCTAAGAAAAAGAAGATAGAGTCTTTGGGGGGTCTTGTTCTGGACCTACTGTTTTCTATCCTGGGCATTCTGTAAACTCTAACAAAGCACTAAACTTGCTCAGCACAATTGTTTCTGCTCTCTACCTGAATAGTGAAAGTTGCCATCCACACCAATGCATTTTCCAACTCTATTTTTGCCCAGAATGGCATCCCTGCCTGGTCATAGCTCATTAAATCTTATTTGTCCTTCAAAACACAATTCAGGCACCATCTCCTCCAGAACCCTTCTCCAAAGCCCCAGAATGGGCTAAATGATTTTCCTCTGTGCCCCCAGAAGACCTATGCAGAAGTCCTATGCAAAGAGAGAACACTGCCATGTGTCCCAACTGGGGATTAGAAAATGCTCAAAAGACAGGCATCTTCCCCCTGTGTCTCTCATCTCTGTCCTTCTCTGCACATCAGCTTTATCTTTCTTCTCTGCAGACTGGCCGCTTTTACCTGTCCGTGTGAAGGAATGCGGTGTCCCAAGTTTGCAGGTTA
>NW_011889081.1:454965-469682 GCF_000151845.1 Pteropus vampyrus
ATGCATTTTCCAACTCTATTTTTGCCCAGAATGGCATCCCTGCCTGGTCATAGCTCATTAAATCTTATTTGTCCTTCAAAACACAATTCAGGCACCATCTCCTCCAGAACCCTTCTCCAAAGCCCCAGAATGGGCTAAATGATTTTCCTCTGTGCCCCCAGAAGACCTATGCAGAAGTCCTATGCAAAGAGAGAACACTGCCATGTGTCCCAACTGGGGATTAGAAAATGCTCAAAAGACAGGCATCTTCCCCCTGTGTCTCTCATCTCTGTCCTTCTCTGCACATCAGCTTTATCTTTCTTCTCTGCAGACTGGCCGCTTTTACCTGTCCGTGTGAAGGAATGCGGTGTCCCAAGTTTGCAGGTTATAGTCTACACTGCCCTCAGGGACGTTTCAGCCATTTCTCTCTCCTAGTTCCGGATACTCAAGGAGAGAGATGGATTGGTTCAGCTCCAGTTAAATATAGAACTAAGGTCCAATTAGCTATGGAAAGTGGGGCTCATGAGATACAAATAGGACTTATAGAAAAGGGCCCTCCTCTGTAGAAGAGGGGTACTGTTCCCAGAGAATGAATTTCTCAGAACATGATTCTGCTCTTTTATATAAGAGGCACAGGGCTGCCTTCATATATCAGCCATCTCCTGCCTCTTAAAAAGCAATATTTAGAGACAGAAAGTAGAGTAGGGGTTACCAAGTGCTGCAGGAGAGAGGAAAGGTTAGTTATTCCTTAATAGGTACAGAGTTTCCATTTGGGAGGATGAAAAAATTTGGAAATAAATAGTGGTGACAGTCACACAACGGTGTGAATGTACTTAATGCTCCTTTACACTTAAAAATGGTTCAAGTGGCAAATTTTATGTCTTATGTACATATAAAAATCACAGTTGTTGAGTTTTTTTTTTAAAGGAAAAAAGCAATATGATGCCTGAAAAAGAGGAGAGAGGGAGAAAAGTGTTCTTGAGGAAGTTACACTTGATTTGAGGTGTAAAGAATGAAGAGGAATTACCTGGGTAGAGAGCATTCCTTGAAAAAGGTGGCCTGCGCAAAGTGGGGTGTGACTCGATCTAGGGGCTGAAAGGCAACTGTAGCTGGAGCAGACAGAGCAAGGGGAGCAGGGGAGCAGATGAGATCTCTAAGGCTAAAGAACCTAAAGAGGGTAGGACTTGACCCCACAGGGACCTGGTGGCATCTGTCACAAAATTCTGCTTTGTCCACCAACAGATGACTCTCCAAATCCAAGTGCATGAGTATATATAATGGGCTGTCTTTGTACTCCAGCTTCAGGGTGCTCCTGAAGATTCTAGATGATGTGAAGGCATAGACCGTTGGACATCCCAGTGTGACCAACCGATGTGGTCTCAGGAGAAAGGCAGAAGGTCCCACCCCTCTGCTCACTACCAAAAGGAACAATGCAGGGCCGCAACTTAAGCAGTTACTTTCTTGGTGTTCTTAATGTGCTCACTAGCAAAGCAAATTTAAAAGGACTTAAATTAACTGCAAAAGCACTCACTGCACTTAACAAATGGACTCTCTGCTAAACAAATGTCAGGCTTAATTGGGACTTGTGTCCTGCCACCACCTGGCCCCTGAAGTGTAGGGAATTCATCCAGGCACAAAAAACCTACAGAGGCAACTCAGGGCCCATCTACACAGATAGAGACTACTCCCCGGGCACTGCTCCAAGAGACCTCAGTCATTTCAACTCATGGGAACTGAGAAAAATCACAGCAGTACCTTGAACACTGTTTAGTTAGATCCTGGCAGATAGGAATTCTAAGCACATCCCTCCCTTTGTCTCCATTTAATCACCAGTGATTACCTGGTCATGGGGCAATAATGCTGGAATTAAACATGGAAATGCTAATTCTGACTTAAGACATTTCACCTGGACAGATGCGGGGTCCCTTCTCCCTCTTCTCGTAGCAGATGGGCCTCAGTGAAAGTTCATATCCAGTATCACCCCATTCATTTCTCCTATAGCAGCCCCCAGCTCAACAGACATCTCTAACTGTACATTTCATTTTATACACGTTCCAAATGTATAAAATGTTCCCGAATGATTCCATCATGATTCATGAGACTCAAGAACCCAAAAAAATTTGGGCAGATAAACCAGCTTCCAATGCAAACCACCTAGCTCCTCAGCACAGCTGGCATGAGAGATGGCATCTTGCAGAGGCCCACAGTGCCATTTCCAGGCCAAGTCATGTCTTTCATGGGCCCGAAGCACCTTTGCTTTGGTGGGTTCCTTTCCTCTATTAAAAATTATACACATTAAAATTATTTTTTGACTGTGTTGACATAAGGATGAATATGTCACTATTACAGTTGTGGGGTTTTTTTTTTCAGCGAAAAGTTCATTTTTTTTTTTCTTCTGATTAAAAGAAACTAGAACATTTCCAGTGGCTCTAGGCACTGTGCCTAGTGGAGAAGTCAGTCCTGGTGCTTCTGCTCCCAGATGACCCAGGAGACGGGGAGGGGCTACTCATGGCTCTTCCAGAGGCAAAGCCTGTAAGTGCCATGGGGCGGGGGCTCCAATGCTCCCCACTTTCCTACATTCCCCTCATGAGCACCTTAAGTTGCAGCATCCCACATTTCCCTAACAAACAACAGCAACATATCCACCCAAGGGAAGTTTCCTCTTGGGTCAGCAGGACCCACATTCTGAAGTCAGAGTGCCTAAGCTTGGACCCCGACTCCACCAAGTACCAACAAGGTGACCTCGGCCAAGTGACTTCGCTTCTTCAGGCCACAGTGTCCTCATATGTAAGCAGGGAGAATACGGCACCTTCTTCACCAGACTGCCAGGAGGACTTAATGAGATAAAACGTGGAAGGTGTTCAATGAGTGACAGACGGCTTTGTATAATTAGTGGTGGTGGTGGTGGTCTTGGGTCGTGGATCCCTCTTGAGAATTTGATGGGAACTATTACCTTATCCAGAGAAAAGACACCCAAAATGTCCCATACATTTCACAGGAGCTCAGACTGTCACCACCTACCTCCAGTCTCTAAAACCCACCCCACCCTGAGTCATCTTGGAGCCTGTGGGCCCCACATTAAGAAGCCCATCTTTAGACAACTCTGTTGGTTCTGCAGGAAAGGGCCTTGTGAACAAAGTAAGCCTGACAGAGACTTCTTTTCAGATTAATTGCTCCCGAAACAAGGATGGCACTAATGCTAAGAGTCACAGCATTGTGAGAATGGCCATACCCAGGGCAGCCTTGCCACCTGGTTATCACTCCCCTCGTCAACTACCACAACTTGTGGCCACCCCAGAAGACTGCAGGGTTCACAGTTTATTGCGGAGGACAGATGTGTCCACAAGTTGTTACAGCACTTTGAAAAGGGGCACGTGTCTGTTGGAATCTAGGAAGGAAATGTCAGAACTCCTTCCTATGGACAATGGGGGCTTGTTGAAACTGTGTTTGAATTGATAACAAGGAAGGACCAAGTTCTCTGTAATTATTCCCTATTAAGGATGTAGTTTATCTATGTAAATTCCTTTTGAAAAACAAGGCAAACCACCAAAGAGTATATATACAAAAGTGGTTTTAACAGTTAACATAGCTGTATGTGAGAGTTCCAGTGGCTCCACATCCTCACCAACATTTGGTCTTGGCAGTAGTTTTATTTTCACTGTTGTGTCGTATGTAGTATCTCATGGAGGTTTTCATTTGCATTTTCCTAGTGAATAATCATGTGAAGCACATTTTCATTTATATTTATTTCAATTTGGTTATCTTTTCTGTGAATTTAGTACTCAAATCTGTGCCCATTTTTTTTCCTGTGGACTGTTTTTTTTGAAATGATTTATGGGAGTTAGTTATATATCTCAGATATAAGTCTTTTGTCAGATAATATATATGGCAAATGCTTATCCTCTCTCTGCCTGCGTTTTTTACTCTCTTAAAGGTGTTCTTTGATGAACAGAAGTTCTTAATTTTGATAAGACCCAATTTATCAATATTTCTTTATGGTTAGTATACTTTATCCTAAAAATTATTGCCTACTCCAAGGTCATGAAAATATTCTATGTTATCTTTTAGAAATGTTATTGTTTTGAACTTCCCATTTAGATACAAAATCCAGCTGGAATTGATTTTTGGTTTATGGTGTGAGGTAAGAGTCAAGATGAATTTTTTTTTTCCCCACATGGATAACCAATAGAGCCCAGGTATTTACCAAGAAGTATCCTTTCTCACTGCTCTGTAACACCTGTTTGATATAAATAAAATGTCTGTGTGTATGGAAAAATAATAATGCACACCCAAGATATTTAAAAAGAAAGAAAAGATAGATGAAGATACAGCAAGAAATTAATTTCTCAGGTCTAGTAAGATTCTACTATTTACAGTGTCACCCCAGCTGAGCACCATCTCCCCTGTTCAAGTTTCTCAACCTTATGTGGGTATGTGGGCATGGTCTCTGTCCACAAATCTCCAGCACAGCCAAAGTGATAGTGACAGGTACAATTTCCCCCTCATTATACTGGTAAGGAAACAGAGACTCAAAGATGCTGAATAATATTCACTGTATATGAAAATATTGAAGCTGGGATTCTAACATAAGTCGATCTAATCTACACTTTTCACCTCTCCAGTCTGCTGCCCAGGTCTAGACGCACTGGAAAAGATTCTGGGGAGGAGATGATATTAGAGCTGAATCTTAAGAGAAAAATAGGAATAGCACATCTATGATTTTCAGACTCCCTATCTGCTCAAAGTAAGCATAGAAGAACTAGCAGCTCACTCGAAATCATAAGACCAGGAGAAGGTGTGGCTCCAGTGTAAATATGAAAATGGCTCAAAGAAAAATATCCATGATACATCTGAAAAAGGTCAGAGAGGTAAACAAAGTCTTTAGGAATCAGATGAAATGTCGTTTTATGTCTGTACATATCTATGCACATAAGGTACAATTTAATAAAATTGGCTTTCTTATGCTTCATCACATGATAAAGTCACATCCCACATATATACTCATTCAAAAATACTGAAGAACATTACCAAATTTTAGATGGCTTGGACACATAACAAAGCATTATGAACCCCTACATAAACTTCAGGATGAATTAACCCTGATGTTACTCACTGCATAGTGCAAGCACTAAGTCCTATCTAGTTCTGTCTGAGAGTACTGCCGTCAATCATTAGATATATCTAAGTGAAAAATAATAACACAAAGAGAGAGAGACATAGAAACAGAAGTCGAGAGAGACTTTTTATGAAACCCCAAGAGGGACTTCTGGTTCAAATGAAAGACTATGTACACGCATTTATCTTCACCTAAAAACCCATTACAATGATAGTAAAGGAATTTTAAAAGCCATGGATGGACTTGCAAGAATTAAAAGAAAAAGAGGGGAATCATCTGTTAAAGACAGATTTCAACAGATCCCTGAGGTATAACTGGGGAATTGATAACAGAAAGTAGAGTAGAAGACATTCCAGCTGAGACAACATAAGAAAGAAGAGGGATCGGCCAAGGAAGAAGCCTTCAAGAAGCCAAGAGAGCCTTAAGACTTGAAAATAACAAAGCCAGCGAAACCCCCTGCATCCAGCAGGGAAGTCCCGGGCTCACAGCTATGCAGTGTAAATTGGACAAGCGAGGAGCTGAGAAGAGTATCTTCAGAAAAAATAAAAAAGGGGGGGACCTTGACCACGTACATAAAATAAGAAAAATCTTGAAAAAACTTAAGACACAATAAAGGCAAATAGTTCAAAGGAGGAGGGAAAGGCAACTATAAACCCCAGGAAAAAGACCAAAAAAAGAACTAAAATGTCATCATGTCATCTTAGTACTATTGGCTCTGAAAAGAACAATATTTACATAGCCAAAGTAATATAAGCTCTATTTATTAATTTTACTAAAGACAGTAAGAATAATCTATCGAGGCTGAGTGAAGGAGAAGTATGAGATGAAAATAAAGTTAAATCTCATATCACAACCAGAAATATGAATTCATAATGACTGAAATTGATCAATCAAGAACCACCATATATACATATTTTCTGAACCATGGTGGTAACCAGTGCCAGGAGCTCAAAGCTAAAAAAATTCAGTTATTGCCTCTGGGGATTGAACAAAGGTAGAAGGTTTTATTTCATTTCATCTTTTTTCATAAGCTTTTCCATACTAGTTTATTGTTTAACTGCAAGAATGGTCCTTTTAAATTATATATTTTAAGACTCTTAGGCACATGTGTATGTGTACATGTATGCAAGACTCCCTGAGTCTGAGACCAGGTATAGATAGGTAAATCAAAACTGGCATCCAAAAGCCTGGAATAAATGCTCCCCACTATTAATGGGGGTAGAAGTGGGGGAGGAGTGCCCTCAGTAAAGAGTGGGGGGTAGGGAGATAAGGGAGCATTCACATTTCTTCCATAAATTTCTCTGCTGTTTTGTTTTACCACAAGCATATGTGATTTGGGGATTTTTTTTTAAGTGTGGGGTAGGGAGGATGGCAGGGAGATAATTGGGAGTCTAGAAGACACTAAAAAGGTAGATATGAAACAGATTCCAGAGAAGAGAGAAAAGGTCTACACACCTGAGTGCCTAGAAAAGTCTCCTGATCTGAGCGCAGAAAGGGGACTTGTCAAATGCCACCCTCAACCCTGCCAGCCGTGAAATGCAAGCGCAGTAATGACAGTGACTAGCAGTAATGACGGGGACCCACCAACTGAAATTTAATGAGCCGGTAACCAACTCCATTGCCCAGCCCCAGGAACAGCTGGGTATTTTCACCCAGAAGCTTATGTGGAATTGAAAATATTATTTTCATATTTCTGGCTCCAACTAGCCAACCAAAATTGCCGAAGTTTTGCTGAGATGCCAGCCGTAGGAGAAGGGAAATAAGCCTCAGCCCCAGTGCCTTTCGCTTCTAGAAATGAGTCTTCTCGCTTTACACCAAATTATTCCTGTAAACCCTGATGATAGCACAAAATGCGGAAGACATTAAAGCCAGTTCCGACCCAGCAGTGATCTCACACTTTGCCCTGAGATCTTGCAGAGAGCAAAACAGACTGATGGGGGCTACAGCAGATACAAAGCGTAAAGGAATCCGGGTGATGAAGGGCAGGGCAGAAAAGGCATGCTCTCTTGGAAATGACCCTTGCCTTCCTCTGCCGAGCGTTGCTGTACATTTAACTTAATCTTTTATGATAAATCTCTGATCGCCAGAATTCTATAAGATCTCTCCCCTTGAAGAAGGAGAGTCTGGGATACTGATAGGAGCTGGTATCCAAGTCAGCAAAAGTTCTAAATCTTTACTCGTCATTTTAAAACTTAAGTGTAACTCCCTGTTTAAAACCTTAATGGTTGCCCATATCAAGAAATAGAGCATAGGCCAGATTTGTTTATGTAGTAACAACGGCAGCAAACATTTGGCACTTACTGCATGCCAGGTGTTCTAGGCACTCTAGGCACTAACTCAATTATACCTCTTAATAACCTTATGAGGTAGGGACTCTCATCATCTCATTTTACAGATGAGAAAAATAAGGCACAGAGAAGCTAAGTAATTTGCCTAACATCACACAGCTAAAAAGTTGTAGAGCTGGGATTCAAAACCGAGCGGTTTGACTCCAGAGTCTATGTTCTGCCTCCCAACACTTCCACTAGAATGTCTCAATAAGTATAAATATCTCAAACTTTACATGTCCTAGATAAACTCTTAATGTCCTCCCAATCCTATTTTCCTCTCCCTCCCCCGGAAAAGAAAAAAATGCATTTCTCCCTAAATCTTCCTTATCTCAGATAATAACAACTCCATCCTAAATTGCTCAGGATTGAAGGCATCCTTGACCCCTGCATTATTACCACACCACTCCACAACCAACCAGTCAGGAAACTCTACCTCCAAAACATATTTAGAATTTCACCACTGCTCACCACCCCCACTGGCCTAAGCCACAATCATCTCTAACCTCAATTACTGTGACAGCCTCCTCATTGAGTCTCCTGTTGATCCTGCCCCCTCACACTATTCTGAGCCCCAAAGTAGAAATCGAATCTTGCCAGTTCTCTGTTCAAACCCACCAAAGCAAAGTTCTTTCAATGGCTCACAAACCCCTCTGGAGGCTTCTGATCTTCCTCACCTAATATACTTCCCTATTCCTTCCACTGCACCCACATTGCATCTTATCGAATGCAACTGAAATGCTCGCATCTCAGGGCTTTTGCACCTGCTGTCTTTCCCTGGTTATCACCGTGTCTCGCTCCCTCATCTCCTTCCTGTTCAGACATCATCCTTTTATCCCTGACCCCGCTACTGACATTGAAACCCCTCAACCCTGCAACCTACTATCCACCTTCTCTACTCTATTTTCCCCAGAACACCTATCACCTAGAACAGCAGCAGCTAGTGCAGAGTAAGTGCCCAATAAGTATGTCTTCGATTGATGAATAAACAGAGCACCACTTCTGACAGCAAATGCCACGTTTTTTTAGGATGTTGATAGGTGCTATTTTTAAAAAGTTAACTAAAAGTTCTTCACTCTGGTGGCACAGAGATCCTTTAATGATCTGAGTTTTTCCTAAATTTATTTGACCTCAAAACTCTTTTGTCAGATTAGTGTTTCTTGGGAAATTCTAGGCTAAAGAGATACAGGGGGATCTCGCTGGAGCAGGAAGGTGAGGGGGAAAGAATTCTAGTGAAGGAAGGCAACACTATTTCCATTGACATGCCAGCTCCAATGCATTGACAATGATTTCAAGGACACAGATCCTGAAGATTTCACCCGAACAGGGCCTAGGATCGATGAGTGATGTCTGCACAGCCCATAGCGGGATGGGATATCATCACAGGTGTTTGCCTTCCCTGTGCATGGACTGTCAAGAAAAATCCAGAAGGATCAATGAAATGGGGTTTCCCATTTCTTCTTCTAGGGCCTTTATTTTCACAAAAAAAGAATTTCACAGGAAATTTCCTGCAAGGGCAAGAAACATGAAAAAGGAACATTTAATAAAATCTCACAGATCCCAACACCAGGCTTCTGAAAGCTGCCTTTGTTTTGTTAACCAAGGAGTAAAGCGTGGCCTTTAAGGAAGCCACAGGAAACATGTAGAGATACAGAAGTAAGGAGAAAAATAGCACCCCAATGTTTACCGCAAGCCCCCCATCAGTGACCCTTCACAGAAGTAAGCACCCCCTAAACCCCAGTGAAAGACAAAAAGCCGGTATTTTAGAGACTCCATGGGAAGAATCTCTACCAGGATTTTGTTGATCACAGTGGAAGCCTGGCAGTGCAAGGCTCAAAATAGGAAAGCTTGATTTCTCTTTGATATGAGCCCCAGCTTCTATAATTCAGTGTAGCAGGTAGAACAGATCCTATGCAGACTCCAAAATGTGTCGCACTCACTTGGTCCCAGATTGATCCAACCAAACCAGCATCTGTGAGGCCACCAGTTCAGACTTCTCTACACAGGGTACCCATCATTCAGTCCCAGCCCACTCGCAAGCCCACCTGGAGAACACCACACAAACTGCAGGTGAATTAAGACTTCCTTGGGATAAGTAAAACTCCTCCAAATCAATAAGCAAAAGACAACTCATTGAAAAACAGAAAAAAAGATATGAAGAGGCAAATTTCATGAAAGCAAATCAAGTTTCCAATAATCTCATGAAGAGGTTCAAAGTCACAGAGAATAGGGTAAACACAAATGAAAACATTTCTCCACGTTGTTTGACAAAATCCCTTTGTCTAACTAACACCTACCCATCCTTCACATCCAAGCACAAATTTGTCTTCCACAGAGATTGTATTTTCTTCACAGTTATGATGGATTTATGCATGTGTTTATAGGTTTAATGTCTATCTTACCTGCTAGCCCATGAGCTCCATAAAGGAACAACAATGTCTAATTTGTTCACTGCTATGTTTCTAAGACTTAGAAGAGTGTCTGGCAATAGCAGACACTTAACCATTATTTGTTCAATGAATGAATGAAGCACAATTAGCTGTTTACAGCAGCCCTGAGATGAGACTTCACATCACCAAGACAGACTGACCACCCCTTGGAAAGTACTTTAGACTGAAAGACACAGCTATTGCCTTCCACTCTTAATTGCCCCAACCCAGTTTAAAGAGTAAGAGGAACAAGTTTCCAAACCCCATATACCTATCTAGAGATAAATGCAAGAGGACTGCCTAACACCTTTCCATAGGAGTATCATTGGCGAGCCTGCTGATTTAATATTCCTAAAAGGTGTAGCAGAGGATGCTACCAATGTGTAAATTCTCTCAAAACTTAAAGCCTTTAAATTCTACTGCACAGGGTCTGTCAGAAAGCAATATTTTGTGAGCTATGGATTCCAATAAAACTCACTCTGAGATGATGACGCCTTCCTCAGTAGCCTAAGGGCCGATATATGAATAATCTGCCAGCATTATGCTGTGTCACTTAAATATTCCTTTGGAGATTTGTCAGAAGAAAATTTAAGTAAAATTAAAGTTCAAATGGAAATGAAAAATTAAGTTATGATCAAATCTATAATTTCATATTGGATTTTTTTTTACCTGCAGAGAAAAGCCCATTTAAGATTTCTTGTTACGTATTTATGGACCCAAACTGAGGCATTCCCATTGTGCCTTGTTTAAAAGGCTGAAATGCAGGGTTTGGGCCTCCTCCCTTATTTAGATGCTGAACCTAGCTCCAGGGGAAAAAAACAGCATCTCAGTTTCTATGAGCAATCCAATTTTAATCATTTTTGCTTTATTGGAATTTTCATAGGAGTCCTGGTACAAGAGATTCAGAATTAATCTAAGTCATAAACAAAGCAAAAATAGAAAGGAATGGAGTGAATGATAATTCAACACTATAAAGCATGGCTCCTTTTTCCTAAAATATGCACCATGGTGTGGGATAAGGGAGAGGACTAAAGCATTGTTTGGAATCAAGTCCCTCAAAGTCAGAAGCTTGTCTAAAGTTTATCTAAAACACTGGCATCTGTAACTCCCACAAACAGCTTTTCTCCGGGGTTGCAGAATGTTCCTTGTCACTTATCAAACCGAGAGAAGCAGCTGCGATGTAGAGAGAGGTGACAGCAAATAGAAGTCTAGAAGCCCCCAGAGAGACATAGCTTGACCGTAGAAGTAAAACGCACACTACAAAAGATTTTTTTGTATTTACTACAGACTGAGTCCTATGTGTCCTGTCTGCATATAATCCTCTGCCAATGTGGCTCATGTGCTACAGCCTGACAGCAAATCCCAGAGATAACTAGGATGACATCCAATTTATCCTGTGCTGTGGGGATCCATCAACACCATTATGATCATACTAATGAAACTAGTGAAACATCCTCGCTAGTCTAGAGCAGTAGCCTCTCTTAGTCTCAGCTTAAGACAGTTTTTTTTTTTCTGAATCAAAAATAATAGGATTATTTTCTAACTTGAAGTTTTCTATATCCACTAAAAGATCATTTCAACAAGAACACACAGAAAATACTGAAAGAAAAAAATTTATTAAGCCAAAAGAAGGTAGAGAAGGAGAAATGGAGGAACAAAGAATAGAGGATACAAATATAAAACAAAACCCAAGATAGTAGAAT
Source organism: Pteropus vampyrus (assembly GCF_000151845.1). NCBI lineage: Eukaryota > Metazoa > Chordata > Mammalia > Chiroptera > Pteropodidae > Pteropus > Pteropus vampyrus. Next base: position 466,520 of record NW_011889081.1, read on the forward strand.
TAAACCCAACTATGTCAATAATCACATTAAATGTAAATGGCCTAAATGCACCATGCAAAGGGCAAACATAGTTTGAATCAAGAAGCAATATCAGCTCTATGCTATTTATAAGAAACGCAAGTAACGGAGAAAGAAAGTATGTGTAAGATGGAAGCCAGAGTTATTTTGTAACATACCATCACTTCTTCCATATTCTATTCATTAAAAGTGATTCACAATGTTCAGTTCACACTCAAGCGGAGGGGATTACACAAGTATTTGAACACAAGAGGCAGAGACCATTGGAAGCCATTGGTCTCTAGAGGTTGTCTACCACAAACAAATCTAGCAAGAGCGATTAAAGAAAAAAGAATAAATATTAATTACCAGTATCAGAAATGAAAGAAGTGATATCAGTAAAGTTATACAGATACTCAAAAAACAATGAGATAAAATGACAACATTGAGTCAATAAATCCATCAACCTAGATGAAACACATACATTCCTTAAAAGATACAATTACCAAAACTTTAAAAAAAAAAATAAAAAATATGAATAGCCCTATATCCGTTAAACTAATTGAATCCATAATTTAATATTTTCTGACAAAGAAAAACCCAGTCCCAGATATCTTCACTGGTAAATTCTATCAAAAATTTAATAAAGAAATAATATATATTACCCACACTCTTTCAGAAAAATAATAAAGCCTTCCAACTCATTTAATGAGGCCAGCCACATATAAACAAACACACATACAAAAAAAATCACACACCAATATTAATGCAAAAATCTTTAATAAAATATTTGCAAATCAGCTTCAAGGTGGGTCAAGATGGTGGACTAGGTAAAAGCAGAATTCACTTCCTCTAGGGACTGCATTATAACTACAACCACATTATAAAATAACCAACGTGGAGAATCACTTGAAGTCTAGCTGATTTTAACACATACATCTGATGATATAAAGGAGCCCCATCGAAGGTGCTAGGAGGGGCAAATTCGCCAACCCGTGGGTGGCAGTGGAGCACCGAGAGGGAGAGGATGGCTGCAGAGGCCCCCCTCAAAAGAGAGAGTGGTCCCAGACAAGGGAAGAGGAGTTCCCAAAAAATCTGACTATAAAAATCCGTGGGACTTCTGGTCATCCTGGTGAGATGGTAGGAGACTGAAATCCCAGACACCCCTTTAAAGGGCCCTCGCACAGACTCTCTCACCCACAGACACACACCCCAGGTGCCAGCAGAGGGATGGGTCATATGGGGAAAGGGTCATATGGGGAAAGACAGCATTACGTGGTGCCAGAACAAGGGCTGGACAGGCAGCCATGACTGTGCCTTAGTCAGGGGCCCCACTCCAGGGCAATCTATAGACGGGTGCCAACTTGCCTGTGCTGATACCCTCCCCTCACATGGCTAGTTCTAAAGCTGCTCTGGCCTGGGGAGATCGACCTGCCCTACTCAACCTACAGATTGCCAGGGGTGGGTTGTCCCCAGATGGCTGCCCCCGCCCTGCCACTTTCCAGGGCCAAACCTTCAGCGTAGGCATCAGAACTGAGCCAGCACTGTGAACTCGTTTCAGGGAAAATGGTTTCGGGCAGATCACAGCTGCCAACACGAGCTTGGGCAGATCATGGGGATCTGTGGGCCAGTCCCAGACAGCAACTGGTCTTGCTGTGATCTGTGACTTTTGCAGGAACTCAAAGACACAGAAGTTGCAGCAAAACTGAGTCTGCATTGGCCTAATAGTCCTTGTCACCCTGAGACCCCACTCTACTCAACCCATAAATTGCCCATTTACAGGTAGCTGTCCCTGCCCTGCCCCTTTCCGGGGCGTGCATTCCACACAGGCAACAGACCTTGGCTAGCACAGTGCATGCATTTCGGGGAAATCAGTTGTAGGTAGATCACTGCTGCCTGCACAAGCTGCAAAATCGCTTGGAGTGGGTTGTGGAGGACTGTGGGACCACTCCAGATGGCAGCTGGTCTCACCGTGATCTGTGATTACTGTGGGAACTAGCAGACACAGAACTTGCAGCAAAACTGAGGCTGTATTGGTGTGACAGTTCTTGTCTCTCTGAGATCCCACCCCACCCAACCCAGAAATTGCCCAGGGCCATTGAAAAGCAGCGCCCCCTGCCCTTCCCCTTTCCAGCTGGTGCCTTCTCGCAGGAAATGGATCTTTCCTACCACAATGTGCAAATTTCCAGGAAAACAGTGGCAGGTGGATCACTGCTGCCAGCACAAGATACGATATCACTTGAGTGGATTGAAGGGGTTTGGGGGCCTATCCCAGATGGCAGTGGGTCTCGCAGTGATCTGTGACTTTCGTGGGAGCCCGCAGACCCAGAATTGACAGCAAATCTGGTGATATGTTGGCCTCACGGTCCCATGCCTCACTGAGACACCGCCCCACCTAATCCACAAATTATCTGTGGCAAGCCTGTTCCCAGACAACCCGGTCTCATCCTGTGTTTTCCTTGGGACATGAATTCAATAGCAAACAGCAGCACTCAGTTCATGCAGCCCACACAAAGGCCATGCATCCTGGGAGAGACTCAGTGGTGAGCCACAAACCCCTGCCCACAAGCTTCAGTAACTCTTGAACAGATCTCAGGTCTTTGCAAGCCCAAGGAGGACAGCAGACTTGCTGCGATCTGAGACTTTTACAGGAAGCCACAGAGACAGCACTGACATGTAAACTTACACTGCAATGGAAAGGGAAATCTGCTCAATATATCTAGGTGACTCCTGGGTCCCCACTCCACCCAACATGCATATTACCCAAAGCTCTTCCAGTTGCAGAGTCTTACAGACAACTGACAGGCAGCCTCAAGCCTTGAGGCACACTGGTCCTTCTGCTAAATTACCCTAGGCCTGGTACTGGGGGTAACCGGACCACAGCTTACAACATTGTCTCTTCCACTTACCTATAGATCCAGCATAGGTAACAACCATCTTCAGATCGCTTTGTAGCTCTCACCAGGTAGCCTCGAGCAATCAAAGGCAGCAGCTGAACTTGGTCTACTGGGGAGCCCCTCCCAAGGGGCCACAAAACCAACGCACATGGAGGCTGTCACTACACCACAACAGAGCAACTCCTGGCTAGCCCCATAAGTGGTACAAAGGGTGGTCTCAACAAGTATACAAACCTGCTAGGGCAAATCTCACATAGTGGGGTCGGCCC
>NW_011889081.1:469852-474491 GCF_000151845.1 Pteropus vampyrus
CCAGAACAGGTGATTAGGGAGAGTGTGCCACTGGGTCACACAGGACACCTTCCACATAAGGCCATCTGGCCAAGGCTGAGAAACAAAACAAATCATCCTAACATATAGAAATGAACATAGAGAGGCTAATAAAATGAGAAAACAAAGAAACACGCCACAAATAAAACAACAGGAGAAAACTCCAGAAAATAATCTAAATGAAATAGCAGCAAGTAACCTACCAGAGACAGAGTTCAAAATATTGGTTATAAGGATGCTCAATGAACTTAGGGAGAGAATGGATGAGCTCAATGAGAACCTCAACAGAGAGACAGTAAAGGACTTAGAAACCATAAAAAAGAATCAGACAGAAATGAAGAATACCCCAGAAGGATTCAAGGGTAGGGTGGAGGAAGCAGATCAAATCAGCGAACTAGAAGACAAGGTAGCAGAAAACATCCAACTGGAACAGAAAAAAGGAAAAAGAATTTTAAAAAATGAGGATAGTTTAAGAGACTTCAGGGACAACATGAAGCATAACGATATCCGCATTATAGAAGTACCAGAGAGAGAAGAGAGAGAGCAAGGGATTGAGAATCTATTTGAAGAAATAATGACAGAAACTTCCCTAACTTGGCAAAAGAATTAGACATACAAGTCCAGGAAGCACGAAGAGTTCCAAACAAGAGGAATTCAAACAGACCCACCTCAAAATACATCATAATAAAATGCCAAAGGTCAAAGACAAAGAGAGAATCTTAAAAGCAGCAAGAAAAAGGCAGCTAGTTACTTACAAGCATACCCCCATAAGAACATCTGCTGATTTTTCAACAGAAACTTTGCAGGCCAGAAGGGACTGGCAAGAAATATTCAAAGTTATGAAAAAAAGAACCTACAACCACCAATACTCTACCCAGCAAGTCTTTCGATTAAAATGGAAGGTGAGATAAAGAGCTTCCCAGACAGGAAAAAGCTTAAGGAATCATCACCAATAAGCCAGTATTACAAGAAATGTTAAAGGGACTTCTGTAAAAAAAGGGGGGGGGGGACAAATAAAAATGAATAATAAAATGGCAATAACTATGTACCTATCAATAATCACTTTAAATGTAAATGGATTAAGTGCACCAATCAAAAGACATAGGATAGCCGAATGGATAAAGAAAACAAGACCCATGCATATGCTGTCTACAAGAGACCCACTTCAGATCAAATGACACACACAGATTGAAAGTAAAGGGATGATAAAAGATATTTCATGCAAATGGAAATTTTAAAAAGCCAAGGTATAGAGAACATACAAATGGCCAACAAATATATGAAAAGATGCTCAACATCACTAGCTATAATCAATAGGACAAGTAATAACAAAGGTTGGAGAGGATGTGGAGAAAAAGGAACCCTCATACACTGCTGGTGGGACTGCAAATTGATACAGCCACTATGGAAAACAGTATGAAGTTTCCTCAAAAAACTAAGAATTGATCTACCATATATATGATCCAGCAATCCCTCTACTGGGTATTTACCCCAAAGACTTGAAAACTCATATCCATAAAGATATTTGCACACCAATGTTCATAGAAGCATTATTCATAATGGCCAGGAGACAGCAACCAAAGTGTCCTACAATTGATGATTGGCTAAAGAAGCTGTGATACATATATACAATGGAATATTATTCAGCCATAAGAAGAGATGAAATACTGCCATTTGCAACAACATGGATGGACCTCGAGATAATCATGCTAAGTGAAATAAGCTAGACAGAAAAAGTTGAAAATCATATGATGTCACTTATATGTGGGATATAAACTTAAAAGCAACAAAAGAACAGGACAGAGACTCATGGACATAGACAATACACTAGTGGTTACCAGAGAGTAGAGGGTGGGGGAGAAGGGGGTAGGGGAAGGGTGAAGTGGGTAAAGGGGATCAATATATGGTAGCTGAAGGAAACTAGACTTTGGATGGTAAACACACAATAGAATATAAAGATGTCGAATTATAATGTACACCTGAAAATAATATAATTGTATTAACCAATGTTACCCCAATAAACTTAATTTAAAAAATAAAATAAAAAATAAAAATAAATAAAAAAGCCAGGGTAGCAATACTTACATCAGACAAAATAGACTTTAAAACAAAGGCTATAATAAGAGACAAAGAAGGGCATTACATAATGATAAAGGGATCAATATACAAAGAGGACATAACCCTAGTAAACTATACACACCCAACATAGGAACAACACATAAAGCAATTACCAACATAAAAGGAGAGATCAACAGTAATATACTCATAGTAGGAGACTTTAACACCCCATTGACACTAATGGGCAGATCTTCCAGACAGAAAATCAACAAGGAAACAGCGGGCTTAAATGATACACTAGACCAGATGGATTTAATAGATATTTTCAGAGCATTTCACCCCATTTTTCTCAAGTGCACATGGAATATACATTTTTCTCAAGTGCACATGGAATATTTAATAGATATTTTCAGAGCATTTCACCCCATTTTTCTCAAGTGCACATGGAACATACATTTTTCTCAAGTGCACATGGAATATTTTCCAGGACAGACTACATGTTAGGCTACAAAACAAATGTCAATAAATTTAATAAGATTGAAATCATATCAACTGTCTTCTCCGATCACAATGGTATAAAACTAGAAATCAACTATAAGAAAAAAACTGGAAAATACACAAATGCGTGGAGGCTAAATAACATGCTACTAAACAATGAATTGGTTAACAATGAGATAAAAAAAAAGAAATTCAAAGATACTTGGAGACAAATAAAAATGAAAACACAACAACAAAATCTATGGGACATGGCAAAAGTAGTACTAAGAGGAAAATTCATAGCAATACAGGCCTACCTCAAGAAACAAGAAAAAGCTCAAATAAACAATCTAACCTTACACTTAAAAGAACTACAAAAAGAATAACAAGTAAAGCCCAAAGTGAGCAGAAGGAAGGAAATAATAACGATCAGAGTGAAAATAAATGAAATAGAGTCTAGAAAAACAATACAAAAGATTAATAAAACCAAGAGCTAGTTCTTTGAAAGGATAAACAAAATTGATAAACCCTTAACCAGACTAATCAAGGGAAAAAGAGAGAGGACTCAAACAAATAAAATCAGAAATGAAAGAGGAGAAGTAACTACAGACTCCACAGAAATACAAAAGATCATAAGAAAATACTACGAGCAATTAGATGCCAACAAATTGGACAATCTGGAAGAAACGGATACATTCCTAGAAACATTCAATCTCCCAAGACCGAGTCAAGAAGAAACAGAAAATCTAGACTAACCAATTACCACCAACAAAACTGAATCAGTAATCAAAAAACTTCCCCCCAAAAAAGTCATTGACTGACTGACTTTATAGGTGAATTTTACCAAACATTCAAAGAAGAATTATTCTACGGCCATACCACCCCGAATACACGCGATCCCGTCTGATCTTGGAAGCTAAGCAGGGTCATGCCTGGTTAGTACCTGGATGGGAGACCACCTAGGAAGACCAGGTGCTGTAGGTGTTAAAAAAAAAAAAAAAAAACTTAAGAATTCAAAGAAGAATTAAACCTATTCTTCTCAAACTATTCCAAAAAATTCAAGAAGGAAATCTCCCTAATTCTTTTTATGAAACCTCCATTACCTTAATTTTAAAAGACATTACCAAAAAAAAAAAAAAACTATAGGCCAATATCCCTTATGAATATTAATGCAAAAATCCTCAACAAAATATTAGTAAACTGAATTCAGCGATACATTAAAAATATTATACATGATGATCAAATTGGATTTATTCCTGGGATGCAAGGTTGGTACAATATCCGCAAATCAATTAATGTGATACACCACATCAACAAATTGAAAGATAAAAATCATATGATCATATCAATAGATGGAGAAAAAGCATTTGACAAAATCCAGCATCCATTTATAATAAAAACTCTCAGCAATGTGTTAATAGAGACAACATAACTCAACATAATAAAGATCATATATAACAAACTTACAGCTAACATCATACTCAATGGAGAAAGGATAAAAGCATTTTCCTTAAAATCGGGAAAAACACAACGATGACTACTTTCACCACTTATGTGAATTAGACATCTAGCCACAGCAATAAGACAAGAAAGAGAAATCAAAGGTATCCAAATTGGAAGAAAGAAGTAACTGTCATTATTTGCAGATGACATGATATGATACAGAGGGAACCATAAAGATTCCACAAAAATATAAAAAAAACTTAGAACTAATCGATGAATTCAGTAAACTAGCAGGATACAAAATGAATACTCAGAAGTCAGTTGCATTTTTAGACATTAATGATGAACTTTCAGAAAGAGTAATTAAGAAAATAATCCCATTTACAAATGCATCGAAAACAATAAAATACCTAGGAATCAAGTGAACCAAGGAGGTAAAAGACCTGTTCTCAGAAAATTATAAATCATTGAAAAAAGAAATTGAAAAAGATACAAATAAATGTATACACTGTGCTCATGGGTAGGAAGAATCAACATTATTAAAAAAGCCATACTACCCAAAGCTCGATAGATTCGATGCAATCCCTATAAAAATACCAATGGCATTTTTTGAAGAACTAGAACAAATAATCCTAAAATTTAT
>NW_011889081.1:474541-475875 GCF_000151845.1 Pteropus vampyrus
CCATACTACCCAAAGCTCGATAGATTCGATGCAATCCCTATAAAAATACCAATGGCATTTTTTGAAGAACTAGAACAAATAATCCTAAAATTTATATGGAACCATAAAAGATCCCAAATAGCCATGGCAATCTTGAGAAAGAAGAACAAAGTTGGAGGTATCACACTCCCTGATATCAAACTATACTACAAGGCTACAGTAATCAAAACAGCATGGTATGGGCATAAAAACAGATACATCGATCAATGAAACAAAATAGAGAACCCAGAAATAAATCCACGTCTATATGCTCATTTAATATATGACAGAGGAGGCAAGAATATACAATGGAGTAAAGAGAGTCTCTTCAATAAATGGCGTTGGGAAAATTGGACAGATACATGCCAAAAAAAAAAAAAAGAAAGAAAGAAATTGGACCACCTTCTTACACCATATACAAAAATAGACTCAACATGGATTAAAGATTTAAACGTAAGACCTAAAACCATAAAACTTCTAGAAGAAAACATAGGCAGTAAACTCTCTGATATTGCTAACAGTAATTTCTTTTTAGATATTCCTCTTGGGCAAAGGAAACAAAAGAAAAAATAAACAAATGGGAGTATATCAAACTAAAAAGTTTTTGCACAGCGAAGGAAACCATCGACAAAATGAAAAGACAAGTTGCTGAATGAGAGAAGATATTCACTAATGATACACTTGATAAGGGGTTAATATCCAAAATATATAAAGAACTCATATAACTCAACAAAAGAAAATAACAAATAATCCAATTAAAAAATGGGCAGAAGACCCGAATAGATATTTCCCCAAAGAGGAAATACAGATGGCCGATAGACATATGAAAAGATGCTCAAGGTCACTAATCATCAGAGAAATGCACATGAAAACCACAATGAGATATCATCTCACACCTGTCAGAATGGCTATCATCAATAAATCAAAAAACAAGTGTTGGCAAGGATGTGGAGAAAAGGGAACCCTCATACACTGTTGGTGGGATTGCAAAGTGATAGAGCCACTATGGAAAACAGTCTGGAAGTTCTTCAAAAAATTAAAAATGGATTTATCTTTGGACCCAGCAATTGCACTTTTGGGTATTTATCCAAAGAAAACCAAAACGATAATTCGTAAAGATCTACGCATCTCTAAGTTCATAACAGTGCTATTCACAGTAGCCAAGATATGGAAGGGACCTAAATGCCCATCAATAGACAATTGGATAAAGAAGTTATGGTTCATATATACAATGGAATACTACTCAGTCATAAAAAATAAAATAAAATCCTACCGTTTGCAACGACATGGATAGACCTAGAGATTATTATGCTGAG
>NW_011889081.1:478165-478568 GCF_000151845.1 Pteropus vampyrus
TTTCTGGAACCAAGCACAATATCTGGCCCAGAGTGTTAACATATTTTTTCATTAAATGGATTCAGTGAGTACTGGATAAACAAACACCCTCTCCAATGGGAAAGTGGAATACAGTGGAGATGCAGACTTTTTAAACAGGAAGGGAGGCTATCTCCCACTCTTCTAGTGAAGAACTCTAAGTGAAGAAGAGACCAAAGCTACAGAGGCCTCAAAGATATCTTGAACTTGGATCAAGACACTGTTTTTTTTTTTTAATATAACATCCAACTTTAACACCCAGTAATTTAGTGCATGCTTCAAATGAGTCAAACTAGAAAAGGACACAGAGACCAGAGTTAGATCTCCAGAGGTATCTGTGAGAATAGAGGTATGACAGAGGTATCTGTGAGAATAGCATTGGAAG
>NW_011889081.1:478618-482886 GCF_000151845.1 Pteropus vampyrus
AACTAGAAAAGGACACAGAGACCAGAGTTAGATCTCCAGAGGTATCTGTGAGAATAGAGGTATGACAGAGGTATCTGTGAGAATAGCATTGGAAGATCTCAGGAGGAACTTCGGGGCATAGAAGGAGGAATCTTTCATAGCCAGGAGACCAATGACCGGTAATGACCTGATAATAATATTAGAAATGGTAATAGTGATAATAACAAATAACAATGAAGTTAATATTTATTAAGCCTTTACTCTGTACCAAGTGCATCCTCCCATTTAACTTTCACCATTAGCCTATGAGGTAGGAAGCACAGTTATGTCCATTTTCTATATTGAAAACTAGGGCAAACTCCCACCTGCTGGTATTGACACATTTTGTATAATCTCTCCCCAGAAGTGTGCTTGGGACCAGCGACTCACTTCTAACCAAGAGACTATAGCAAGGGGAATGGAATGTTTGTGATTGTTAGATAAGATTATAAACCTGTCTTACTAAGAGACTCTTTGTCTGGCTGCTTTGGAGAAGCCAGCTGCCACACTGTGAGCTACCATCACGGAGAAGTCTCCGCAGGAGCTGAGAGAAGCCTCCAACCAGCAACCAGCAAGAAGCCAAGGCCGAGTCACAGCGTGCAAAGAATTGAATGCTGCCATCAGCTCAGAAACAGACTCATCACCACTTGAGCCTCAGAGTGAGAACACAGCCCAGCCAAAACCTTGAACTGCAGCCTTGTGAGACCCTGAGCATAAGACCCAGCTAAGCCACAGCTGGACTCCTAACCCATAGAAACTGAGCCATAAAGCTTGTGATAATATTGTTACAAAACAATAGACAAGTAATATAAAAACTGAGGCTTACTTCATTGACATAACTAAGGAAGACATAGAACTTGGATTTGAACTTGATTTCAGAGTTGTGCTCTCAGCCTACCCAGGGAGACCTGTCCTGGGAGGAAGTTATGCAGGGCTGTGATCACTCTCCTCTCTCTGCATAGGAGTTCCCTGTACATGTGTCAAACACGTGACCCCTGTTACCTGTGCCAAATGCATTTCCAACAAGTGAAGGAACAATGTGTGTTCTCCTCCTTCACTGAGAGCTCCATTAAGAAAAGAATCATTTCTGTCTTGCTCATCCCATGTGAACACAGCAACAGTCTAGTGGCTGATACACAGAGGGGCCCAACTGTGAAATGAAATACAGGGTGAACAGTGAACTAAGAGTTTGCAGAAGTTCTCAGATCACTGTGCACCTAATAGTTGCCTGGGGTGCTCGTTAAATATGTGTGGTCCTACGCCCCACCCAAAACATTCTGACTCAATAGGTCAGAATTAGAGACGGAGAAGCTACACAGTTAACAAGGATCTCAGGGCATTTGATGTAGCTGGTCTTTAGACTGCACTGTAAAAATTACCCCCAAAAAAATGTGAAGGAAAATAGAAAGGCAGAGCCATGCTACAGGCTGGAAATGAACACAAGCAAAACATGAAAGGGTCGATTCTAGGAAGAGAATCTTAAGCAGGAGTTCTGAGCCTCGGCTGCACACTAGAATCACCTGAGAGCTCTTCAAATCCCAGTGCCTGGGCTCCACACCCCAGACCAATTACTTTAGAACCTTTTGGGTTAGAGCATATGCACTGGTATTTTTCTAACTGAAGTAAAATGTATGCAACATAAAAGTCACCATTTTATTACAGTGTACATATAATTCAGTACTATTTAGAATATTCACTCTTGATCTAGTTCCAAAACATTTCCACCATGCCAAAAGGAAACCCATTAAGCAGTCACATCCCACTTCACTTCCCTCCAGGCTCTGACAACCACTAAGCTACTCTCTGTCTCAACGGATTTGCCTACGCTGGGTATCTCATATAAACAGGATCATACAATATATACAGTAGACAAAAGTTGGAAACAGCCCACATGTCCATCAATGGATGAAAGGATAAACAAAATGTCTTTTCAAATGATGGAATATTATTCAACCTTAAAAAGGAATGAAGTACCTATACATGCTACAACATAAAAGAACCTCAAAATCACTACACTGAGTGAAAGAGATGTCAGTATATTTTCATCTCCTAGGGAATTCCAAGGTCCAGCCAAGGTAAAGACCCACTGGTCTAAGCAATGGATATAGTTCAGGCTGAACTAAATAAGGCAGTCAGGGGAGGGAAAGACATTTCATTGAGGACGATCACTTGTGGATGCCCAGCAGCTGAAGGGATAGGGGTGAGGTGTGACCACAGCAGAACCAGTCTCAGTGCATGGGGACACATTTTAGCTCCTCTCGATCCTCAGCCAGTTAATATGTTTCATGGGTTATCCTGTTCTAGGACAGAGGGGGCCAAGGAACCCAGCAAAAGGTCAGTGCCAAAAAAAGAAAACTAGTGCTATTTTCACCTGAGGTTTGAAGAGATCAGCCTTGACCCTAGCCATGGCCCAACCCAACTTGCCAAATTCCTTCTGAAATCTGAATGGATGCCACTCACTTCCAGAAAACCCAAAGCTCTGCCCCAAAGTCAAAGTGGGACACCGCAGGGTTCATTTAAGAGGAATGAGCTTTCAGAAACAACTCTGGAGTGCACACTAAACTGGAATCACCCCGACCGACTTCCCGTCCCAATGTCAGGGAAGTGACAGTGTTGGCGCTCCAGAGTCTATTTGCATCAGGTTTTAATGGGAAATGTGGCCGTATCACTCACAGGAAAAACAAATCGCAGCCCACACTGGAGCTGTGGCTTAATAACACGGCCAAGTGTTAGTGCAGGCTTTCCACAGCAATATTAAACCTGAGAAAATCAGCAGAGAAGCTCCCAGAAATATTTCTGACAAATGACTTGGGGAAAAACAACAAAGACTCCCCTCAACCTTGTCTTCTCTGCATGAAGGGGCTCAGTTGGTAACGCCAAATGTGCTCATTGCTGGGGTCTTTCAAATCAAAGGAAGGTGAGCATCAAACCTCCTTCCACCACGGACCAAAATAATAACACTCGTGCAAATCTGAATGGATGTAACTCTCCCACAGGAATCCAGATTGTTTTAATATGCTTTCTCGGTAGCATTCCGTATTTCGCACAAAAGCAAATGAATATCCCTCTGTGATGAATTAAAACAAAAAATTAATAAGTTCAGGACATGGGTTGGGGGTGGGAGTCACTGGCTGTACAAGAACATACTGCAAATGGCATTTCAAAGTCTAGACAGCTTCATCATAAGCGCCACACTCATGTTTGCAAAGAAACCTCATGTAATCTCAGACTGGAGGACCCACTTGGCAGTTTGCTTCAAGCTTTTTGTTCCCACCTTTCCTCTCCAGACCTCCAGCCCACCAAAGCCACATTCAATGGCCCAGTCCTGTACATTTTACCTCTTGTATCTCTCTGGAATCCATTTACTGCTCTGTCACATCTGTGACACGATCATCTTCCACGCCTCTGATACCACGCCACAAACAACCATGAAACTGGTTGCTTGGCTGTAAACATCTCCTAACTGGTCCCCATTTCTCCCCCTTGTTACAATCTGTACTCTATACAGTAACCTGAGTAAAATTTTCGGGATGCACATCCAAACAGAACACTCCCATTCAAGGGGTCCTCATTGATCTGTGAGTTAACAATTATGATCTCATCTTTATGGAGCATCGATTATCTCATTTCATCCTTACAACATCCCTTTATTTCCTCACTGGGAGGTTAAGTAGAATGCCCATGGTGACACAGCTAATGTGAACTTCCAAACCTTAAATGAGACCTACTTGGCCCAGCACCTCCATTCTCCAGCCTCCCTTCCTGATACTTTCACTTGCCTCCCAGGCTCTACCACACCAACCTCTTGAAAGTCCCTCAAATTTACTACATTCCCTTCAACCTCAGGGCCTTCACATGTGTGGTTCTTCACCCTGAAATACTATTTTCACCTTCTTCAGTGTCATCTCATCAAGAAAAACTTTATTTTTTTGATATAATAAGTTTATTGAAATATAATGTACATATACCAGACAACTTACCCAGTTAAAGTATACAATTCAATGATTTTTTTTAGTATATTCACAGAGTTGGGTAACCATCACCACAATCAAGTTTAAAATATATCCATCACAAATCAGGAGCTCTTAACGCTGTGACCAAAGATTGAAGTTCTCCATAGATGGGATGTAATAGTCACTCAATAGTGCTATGTTTTCCTGAGGCGATATAAGATTTAGCTATATATCAATTATGTGGAAAAGTAAATAAACGTCTCCCAAGTTTAAAAATAATAATAAAAATAAAATAAA
>NW_011889081.1:483781-495792 GCF_000151845.1 Pteropus vampyrus
GGTGTTGGTGAGTTTTGACAAATGTATAATGACATGTATCTATCATTTAACATTATACAGAAGAGTTTTATTGTCCTAAAATTTCTCAGAGCTCTACCTATCCATCCCTCCCTCACCCAGACCCCTGAGGAATATCATCTATTAACCAAATATATCCAAAATAACGTTTCAGCATATATTAAATATTTTTTAAATCTTAACGAAACACTTTACATTCTTTTTTTTCTATTGTCTTCAAAATCCAGTGTGTATTGTATACTCCCAGCACATCTCAATCCTTGCTCGCCACATTTCACATGCTCAATAACCACCCATGAAGAGTGGCTTCCTTACCAGAAAGTGCATCTCAAAGCTGCTCACTCCCTAAGGGCAGGAAGCTTGCCTGCTTTTGCCCATGACTGTATTCTTAGCCCCTGGTACGGTGCCCAGGACATAAGGGGCATCCCATGAATATTTGCTGAATACCGATAAATAGATCCACCCCCAAACCTCCACTCCTCCAAATATAATTTCAAAAATCCAACACTCACGTAAATCCACCTGGTCTTGTCAACAACTTGAATTTGTTAAGAAAAGGGAATGAGAGATGTGGGGTCACTGTGTGCAATACTGTAGGCCGCAAGGACTTTCCACTCTTCTGTCTTTATTGAAGCCAGAACCAATTTAACACAAAGAGTCTTTTAAAATGTGACTGTTTTACTTTATGATGTGTGATCCACTTTTAAAGGGCGGGTGGCCGTCTGGAGAAGTCTATTAAATTTCCTCCCTTTATTTAGACTGTTGGTTAATGTTATTATAAAGGGAAGTGGCCCCAACAAGTGGGTGTGCATGCACACGTGGATACGCATGCACACGTGGATACGCATGCACACGTGCACACGTGCACACACGCGCACACACACACAGAGCTCATGAGCCCACAGGGCAAATGAATCTAACAGCAGCTTCCTAATAACTAGCCTTCTTTGTGGTGAGGAAACAATTACCAGCGTGTAAAAGCCTGTATGTATTCAGCCATTCTCACTTCCTGAAAAATTCAAATCTACAATTGATTTACTTCCTGGGCTCCTGAAATCAGCTTTGTCAGAATTACTTAGGAATGGATTGAGGCCAAGCACTACCCCTTGGGGGCTCAGGACAAGGCAAGTCAGCCATGCTCAGTGCAGAGTTGGTCAGTGCACACACAATTATACCCAGACCTGTGAAACAGGAATGTCTTACTATGGTCCCTCCCCAGCCAGGTCCCCATTGCCTGGGCTGCAGCCAGGAGTATTCAGAAACAGGTGCATTAGACAAATATTTCTTGAATTTTATTAGTGGTTAGGGGGTTATAGTAGATTACAGTGAATTAACGGACCCAATTCTTTACAATGCCCTATAACCAAGCCTTTTGCCATATGACTTTGCCGTTCTTCCCACTAAATAGAGTTTATTTCTCCAGCCCTTTATGACAGATTTATTCATGTTTCTTGTTTCAGCCAATGGAATGGGGATCTGTGTTATGTGACCAAAAGCTTGGAGAGTAGGTGCTCAATCCTTCTTGCTCCCTTATGCTTATGCCATCATTGTTAGAACATACCCAGGTAAGCCTGCTGGTCCCGGAGGAAGATAAAGGACACCAGGAGCAAAGCAGAGCTTCCCAGGATGTACCCAATCTAGATCAACCAACCCTCAGCTAACCCGCGGATCCACGAAAACAGATGGTTGTTGTATTAAACCACTTATTGTGAGTGGCTTGTTACACAACACTTTCGTGGTAATAGCTAACTGATACAAGGGTAACTGTCCCTTATCACTATAGGTTTTAACCAAATTTGAACAGATGAGCAGCTACATTCCTATTTCTGTAAGTCCAGTTAAATAATTGCCTTTATTTATAACAAAGTGGACTAGAGTGCTAGTTTGACCGTGATGCTATCAGTTATCTACCCAGAAAACTGGTTATTCCTTTCTTCTTCCTTGTTAACAAAACTTCTATTTCACTCAGGTACTGGGCTGCCTTGTTTCTTAGGAAGTGTTGGCCCAGCCCGAGGGAATAAATCATGATTGGTTTAAGCAGAGTTTGGCGAACTACAGCTCAAGGGCCAAATCTGGCCCACTGACTTTTTTGTAAATAAAGTTTTACTGGAACGAAGCCATGACCATTCATTTATGCATTGTCTATGGTTGTTTTCAAGCTACGATGACAGAGTCGAATAGTTCTAACAGAGGTTGTCTGGACCAAAAAGCCTAAATTTATCGTTTTTTACAGAAAAAGTTTGCTGTTCCCTAATCTAAGGTTAGATTCTAAACTAATCATGTTTATCACACCCTGCTTTGCCTGTGGCTGGCTTAGGGATGGTCTCGAGATTTCTTTCTGACTGTTCTATGCAGGGACTTCCCACTTTCTGTCAGCCCAGGGCTGATGTGGCTGAGCTGTAGGAAGCCTGCTGGGGTTTTCTGGGAGACTTCAGTATAGAAATGTGCAGGAAGACACCACATCCCTTCCTTCTTGCCTTTAGGTGCTGTAATATGAGGACCTCATATTTGAATTGCACAAGTCTTTGTGACCACAAAGAGAAAGACAAGAACATCACAGAAAAGGCAAATAAGAAACTTGTCATCTCAAGCTATTCATTTAGCAAACCCCGGAATCAGCTACTTCTAGACTTAGTATGTATGAATCAGTACTTCTAGACTACCATGGACCCCCATTGTTTAGTCACTTGCAGGCTGGCTCTGCCAGAGGCAGCTCTTGCCTGTCCTACTTGCACCCAAAAGCATGGATCCTGTGCAAGGAAACAAGGTGAGGACATCGCTGCCACAGCTTAGGCAAAGTAACCCATCCACTAATACATGAACTTGGCCAGACAGAGTTAGCATTTCCTCAGCCTGGCCAACCAGATCAACTTTCTCTGTCACAAAAGATATGAGGAAAAACATGGAAGCTCCTGTCCTGGCTCTTCCCTGAGGGGACAGAAGTGATGCTGGAACTTCCTTTCTCTATGGGACAAATAGAGGAAATTGGGGACAGTGCCAGGCATGAGACATGCAGCAGTAGATGTGATGCTTATGGAGCTTTAGTTTGCGGATCCAGTAGAAACTGCATATCTAGACACTGGATTTAAGAATGGAAACTTGGAGTTATGTCTGCTAGCATTTTCCTTCCCTCCAAATCAGAGGGAATACATTTTGTTCCACCACACTCAGGTGTAAGAAATGTCACATTCCTATTTCTGTAACTCCAGTTAAATCTGCTGCAAGTCCCCGTGTGTCTGGCAGGTGGGGAACTCGATCGTGTCATCATCAGGTCTTCTTTCTCTTCTCCACAAGCTTACATAAGTACTCTGGGCTTATGCATTGTTGGAAAGCCAGGCAGAAACTAGGTCCCTGGAGGTCGCCATTATTGCAGTTGCTCCCAATCTGTTAACCGTTGGGGGCTGTCTGCTACAAGAAGACCCTCATATGGTCATTCCACTGCCGCTGACCACAGGTTCAGCTGAAAGGACCCTCATGGAGAAGGTCTCCACTACACCTGGAAACTCCAAAGAGTCTTCTCTTAACCTCAGCCTCCTCTAAGATCGAACCACTCCTGCCTTCTCACTTCTAAACACAGGCGCCAGCTCCTCCCCATCACTCCAAACCTTGACAATGACCCAGTGAAACCCTCCTCAATGGGACTCACACACCAAAGCTCTTCCCCTGCCCCCTTAAGGAAGATGATGCAGGGGTGCGAGATCTTAAGAAGCCCAGTGGTGGCCTCTCCTCTTTGAGGGGACTGAGAGTGGGAACTGCATTCTCTTGTTCAAGTGCTGCATTTATCTTGCTCGCCACTATATCCCCAGTGTCTGGCACATAGGAGGTGACGTTCATGTGTGTTGAACTGAACTCTTGAGGTTGAAGCTATTAGCAGAAACCTGCTGAGCAACAGAATGGAAAACCAACCCCCTCCTCCTTAAAAAATTCAAGCAATCATGTCTTTGAGTTCTGAATACACAGGCACCAGCCCAGTTTGGGCAATTTTAATACAACAGCCATTTGCCTCCAAACAAACTGGCATCAGTTCTGGAAGCCTCCCTCTGCCTCTTAAAGAGAGCCAGTTTCTCTCTCTCTCTAAGTGTGCAACATTCCTCCCTGGGTTACAAAGAAGCAGCATCCACCCCACTGCTGCAAGCCAAGGACTGCAGCCAAGTGCCATGGGTTTGATAGTTAAGTAGCATGTTCTGTAGGGAAAAACGAAATAACATTCTGGATTCGTCTGGGAATTCTGAGTTCTTGTCCCTTTATCTTGCAGAGCACTTTTACTCCCCTCTGCAACCAGTCCCAGAAGTGTATAGCTGAGCCGTGTCAATGTTCGACGTG
Source organism: Pteropus vampyrus (assembly GCF_000151845.1). Classification (NCBI taxonomy): domain Eukaryota; kingdom Metazoa; phylum Chordata; class Mammalia; order Chiroptera; family Pteropodidae; genus Pteropus; species Pteropus vampyrus. Next base: position 488,123 of record NW_011889081.1, read on the forward strand.
CAAAAGATTCCACCGATGGGATCTGCCCACTGCAAAGTGGTGGTAGTTACAGACTGATGTGGAAGTCAAAGCAGGGACCACATTTCTGGTCATCTGAGTGGGGAATGCAGGCAGCAGACCTAGACTTGAGTGCCCAAGAGGCTAGGGTGGCTCTGAGATACTGAGTCTCCACCCCAATTTCAGCAGAAATCTCAAGCAAGACTTCAGATGTTCATGGATCATGAAATCTGTAGACTTGAGAGCAATGGCTCCCAAGTAGATGTCCCCCACTGTATCTTCCAACTCCACCACTTCCTCCTGAGGATTTGAACAAGTTACTTAAACTCCTCTAAAACCTCAGTTCCTCATCTCTAAGGCAAAGGCATATTATCTACCCTAAAAGGAAGTTATTGTGAGAGCAACAGGAGATGGTGAGAATAGAGGTTGCCAAGAACACGGCAAGCTTTCCATAAATATGAGCCATCATCACCATGACCTCTAAACTTCAGAAGACAGAGGGTTCTCTGTGGACACAATGGGTCCCAAACCAGGCCAAACAGCAGAATCTCTTGGGATATCCAAGCCCAATCCCAGACCTACTGTATCAGAATCATTGGAGGTAGGGGCCTGGAATCTGTATTTTTAAAGTTCATCAAAAACGATCACTAGAATTACAACTTGGGCTCTCTTTTTTTACATTTATTTCAATGGTTTTAAATATAATCACAGATGTGTGAAACCATTACCACAATTAATTTTAGAACATTTTATCACCACGAACAGAAACCCCATCCCCAGCTCCCATCCCTTCAGCAGCCCTAGGCAACCACTAATTTCAGTCTCTATAGATTTTCCTGTTATGGACTTTCATATGAATGAAATCATATAATACACAACTTTTTGTGTCTGCCTTCTTTCACTCGGCATCATGTTTTTGAGGTTAATCCATGGTGTAGCAAGTATCAGAACTTCACTCCTTTTTATATCCATTCTGTAGATATACCACATTTTGTTTATTTATTCAGCTGTTGATGAGTATTTGGATTATTTCAACCTTTTGGTTTTGGCTATTATCAATGATGCTACTATAAACAGTCATATAAAATGTTTTTGTGTGAATCTAAGTTTTCATTTCTGAACAGACATATCTCTAAGGAAGGTATACGAATGGCCAATAAGTAGATGAAAAGATGCTCAACATCATTATCCATTGGAGAAACGCAAATCAGAACCCCACTGAAATACTACTTCACACCCACTAGGATGGTAATAATCAAAAAGATAGACAATAACAAGTGTTGGTGAGAACGTAGAGAAATCGGAACCCTCATACACTGCTGCTGGGCATGTAAAATGGTGCAGCCACTGTGGAAAACAGCCTGGCAGTTCCTCAAACACTTCGATATAGAGTTACCATATGACCCAGCAATTTTACTCCTAGGGATAAACCAACCTGGGCTCTTTTAATCTGTGGAAAATGAACTATTGGCATTTAGCAAGAACAAAGAGAGGAAAATAGAGAAAAGGGAGTTGCAAACACAGCCTTCACAACAGGAGTTCATTGCTATTTGCCTTTCCCAATGAGAACATCTCACTGTGATGAATCATTCTGGGGTTGAAGACACAGTTATTCATAAATGTGGCCCCTCAATGATTCATCAGCTGCTCACTGAAGAAATCACCCTCTGTTGCAACCCTGGAGGAAGATTTGCTGGGTTGGACCTGGCGAGCTGTGGTAAGGCTGACCTCTGTGCTTTATGAAAGACCAAGGGCATGTTCAAAGGTAATATTGACTAGCGAATTTTCTGCTTTGCCCAGTGACTTTAGAACCTCCTATATAAGCTCTGACTTTCCTGCACCTTTTATTGGTTCTAAATAAATTTCCACTTCAACATATTCTAGAGATGATTTCCTAAAAAATAAATCTCCCTCAAAAAAAAATGCTACAAATACAGGCATAGTTATACTGCAGAGTTAACACAAAGTGCATTTGTGTATATGAAGCACAATACATTTCCATGTGTAATAATAAAAAGTGTCCTTCATTTTCATAGAGGCTGCATGCAGCATGAGGTCTATCAGGGCACTTGCCCAGTAAGACCTTGGGTTCTTATCGAATCTGTGCTAGGATAGAGTCACCTCTGTAGGATTCCATGTCAATCATCTTTTCATCCTCCTTCTCTCCTGGCAAGTTCTAGGCACACGGTAGTTCCATACTTGCTTGCTGAATGAACAGGAGGCAGAAGGAAACTGCGAATTCCAGAAGTGCAGTCAGAGTTCCAGAAAATGTGGATATCGCCAAGAAACTGTGGCCAAATTCATCAGCCTCACCGTGATTTCTCTATCTCACCTTGAACCCTATGCATGGCCCTTGTTACAGAACCCCTGTTTGTAAGGACATAGGTATGTGCCGGGAGCATGAGTTGTAGGCATGATTTTAGCAAATCCATTCAGAAAGCTCTGTGCTTTGGTATTTCACTTGTGTCACTGTTCTTACCCTCGGGGAAAGGTCTCATGCTTCCATGCAACTAGCAAACCCTGTTACAGCATGTGCGCGCGCACCCCTCCGCTTGGCCGACACTCCAAAAGGCTCATTTTGGTGGCCCCTCGTGTTCATCTGACAGCAGTTCCAATTAAGGGGATCAGTTTTTGTGCCAGTCATTTGATTCTACAAATCATTCCTACCATGACTTATTCTTTAAATGTTTTATTGAATTATTACAATTATTGAATGATTAAATGTTTTATTGAATGATTACATGTAGAAACGTACACGCACAAGAGGCTGACTCAACAAATTTCCAAAAAATTGCACATACTCATATAACTAACACCCAGATCCAGAAACAGCAGCACCTCCCAGAATCCTCCCACCCCACTTTCAGTTGTTTCAGTTGGCCATATTCCCTCGGTGGCCTCAACTCATTACACCCGATTTTGCACTTTATGTTAAGCAGTAGTTCTCAACTGCAGGCAGGTTTGCCCACCAGGGAACATATAGCAAAGTCCGAAGACATTTTTGGTTGTCACAACTTGGTACGTTAGTGGCAGCTCCTGGGTAGAGTCCAGAGATGCTGCTAAACATCGTACAGAGCACAGGGCAACCCCACAACAGGAAAAAACACCCAACCTAAAATGTCACTGGTGTCTCAGCTAAGAAATCCTGATATAAAAAGAATCATACACAAGCTTTTGTGCTTGTGATCGGTCTTAACCCTGTGATCTGATCACTTAATAGGAAGCAAAAATATCACTTGGAGGAAGATAGAATCCCAAACAAAGAAAATCCAGCTCTTCTCACAAGCCTGGTGCCTTTAGAGCTGGGATTTGATTTCAATTCTTTCTGTTTCACTTTCAAGTGATTTTTTCTTAAAATGGCATCCCCTGGGCTCAAGGCCCTGAGATTCCCACAAAGCCGAAGTTCACATGGGAATTTTGCACACACCCACACAGGTACACACTGTCATTTACATGCAGACATCCACCCACAGACACACACTCAGAGACACACACACACACACACCACCGAAGACGGGGAACAAACTTCATAAAGCACAGTCCCCTGAAGAGCAGAAATGCACAATTCCTTCCACAGAGGCATCTATTGGTTTAATTCAGACTCTGACAGTCAAGCTGTTGCTAAGCCCAGTTCCCCATCTTCCCCCTCTAGGAATGAAAGATGGATTTTTTTTTCTTTACTCAGAATATAGATTTAAAAAACAAACACCTCTGCATCTCAAAGTAGGCTATACTTCCCGAGATGCACATATTGATCAGCATTTTATTGTCAATTTTCTTTTAGTTGAACTGGAAAAAAATATGATCTAATTACACCCTTAGTTGGGAATCCGTCGCACTAAATCCAGCCGGGTGTGTTTGCGTGATTGAGGTGTTTAATTTTGGGGGAACCACAAAGCAGAAGTATTGGCCATGTTTTAATGTAATTAGTACAGAATACCTCTGAAGGGTTGAGATGCCACAGCAGCACGAAACTCCTTCGGAAGCAAGAAGGGATTCTACTGCTAGATCTGAGTCAGGGTGGCTGCGGCTACATGTACCATTTAAGCCGTAACATTTTATCAACATCTCTTCAAGAGTCCATGGAATGTGGACTAGAAAAAACTGAAATACTCTAAGCCTTGCCTAAGCTTCCATAAAGGGAAATAACCTAGCCTTGTAAATACCCCACGCTGTGGTTTTTTATGCTGCGGATTGCCAGATTTTTCTATTTCATAAACCGGTAAAGAAAATCTTTTTTTAATTTGGGAACCAACATAGATTGCTTTTTTGCGGGGTGCGGGGGGGGAGGTTTGGGGAGGTGGTAAGAAAGGATTTCTTTAAACTACCAAACGCACCCCCCGCAAAAAAACTAGATTAGGTTTTGCCATAATAACTAACAACTCCTGAGTATCAGTGACTTAAAACAAAAGGACTTGTTTCTCTCACTTGTGCTATATGTCATTGCATATCAAGGAGCAGGGGGATGGAGGGAGCTGTTTCCACAGTGAACTTACTCTGGGGCTCAGGCTAATGGAGTTTATGTCACCTGTCAGAGCAACGAAGGGAGGACAGCGCTGGAAGACCACAAACTAGGAATTCAATTTCCAACCTAGAAGCGACACACTGCACTTCTTCTCCCATTAGCTCAATGCCCCTATTGGCCATTGGCCAGAACCAGTCACATCCCCCACCAATGAAAGGGAAACCCTCCCATTGTGAAGGAGAGAATTGGATATAGGTGTTAGAAATTTCTATTCCATAGCATTTCATAAAAAAAAAAAAGAAAAAGAAATCTGAAAATACAAAAAAAATAATAAAATAGAATAGACATAATTTCAGAATAAAAAAAAAAAATCTTCAAAAAATAACAATCAGCCATCGTTTCCTTCACCAATGGCCATATTCCCACAAGATTTTTCCAGGTGTTTTCATTTCATCCTTGACCCGTGGATATTTTACATAGAACTGTCATAGTACAAAGAGCACCATTTGGAGATCACTGCTCTGAGCCAGTTGATGTAAAAGGTCCCAAGAACAGTGCAGAGTCCTCCTAAGGAAAGATCTGACAGGGCCAGCATATGCTCACCTTCTCACTACCGATGAGCACTTTATGGGGAGCATCTATGCGTCCCAGCCTCCAACGGTGGGCCTTTACAGCTTCGTTCCCGTGCCCTCTCTTTGATCTTCATCATCTCTGTTAAGCTGTCTGATCTCAAGATCTCAAATCCCCACTCTAGCTACATTCTCCTATCTTCCGCCTCTCCGGTACCCTCACCCCTTCCAAATCTGCTCTTCACAACGTCATGACCCCTTCTCGCTTTGCCTTCTCATCAGCCGGGACCCTGTAGTCATCTCCAGTTCCTTCCATTTTACTTCAGTTTCTTTTTCTTCAGTTAAATTTATGTGTGCAACATTAAAATTGGTTATTTTTTGTTTTAAAAATCCCATTTGGTCTGATCAGATTTGTCTGTCCATCTCTCTAGCTGTCCTTCTCTCCATATACAGGCTTAGTCTAAGATGATGTTCACTTAATATTAAGGAGGTTTATTTCTTGGGGTGATAGGATTTGAGGTGATTTTTCTTTGTTTCTTGTACTATTCTGGATTCTTTGAATTTCTTTTTAAACATATATTTTGTTAAAAATAATCTTTATTTATTAATCTAGTTTGTATTACATTTATTCCTATACTCGATTACAAACTTCTCGAATTATCAGTTCATTTTGTGGCTCTCGCCCTATTTCTGAATCAAATTTCTATATTCCAATTCAAAAGTGTGGGATCTTGGACTCCACGTGTCTAGAAAGCATCAATGATGATTCTCTTACGTATGTCCTGCGGGCAGCATTTTGAGAAGGCCTGATGCACAAGAAAGGACCCTCATGGACGGTGGCCCTACAGTTTATCTTCCTGTCTAGCACAGGAAGCAACTGAAGTATTATCCAGCCAGTACGAATCATGGTACTGATTATGTGTGTAAGATGAACTCAGGAATGGTTTGATCAAAGTCCAGGACCTAAAAGGAGGCTCTTCTCTCACACGCCAAGTCGCCACCTCACACGTGGTGACAATCGATGATGACGTCTGTTTCCCCAGCCTCAGTATCCCATGGTTTTTGTTCAGTAGAAGTGCCTCCATCTCCAAAACCAATCCCAGTTACTCACACACACTTTTACTATGGGTACTGTGCTAGTTCCCACTCTGCTGGCGAAATGAAAAATGGCCTGTGCAGTATCAAACGGAAGTGAAAACTTGAGTTCGGTTAACTGAGGATGACACTGAATCATTTCCCAGGAAGCTTTCGGCAGCTCTGCCCATCTATAACCACGCCCTATTTCAAGGCAAGACCTCTGCTCAAGCTGCACTGGCTTTCATTAGAGTAAATCACATTGACTCACAGCGAATGCAGAGGAAGGAGAAATAGGTTCTTTTAACAAAGATTCACATCACATACACACAGCTCCCTCGAGCCTGACCCCACTCAATGCTGTTCCATTGAGCGCCCACGGCTCACAAGCAAGAGAGGACCCTGACATCAAGAGGCTTACAGTCCAAACATAGTCTTGATAATCAGAGACGTAGAAAAGCCAAACTTAAAGCTTAAGCAGAGCAGCATCGAGGACTGACTGGTTCCCTAACTGGGTTCCTGAGCCAGAGCCAGGCCAGCTATATGGGACTCACCAAGGAGCTGTTGTAAACATAGATCCCGACCCAGCCCCTGAGCATCAGGATTCCCAGGAGCGAGTCTCACGAATTGGTGTATTTAATAAACACTCTCCCCCACATGATTCTGATACCCCTAAGGGTTGGGGAAATACAGTACTATGGAAAACACCAAAGAAGGCACTAAAATCAACCCATAATGTTGATTTCTCTGCCAGAACCATGTCAACATCCCGCATGATCCTCAAGACTTAGAATAACCCCGCAAGGGAAGCACGTGTGGGAATGACCGTGGGCTTTGTTCGTATCGGAGGCAGGCACCTGGGATACTGGTCACCCCTTCTCCCACAGGAGCCACGTGGGAGTCCCCCTATAAGCTGTAGTACAATATGTCCTGTTTTCCAGTGACACTGGGGCCCAGAGATGTTAAACAATCTCCCTGAGTTCTTGAAGCTTGTAATTGTAAAAATCTGGGGTTCAAACCCAAATCTGTAACTCCAAAAGTGTTTCCAACCCCGGAGCCATCCCGATTATAGAAATGACTGAATCCACCCAACATCTGCTTTTGTTTTCAGATGCTGCTGAAGGTCCCTCTGTGAATATTAGGTGAGGGCTGTTTCTTACAGAGCAAACTTGTGGAAAGACCACAAAGTGGTTCCACTGTTTAAGACCCCACATTGTCGGGGAGGCGGGAGTCCTGGGTCCTGGCCCAGGACCTTCCTTAGTTTTCTCAGTGTGCAAAACGACAGCAATCTTTGACAAATCCCCTCCTCCAGTGGCGCCATGAAGGAAAGGTCACTTCCGTTCGGTTTTTTTGAATAGACAGCTTCAGGGTCAATGATGATTTCACAGGACGGAAAATATCACAGTCACAGAACACTTTGCATTCAAATAGAATGCTTTCGTTTTCAAAGGGCCCTCAATTTGCCATCTAATCTTATCCTCCTATCAGTCCTGGGAGAGCAGCTTGGCATTCCTAAACCCTCTCCCCAGATAAGAAACTAAGGCACAGGCTTGCCAGATCCACAC
>NW_011889081.1:495842-498184 GCF_000151845.1 Pteropus vampyrus
CCACTGTTTAAGACCCCACATTGTCGGGGAGGCGGGAGTCCTGGGTCCTGGCCCAGGACCTTCCTTAGTTTTCTCAGTGTGCAAAACGACAGCAATCTTTGACAAATCCCCTCCCCCAGTGGCGCCATGAAGGAAAGGTCACTTCCGTTCGGTTTTTTTGAATAGACAGCTTCAGGGTCAATGATGATTTCACAGGACAGAAAATATCACAGTCACAGAACACTTTGCATTCAAATAGAATGCTTTCGTTTTCAAAGGGCCCTCAATTTGCCATCTAATCTTATCCTCCTATCAGTCCTGGGAGAGCAGCTTGGCATTCCTAAACCCTCTCCCCAGATAAGAAACTAAGGCACAGGCTTGCCAGATCCACACAGGGAGTGTGATGACCAGTGAAGGCTACCATTGCCAGCCCCCAAGCCCAACTAGCCACTCCCAGATCTGGTGGACTTCCAGCAGAGGGGACAAGGGGATGGGGTCACTCAACTCTGCCAACGGGGACCAGAACCTAACCTTGCAAGGCCCTGGTTCCTCTGCCACTCCTATCTGGGATCCCCAAGTGAGATGCCAACTTCTACCCACCCTGCAAATCTCAGATGACACAGCACAGAGGATTTGCAAGGAAACTGAGACCCTGTCTGCAAGTAGGTCAGTAAATGACTAAACAATCATTTCTTCTAACAACACAGGACAAGGTTCCTTGGTAGTATTTCCCATGAAGGGCTGCCAAGGACTCAGAAGCCAAGTCCAATGTCCTCTCAGACAGGCCCCCAGCCTGCTGGACACAAATGTACCCCTGAGCTTGTAATACTAAGAGCAGGGCCCTGGATGATTTAAGTCATGACCAAATATCAAGAGCCATGAAGAACCTGTAAAAGGGGAAGAGGCAGCTTTCTTCCAAACCTGAGGTTAGTTTCAACTGGGGGTCTTTCAGATGGAAATTAAACAACTCTTCACCAGCGCCTGGGAGAAGAGCCTCTCACCCTCCCCAATGAGAACTGATGAATCAGGCACACTGGTGGATCAATCAACCCGCGCTCATGAACAAGTTTATGGTGGAAATGAAGGGCTTCATTTGTTTGGCAAAACACGGGTTGATTTAATCTCCAGGAGGAAGAAGCGTCTAAAGCAGTAACACAGTGGCTGTTGGCCCAGGTTTTCTGGAAGGGGGAGGCAGTGAGGACAAGGGCTTCCATTTCATCTGCAGGCTCCTTGCAGAGGGAGCCCAGGAAGCTTTGCAGCCATCTGCGCACTGCTTGCATCTCGTCTGGCTGGGCAGCCAGGCTCTAAACAAGGGCAGATGGGGCAGCTCTTGCCTCTGTGTTTGGAGAAAGATGAGAGGGAAACCAATGGCAGTGCGGGGGAGAGGCAGGTGCTGACGAGCACTGCCCAGGCACAGAGCTGGAGCATCCAACCCTATAGCCTCTGGGCCACAGAAGCAGCCAGGAGGGTCTACTCAATCCATCCCCGTCCTAGTACCTACGGACATTCAGAGAATCCCTTGTGTGCAGACACCAATACACACAGACAACCTTCACACAGGTTGACAGATATAGCAAGTAAAAAGACAGGATGCCAGTTAAACTTGAAATTCAGATAAATGGCAAACCATTTTTAGTGTAAGTATGTCCCAAGTATTGCATTGGGAAGCACTCATACTAAATACTCTGTTAATTTGAAAGTCAAGTTTAACAGGACCCCTGTATTTAATCTGGCAACCCTGGTCCCACACAAATGCAACCTAGGACTTGGAAACTCACAGAGAAAGTCACGCACACACAAGAACACAAACATACACATGCACAAGCACATGCACACATACAAACTCACCTGCCTGGCAGTGTCCAAAGCAAAGGAGAAAACAAGGGCCAAAATGAGGCCCCCACCCCTCCATACTTCCCTGTCTTCTGTCTCTGGGCTCAGAATAAGCAAAGTCCCACTCTATAGGGCCGCTTGGTATCCAGATCCAACCTGGAGATGGAAGCGCCTTGATACATAAGGACAATGGCCAGCACCTGCCCAGGCCCAGCTTCTGGCCTCTAGCCTGGAAAACACAGCAGAGCCCTGTGGGCCTTGGCAAGTACAGGCAAGGGGCAGGGGGATCTAAGGCTGGGGGTTCATCTTGGAACCTATCATCTAGGGACCTATTGGCAGCACCGTTTCCTTTCATCTGCTCCTACAGCCTTGGCCTCAATCTCCATCCCTGCCATTCAATCACTTGCTGAGTATTTATTGAGCAGCTACTAAGGGCCTGGCACTGGGCTCAATACCAAAGACATGGCCCCTGGTAAAGCCACAGTCCAGCATGCCGAAAGCTCAGCAATGACCATGAGACGATACCAAAA
>NW_011889081.1:498234-506999 GCF_000151845.1 Pteropus vampyrus
ACCTGAGGTTAGTTTCAACTGGGGGTCTTTCAGATGGAAATTAAACAACTCTTCACCAGCGCCTGGGAGAAGAGCCTCTCACCCTCCCCAATGAGAACTGATGAATCAGGCACACTGGTGGATCAATCAACCCGCGCTCATGAACAAGTTTATGGTGGAAATGAAGGGCTTCATTTGTTTGGCAAAACACGGGTTGATTTAATCTCCAGGAGGAAGAAGCGTCTAAAGCAGTAACACAGTGGCTGTTGGCCCAGGTTTTCTGGAAGGGGGAGGCAGTGAGGACAAGGGCTTCCATTTCATCTGCAGGCTCCTTGCAGAGGGAGCCCAGGAAGCTTTGCAGCCATCTGCGCACTGCTTGCATCTCGTCTGGCTGGGCAGCCAGGCTCTAAACAAGGGCAGATGGGGCAGCTCTTGCCTCTGTGTTTGGAGAAAGATGAGAGGGAAACCAATGGCAGTGCGGGGGAGAGGCAGGTGCTGACGAGCACTGCCCAGGCACAGAGCTGGAGCATCCAACCCTATAGCCTCTGGGCCACAGAAGCAGCCAGGAGGGTCTACTCAATCCATCCCCGTCCTAGTACCTACGGACATTCAGAGAATCCCTTGTGTGCAGACACCAATACACACAGACAACCTTCACACAGGTTGACAGATATAGCAAGTAAAAAGACAGGATGCCAGTTAAACTTGAAATTCAGATAAATGGCAAACCATTTTTAGTGTAAGTATGTCCCAAGTATTGCATTGGGAAGCACTCATACTAAATACTCTGTTAATTTGAAAGTCAAGTTTAACAGGACCCCTGTATTTAATCTGGCAACCCTGGTCCCACACAAATGCAACCTAGGACTTGGAAACTCACAGAGAAAGTCACGCACACACAAGAACACAAACATACACATGCACAAGCACATGCACACATACAAACTCACCTGCCTGGCAGTGTCCAAAGCAAAGGAGAAAACAAGGGCCAAAATGAGGCCCCCACCCCTCCATACTTCCCTGTCTTCTGTCTCTGGGCTCAGAATAAGCAAAGTCCCACTCTATAGGGCCGCTTGGTATCCAGATCCAACCTGGAGATGGAAGCGCCTTGATACATAAGGACAATGGCCAGCACCTGCCCAGGCCCAGCTTCTGGCCTCTAGCCTGGAAAACACAGCAGAGCCCTGTGGGCCTTGGCAAGTACAGGCAAGGGGCAGGGGGATCTAAGGCTGGGGGTTCATCTTGGAACCTATCATCTAGGGACCTATTGGCAGCACCGTTTCCTTTCATCTGCTCCTACAGCCTTGGCCTCAATCTCCATCCCTGCCATTCAATCACTTGCTGAGTATTTATTGAGCAGCTACTAAGGGCCTGGCACTGGGCTCAATACCAAAGACATGGCCCCTGGTAAAGCCACAGTCCAGCATGCCGAAAGCTCAGCAATGACCATGAGACGATACCAAAACCCAGTTCTTGCTGAATGCACACAAGCCAGGCATGTGGAAATGGAAGTGATTTAACTGAATCCTCCCAATAAGCCTAGGAGGCAGCCATCATCATCATCATCATCATCATCATCATCATCATCGTCGTCGTCGTCATATACAGAGAGCTGAAACAACTTGCTCAAGGACACACAGGTAGGAAGTGGCAAGGCCTGAAGGAGGCAAATGTCGGCCTTGGAACTTACAGTAATATCACAAAGAATGTTTGGGAAAGTGAACTTTCCCTCCAGGGTGAGACCACCTGCCATAATCAGAAGCCAGAGTCCTGCCAGAAGGGACTGGTGGGGGTAGGTGAGCTCCAGGACACCAGGGTGTGTACTGACCTAAGTGAAAGTGAGGTGGGCAATGACATTCTGGTGTCCTCTAGAAGGACGACCCCTGCAGAGGATGGTACCATGTAGAGCCTTGGAGAGCTGGAAGACAGGGAGATATTTAACCAGTATGTGCATTCAGCACAGACCACCGTCTAACCTGCCTCTCCTGCTGCTAGGAACATCTTACAGAAACACAGGCACAGAGCAGCAAGTGAGGAGTGCCAGGATACTCATCACCACACCATTTGCAATAGGAAAAACGCAGAAACCATTCAAAGACCTATTGGTGGTAGAGCTGGCTAAGTACAGTGCAGCCACGCAGCCTAAGAGGAAGGTGGAGCCAGGTTCCAGCATGAGATGATAGCAAACGTACATCATTGAGTGAAAAGGGGACTTTCCAAACAATAAATGTAGCATCATCAGATTTTTATTTTTAAAAGATTAAAATTAAACTATTTACGTGCAAACAAACATACTTGCATACATATAGAGAAAGGTATGGAAAGATATATTCCAACCTTCCCTGGTGTTACCTCTGAAAGGCAAGATTAATGAGAGCCAGATAAAGGAGGAGTTTAGCTTTTCGTTTTATATCTATGGCATTGTTTATGTTCTTTACAATGAGCAAATAATAATTTGTATTGCTAATAAGCAGAACAAAAGCCAAAAAGAGTGATGCTCAGATCATGTGGACTCAGCACAACTTCTAGAGGCCAGGGTCACAATGCCGTCAGGACAACACAGAACGTATAATCAAAGAGGAAAACAAAGAGGGCCGGAGCCGCCCCCTCCCAAGCACCACACGCCTTCCAACTTAAGCCAACAGGTTGTCAGGTGGCAGAGATTTCCTTATCCAGACAGGCAAGACACACACCCCACAGCAAAGATCCAAGCCCTAGCCAGGTGTCCCCAAGACAGAGGTCTGAGAGGCGAAGCGGGTCTGAGCACAGTCAGACGTTTAGGGACTGGACGGGAGGGTGCCCAGAGCCCAGGACACTGGAAGGGCAGCCCCTGCATTCCCCAAAGACCCTCGGAAAGGAGCTGCACAGACAGCCCCCTCCCACCCCCTGGTGTGCCTATTTCTATGACACCAGGAGACACTGCAAGAGGAGCCAGGGAGAAGGAAAATCAGCAAAATTCATGAAGCCCAGCCACACCTGGATCCTGATAAAGGTGTCTGTCCACCTCTGTTCTTGGAAATCCCAGCTTTCTCCTTTATGCTTTCAAGGTCCTGGCTCTGTGTGCCCGCTCTCCTCTCTTCCTCTTTGCCTCTATCTTCCCTTTGGAACCTCCTCCCCAGCAGCTTTTCCCAGGTCCCCTCCCACTCCAGGACTGCATTCTCAGACCCCAGCCAGCCTGGGACTCCTGCTTCCCAACTGATGAGGTTCAAGGGGTCAAATGCAGCCAAGACTCTTTGGAGAAGCAAGAGAGGAACCTGACAACTTCCTGCTGGGGCTGAGAAGAAGGGAACAGGCCAGCTCCTCCAAGGAACAGCCCCTTGGACACAGGGCTCTCATCAGCCTCTCAGGGATCTGTGCTGGTGGTCAGAAGTCTCGCCACCTCCATGTGCAGTTGCCTGCAAGGATAGCCGTGCAGGAAGCCTGTGTGTTGCTCAGAGAACAAAAAAGGAAATTAGATGCGCCATCTGCTTATTAGCGAGAGCTTTTGAGGCAGATGCTTAAATATGCATGCCCAGACATTATAAAACTTCAGGGGGAAATGTTAATTTCAATAACCCGAGTTCTTGTGCTTGCAAAAATCATTTCTCTTCTCTTTCTTCTGGGTGATTCAGTACCCCAGAGTCGCAGTACCTAGAAGAGTGATGTGGCTGGACTGTGGCAGCTATGCAAAGTGGGACCCTGAACACTTGCTGGGAACGTGTCTTAGGGAGATGCTTAGGAGGAGGCCAACAAGTCTCCATTCTTTCCCTCATTTCTCTCCCCCATCCAAAAATTGGGTGGCATTTGTCCGGTGCCCAGCCACAGGGGTGAGAAAGAAAACACTCAGAACTCCAGTCCTGCCCCTGACACCAAAGACCTGCAAAGTTGAGAGTAGGGGACCTGTCACCCTCTCCTCTAGAGTCCTGCTAGCTGAGCAATTGCTGGAACTATGTATATTTCAAAGGCAGATGTATTCATGCCCCCATGGGACATCAAAGGGAGTACAAAGCCCCTCAACCTGAGGCTCTCAGGGTAAAGATTTTCAGCTTTGCGGGCCAAACTGTCTCTGTCCCAATTAGTCAACTCTCCTGTAGTAGCAGGAAAGCAGCCACAGACAATACACACCTGAATGGGTGTGGCTGTGTACCAATAAAACTTTATTATCAAACCCAGGCAGGGGGCTGGCTTTGGCTCAAGGACCAGAGTCCATCTTCTCCACAAGGGCAGGGTTGCCAGGAGAACAAGGACTGATCCACCTTGTAGACCAATATCTAGCCTGGCATCTGGCACATAGGAGTTACTCAAATACTTGGAGAAGGAATGAGAAAGGCAAATGGCCCTCAGCGTAGAGAGGTGAGGGTCTCCCAATGGTACCATCTTGTCTGAAGGAACATAGCCAGGGCAAGGCTCTCCACCAAAGCTGGGTCCTTTTCCACAGTAATGTGGAAAAGTGACAGCCAACTGTTGTGGGTAGGACAGAGGTTCTAGAGTCACATACACAAACTATAGTTTTGCAAAAAAAGTCAAGATCATGAGCATCCTGAGTCTCACTGTGTACACCCTGGCTGGGTGCTAGAGTGCCCAGACTTAAGGTGAATCTTTGTGCCCCCCACAACCGGCCTCCGTTAAAGTTCCAGGAACAGTCGATGAGCATGATATATTAAATCTAATGAGCGGGCTCTCTTCCATACAACTGACCCTGTCCTTCTGCCTCTCCTGCCTGTGGAGCCACATGTCCTCTGCCGGCTCATCTGACCCTTCTCCTGGATTCCTCTCCTCTCATTAAGATTTCCCTAAGCTCATCCCAAAGCCCCTTCTCTTGCCATGCCACGCTCTCCCCGGTCAATCTTGGGTTCCCATGGCATCAACTACATCTACATCGATGACTCTTAAGTCTGAATCTCCAGCCCCAGACCCATCTATCCTGTTAGACATGGCCACCCGGGTCTCAGAGCAACCTCAGCCAGAGTCAAAAATCAAATTCGTGGTCTTCCCTACCATTCTGGAAGTCAACTACACCCTGCCTCTTTCTCATTCCCAATACTCAAAAGTCCTTTGGAATGTATCTCATAAGCTTTCCTCTGTTCAGGCACACAACTCCACCACTGCCACTGCCACCATTGTCCAAGCGACAAGCATCCCTGGCAGAGACCCCTGTCCCAGTCCCCAAATTGGTCTCTCTCCTGCTCATGGAGCACCAAGTCATGTTCCAGAAGACATAAAGGGACAATGACCATCTTACTGAAAATTTTAAAATCAGGAGGACATTGGCTTACAGGCCAAGTCTTTCCAACTGATATGCCCAAATCAAGCTCCAGTTGGCCAGCACTGGTGTGAAATATTTCTGAAATAATGAAAGCCAAGGGCAACACAGCTCACACTCCAAAACTGCTGCTGGAACAGAGGCACCCACCTCCCCGGAGGAGGCTGACCATCCTGTATGAGGTCCGTGCCTCTCTGTTCCAGCTGAAAGGAATGCTCTCCATGCCTTCTTCCTCCTCCGACGACCCCTACACCAACCTGCACCCCATTTTTGGCCCATGGAGGATGAAGAACCTCCCAAATGTCTCCACTCATGCACTAAATTCCTCAGAAGCTAGCCTCACAAATTATAGAGGGAGAGCTGAGGCAGACACACCGCGTACCGGTGGGCGGCCATGTCTTCATGTCAGCTTGAGAGATCGTTGCCAGGGAAATATCTGTATCTCAGCAGAGAGAGCTTCAGCCCTGTGGAGTCCAGCTGTGCTCACGCAGGAATCCTGAAACCCAGATGTTGGTCCAAATGCCCTGTCTTGTCAAGGTGGCTTTGGAATTCTCCAGCGTGGGAGTAAACCTGGAACGCCATCTGCTCCGCCTACCCACACCCCTGCCTCCTGGAATCCTGAACCCGAGAACCAAGGGGGAAATTGGGGGAAACCAGTGAGTTCCATACAGAGAGCTAAGATGCTACCCAAATCCAATATGAAGTTTAGATGGATAATATTCCCCCTTGCACTTCACCAATGGATAAGGGGGTGAAGGAAGGAGTCTGATTCACTCAAAAAACTAAAAACAGAATTGACTATTTGTTTTGAGCTTTTTCTGTATTTAAATGCTACGAGTATTTTCCATTTATTATCTTGATATTTTATTGAATGCCCACATAACTTTACATTGAGATCGTATCTCATAATCTCCACTGGATAGATGAAGAAACTGAGGCCCATGGAGATTGCGTAAATTTCCCAAGGCCACGTAGCTCATAAGTGGTACAGCAGGGACCAAAACTCAACACCCAAGCTCTAAAACATTTTTGCAGGTGTAGACCAGTGGCTCTCAGCCCAGGCGATTTCACCAGCCTCCTCCTATAGACCCAGACATTGCACAGTATCTGGGGATATTTTTGGTTGTCACAATGGGGGTTGAGAAGAGGGGCAGTGCTACCGGCATCCAGTGGGTAGAGGCTAGGGATGCTGCTAAGCATCCTACAGTGCACAGAACAGCCCCCACCAGAGAACGATCTGGCCCCAAATGTCAACAGTGCCAAAGTAGAAACACCCATGTGTAGACTGTCACCAGCAAGATGTGAAATACCTGCATCTTGGATCCACCCCTCCAGAGAGCCCGATGCTGATGATAAACTTCCACTCTGTTCTCAATCCCAGGGACTCTCAAGAAGAGAGTTTATCCAGGGATTTCAGGGACTCTGATGAATTACTACCCTTGAAAACTCAGCTCTGCCCAACACAATCCAGAAACCTATGCCAAGCTGCCTGATCTTGTGAAAAGCTGAGCAGTGGCTGAAGGTGATAAGCAATTACCTAGAAGAGACTTCTCTCTCTCTCCAGGAAGAGCTGTGAGTCGAAGGAATGAACAAAGGCTCTGAGAGGACCAGTGTTTTAATATCTTCTCAACAGCACTGATCCTGGAGGGGGAAGATTAAGTCTCTGAAACTTCTGATGCCTGGTGGGGAGGTCAGCCCTCACTAGAAACACACCTCCAGCAGCACTTAGGCATAAAGAGGGCTCCTGGAGCTCCTGGTGACCTCCTAAAAGCATCCCCTAGCAACCACCAGATGAAGCAATCCCCTTCCTTAAAGACAAAAGACGAGCCCGGGAGCCACTCTGAGGGACAACCAGTCACATGAAAACCACCACACCCAGAGCGCCAGACCCAGTGATGGGAAAGGGTATTTTATCCTTAAAAACATCTGGATACAACATGGACAGGGAGGTGATGCCCACGCAGCTTCTGCAGAGACCAAAATGATCTGCATCTAAAAATAAGCGGCTATTAAAGAACAAGGATGTTTTTGACATTTCAGCCAAGATAATGGTCTACACAGACAAAAATCTCATGAAGAAGTGTGCCGTTCTTCTTGGTCCACTCGGACGTGATCTGTGAGCGAAGAAACAGGCTCTGCTCAAAGACATAGCTGCTGCTCCTGGCACCAGTCTGAAACTGCTTCCTGGTTCTTTAAAGGGAATATTCCTATAGAAACTGAAAAGGAGGAGAAATCTGTCTGATGAGCAGCCCAGGCTGTGGCCAACCTCTAAATTTTGGAAACCAAGACACCATGTCTATGAGATGCCACTGCCCTCAGAAGATCCAGGTGCCCCCAAAGGAGAAAATAGTATTCAGACTCAGGAAACAAAGACAGTTTCTGTCCAGTTACCATGCAATCCTTCAAAACATGAAACCCCAATTTCCCTTTTCAGTCAAAAAGTTCAATGGGGTTTCTGCCTTTTAAAAATTTCATCATCTACACATAATTCTTTTAACCTCCAGAAAGCATTTAACATGGAGATCCTGGCCTAAGACCTTTATCTCTTGTCATGCACCCAAGAACCAAACATGGCAGCAAGCAAGCTGCATGGAGTGAATTTCAGTACTAAACCACATTTACTGAGCACATGCTATGTACCAGGGGCAATGCAAAGTGCTTCCTATGGATAACTTTTACTTAATCTTGAGATTAATAACCCTATGAAATGGGGTCTGATGACAAATCCATTTCTCCAATGAGGACACTAAGGCTCAGAGAGGTTCAATAACTTGTGGCAGGTCACCCAGCTAAAAAGGACCAGAACTAGGATTCAAACCCAGTAATCTGGGTCCAAACTCACATTCCTAAGCATGCCACTGCACTTGATCACTGGTCTTTGGCAAAGGTCCATGTAAAAGAAGGAGGTGACAGGAAGAGGAGGGGGCTTCTAACAGTAAAGTCTCACAGCATTTGCACTGTCCCCATAATTGTGTTTCAGACCGAGGACCTCTCCTCTCATCACACTGTGACACTACTCCCTTCTCAGCCTTTCCATGACATGTCCTAGGAAGCCTTCCATAAGTACTATCCTTCCCCTGGGATCTCAGAGAGAAGTTCACCTGATTTCGGCGTCCAGGTGGCCCAGGATCTGAACACAGTGACAGCCACAGGGAGGCATACCGGGTCAGCTGGGCTTTGATGCGCCCACCAAATAAGAGGCAGGCTGCTGCTGCCCGCATAGATTTGGGAGAAAGAAGGGGAACACTCCCTCGTGGGGCTCACCAGCCACTAATCGAATTTTTAAGACAGGCTCAGCCAAGCAAACAGTCAAGAATAAAAACATTTGGAAGAAACAAAAAGGTCAACCCCATTATCCATTAAAAACTCAAGGTGGCAGCTCTAGACATGGAGACAGCTGTTCAGCCAACCCTCATCTGTCCTCTAGACACTTGTGCTCCCCAAATGTAAGGTCAGCCAGGTCACAACTGAAAGATTCAGGAGAGGAAGCAGAAAGCGAGGCCATGGTGAGCGAGACTGGTGGGTCAAGCTGGCCATGGAGCTC
>NW_011889081.1:508494-514641 GCF_000151845.1 Pteropus vampyrus
ACATGCTTAATGTACAGGCACCATCTTTCAAAGCTCTGCTTACTTATCAAGGATGTTTATTGACCATCGCTATGGACCAAGCATGGCCATGCAGGCATTGTCTCTGCCCCTGTGGAGCCCAGTGCCTGCGGGGAAGGTGGTAATTTACATTTTCAATGGATCAAAGGGAAGCAAAGAAGCGCTGGGTGCTGGAATCCTAAAAAAAGAAGGGCCTCACAGGTCTGGAGCTGGGAGAGGGGCGGAGAGGTGACCACTGAATGGAGACTACAAGATGAGTAGTCTTCAGCCAGATGAAGGGTGTTCAGGCAGAGTTAATAGCATGCATAACAGCCCAGAGTCTGGGAGAAAGGCAGCAAGAAGCCCATGGGGCTGCAGCAAGATAGTGGAGGGGAAAGCAGTGTGGCAGGTGGAGAGGTTGCCCGAGGCCAGGCATGCAAGACTGGACCAGCTAGAGGACCACTGCAGGACTCAGCACAGCAGCAGTGCAGAAGGACATAGGGAGGAGATATTAGAAATATTTTGGAGTGTTGAGTTGATAACTGAGTGTGCCTTCAACATGCCATCAGCATCTATGTGGGGCCCCCTCACATTGAGATGACCTGAACCAGGAGGTATTTTCGGACATGGTGGTGTTTTGCCCAGTGCCCCAGATCGGCTGAGAGAGCGCCAGGCTCCTACATTCTCTGACTTTCCCCCAACCAAACGCTCAGACCATATTGCAATTGCTTGTTTAACTGCTGCCCCTACTTCCTCTACTGCCTCTGCCTTGTTCATGATTTTCACCTTTAAAGCTATCGCAGTGAGCAGACATAGTAGGTGCTCAAGAAACATTCGTTGGGTGAGTAAGTAGATCTGCTTCCACCCAGGGTTCTCTGCATCCTACAGCTTCCTTCTTGCTCCGGCCCCTTCCTCTTTTCTCCATCTCTTCCTTTCCCATAACAAGTAATTCTAAGAAGCATATGCAGGCTTTGAGACTCTCTTCTATTACTTTCCACATGTTAATTCATCTAAACCTCACAATAACCCTGCTATTATCCCTACTGTACAGAGGAGGAAACTGAGGCATAAAAAGGCTAAGTGACATGCCCAAGGCACACTATAGTAAGCACTGCTGCCATTGAATTGGGAAACCTAAAGGCAATGAGAGTCTACCCAGGTGACAGAGGCCAAGTGGAGGCACTCAACCACCAAAAGCAAGAGGGCGTGGTTACCCAAATGGACAGCAGAGTCAAAGCAGCAATCAGGAGAGTCTTTTGCTGACCTATGGCGTTGGCTAGTTAATCATGGTATCCCTAAAAAAGTGAAATAGATGAGAAGCCTAATGAAATCTTACTTTATCTGTATAAGCAGAAGAGTTCTACTTCAAGTGAACAAAAAATCTAACTGGAATCATTAAAACAGACAGTCATGATTCCCCAATCGATCTCCAGATATGAGCCAGTTCACAGACCCAGAGCTCTTTGAATGAAGAGGAGGCCAGGTCCCCTTTGAGGAAGGACCCTAGTACACTGCCAAAATGTATACCATTAATCTTCCCCCAGCATTCCTTTAAGGGACCAACAACCTTCACGATGAGTGCCTGCATTGGAGAAAAGGAAATAATCAACTTTCTAGGACCACTGGGCACAGGTTACAGGCTCTGTACTGACACTAATTCCGGGAGACCCAAAAGGTCACTAGAGTCCACAGTCAGAGTAGGAGTTATGAAGGTCGGGTGACCTCTGGAGTTCTAGCTCAATGCTATCCCCCAGTAGGTCCAGTGGGTCGCCACACCCATCCTGTGGTTATGATACAGTGGCAGAGCTGGAATTCGAACTCAGGGAGTCCCACTTAGAGGCTGTGCTCCTAATCACAAAACAGTCTGACATCTCTAGGAAGAAAGTATAATTCAGGATTCTGGTCCCCACACTCCAGCTAGGCCCAAAGTCAAAGTGTTAACCCTATTTTCTGCAGCG
The DNA here is from genome assembly GCF_000151845.1 of Pteropus vampyrus. Lineage (NCBI taxonomy): Eukaryota > Metazoa > Chordata > Mammalia > Chiroptera > Pteropodidae > Pteropus > Pteropus vampyrus. The sequence goes on from NW_011889081.1 coordinate 510,450, forward strand.
TTTAAAACCAGGCAGGAAAATTAGGGACAATCAAAAGGTCACAGGGCCTGACATCAAAGACAGAGAATGAGTTTACCAAGCCAGTGGGACTAGATACCCCAGTGACCACTCATCAACTTCCCCACAGCATGACTAGATCAAAGTAAGGGAAGGTCAGACAAAGGTAAGCCCTTTTACCCTCACCTGGAAAAATGTCTGTAAATTCTTTGGGCGACTAACTCAATTATAGAGTAAATAAGTAATAAAATAACAAGCTAAAGTGGTGGAAATTGTGAAAGAGGTTATGGACTATTTGAAGGAAGATACACTCTCTGCATTCGTATGGTCTTTGGACTGCTGTCCTAACCCACACACCCACAGAGAAGATGCACCTGACCCCAAAGAGAGCCTTGGGTCCTCCCAAAAGCAGACTCCAAGACAAGGATTCGAATGAAAGTAGTTTGTTTTAGAAGTGATTTTAGGAAACCCTGGTGATAGACTGGGGACATGGGATAGATAAGGGCAGGCAGCTTATAAAAAGTTTGCTATCAACCAAGTTACCACTGTGGACACCTAGAGCTAATCCAATGGGGAGAAAGTATAGACAATGCACTTCAGAGTTATCCCAGCTCAGGATACAGGGGCTTGAATACTCACCCACCAAGTCTCAGCACCTTGACTGAGAGCTACGTCTTTATTCCCTAGTACTTCCAGCAAAGTGGGCACTGGTGGCCATAGAGAGCCTCAGGCAAAGGCAAGCCAGCATGTGCAGAAATGGTGAGGGCAAGGAATGTGAGCAAGGGTGCCAACGTGTGCTATGCAGCCTGCGGAGGCCAGGCTGGCTCCAGCCAGAACGAGGTAAGCAGGGAGGCATCAGGAGGACTTCAGAGTGGTGATGGGAAACCTCCTTTGGCAGGTCGCCCTTCTGCAGTGGGGCTCAGAGGGCAGGTTAGCTCAGCTGAGGCTCTAGGGGCAGACTCTACTAGGGTTCTGCTTCACTGCTGGTAGCATAACCTCAGACTGGGAAACCGACATTTGGGAGCTTCAGTTTCCCCTCTGGAAAGATGGCATCACAGTATCTTGTGGGATTACTGTGAGAACTGAACAGAATTATGCTTATAAAGCTCTTAGCCTGACATATCATAAGGGCTCAAAAAAAAAGTATCTATTTTTAAATATCATTAACTCGTGGGCTTTTTATTATAGAGAAGGCAAGTCTGGCCCTGAAGTTGGAGGATTCTGAGGCTTCCAGATGTGATGGCCGTCGCCTCAAACTTCCAGATGCAATGGCGGGGGGAAGGAAGGGCACTGAATAAGAACGAGACTGACAACGAAAGGCAGCAAGTTAGAGGCAAAGGCTGGGGGGGAACGGTTGCATCCTCTACTGGAGCCAAGTCTGCCACAAGAAATTCTGAGTCTGACAACTTAAGCTGGTCATGATTAGGGCATGAAGGCATAAACCCCATAGCTTCCCCCGCTGAAATCCCTGTGGCAAACTTCTAGCCATTTGGGAGGTGTAGGGAGGAATCTAGCAGTTAGCACCACCCTCTTCCCATGAATGCTTGCCTTAGTTTGTTATCTGAGGGCCAGGGCTCCATCAAGATGAGACAAGCACTCTCTCCATCCAAGCTATCTGGCCACTGACCCCTGGTCCCAAGATACTGCTGCTTCCTCTCCAAAGAGAGATCACAGCAGGAGGTACTGACCCTTCTAAACCCATAACTTCTGTCTGGAGCCACCTACACACCACCTACAGCATGCCCACTAGCCATCAGCCACAACCTCAATGTCAGCCATGACCTTCAATGTCAGCCATGACCTTTAATGTCAGCCATGACCTTTAATGTCAGCCACAACCCCAGTGTCAGCCACGACCCTCAATGTCAGCCATAATCTTCAATGTCAGCCACAACCCCAATGTCAGCCATGACCCCCAATGTCAGCCATGACCTCCAATGTCACCCATGACCTTCAATGTCAGCCACAACCCCTAGTATCAGCCATGACCCCCAATACACTGAACTAAAAAGTCAGAATTTGTGCTGCTCTGCACCACTGCTGAGAATCTCATAAATCTTATCTCGCTTCCCATCAGTAGTCACTGGGGAGAGGATGGCTGTCTCCTCCCAAACTATACCCTTAGATGGTCACGTATCTTTGCTTAGAGTCTCTCAGCTTCCACTTCGTTTGGAATGCAGTTGTACCATTTTGTTCTGCCCCTGAAATTACGCGAGGACCTACAGGGCCACCAACAAGCTTTTCATCAACCCAAATATGACAGCACAATCCATGGTTTATTCCTAATCATAAATTTTCTTGTTATATTATCAAGATGCAAATGACATTCCAACAAGTCACCAGATTCCAGGTTCAAAAATGTCACTTTTTGCCCATCTCACCTTTAATTCTAGGATGTGTTTTCTTCTTCTCCTCCCAAGTATCATTTCAATTCAGCTCTTCATCTACTTCAACGGTCTGTGCACAGTGTCTTTGAGGGTCTCTTCCACACACCCCAACACCCAAATTTTTCCCTCCTAAGCTCTGAACTAAATTGGTGAGCAGGCATCTTCCAGAACAAGACTGTGAACGTTATATGTCAGTGTTTACCTCGGCCATTCCTGCCAGCCCTTCCTAGAGGCATCCTGCGTGCATGGATATTTGTCTTGATTATCCAAATCCCCCCTCCTCTTGTTCTTACTAAATGAGTACGTGCTGTGTCCCATTGTTTTTTGCCATGGGGTGCTGATTGCCATAAGAGCCTTTTAATTCACACACAACACTTACAACAAAGATGAATCCCTGCCTTCACCCTGGCATGACTGCACCATAAATTGTAGAGTTTAGAGAAGAAAGCATTAAAAGCAGCGCCCACACAGCCTATGTGTGCGAGAGACGGCACTGGGAGGGGCGGAAGGCAGGGCCCCCGTCCCCAACACCACCATCTCGAGCCGTGAGACGGCCCCAGACAGGGCCATGGGGCAGCAGTGGGAGTGAGCACAGGAGTTCCTAGAGCAGGCAGAGATCTGAGACCAGAAGCTCCAGCCAAGCCCTCTGGGGCCCTCAGACCCTCAACGTCTCACCATCACCAGAGCTTGTTTTTGTGCATCACATTTTTTTTTTCCCAGACAACTCTATGTAATTCATTGTGTAAAGGGGAGATTAAAATAATTTTTTGTGAGCAATGGGATAAAAACCCATAATAAATAGCTCATGAACTATTGAGCTCATGGAAATTATGTGTACCTGTTTCCTTTTCTCTCAAGGGAAATATGATTCTGCATTTAAATTTACAAAGAGTTCCATGACCCCCAAAAGAAAAGAACCACCCAATTGTGCATTTACTCCAACATTTAATACACCTTGATCTCGAAAACAACTAAGGAAAGTAGAAAAGGGGAAATGCCTTTCTCTGGATGCTTCCACTGTGTGAGGAGGCTCTGTATGTGAACTATCTCATTTCTCTCTCATCCTGACTCTATATAGTAGCTATTATCAACAGCTCCATTTTTCAGGTAAAAAAAACTGAAGACAGAAAGTATAAGTTACTTCCATGTGTCACTCAGTTGTTAAGAACCATGGTAATCATATTAGCTAAATAATAATAGCTGATGTTTTTGAGAGTTTACTATATGCTGGACACTGTTCTAAACACTTCACATATGTTAGCTAATTAAATCTTTACTACAGCCCATTGAAGTAGATATTATTATTGTTAAAATCATCATCATCATTGCCGTTGCCATTTTACAGACTTGGAAGTTGAAGCTCGGAGAAGTTAAACAACTGATCCAAGGTCACCCATTCGTAAGGGATGGAGCTGGGACTTGCAACTAAATTGTCTGCCTCAAGCCCAGACTGTAACCTCTCAGTGACACCACCTCCCAGAATTTCTGGCAATCACTATAAGATCAGACTGACTTGACTGTTTAGGACCAGGAAAGAACAGGATGGATTCTGTAATAATTCCAGGGTTCACATTCACAAGAGCCTCAGTCTGAGTTCTCTCTTGTGTTCAAATGCCACTCACCACCCAGGACCCTCTGTGTTCATATCAGTAACAAAACAAGAGGTGAAGAAAGCTTGTGCAAGATGGCATTAAATGATGGAAATAAGGTTTGAACCCAGTTACATCCGTCTTCTGAGCCTGAGCTCTAAGCCATGATGAAGCAACCTGCCAAACATCTCATCTTCCTGAGTGGAAAGCCCTGGGCTT
>NW_011889081.1:514691-524769 GCF_000151845.1 Pteropus vampyrus
AAGCCCAGACTGTAACCTCTCAGTGACACCACCTCCCAGAATTTCTGGCAATCACTATAAGATCAGACTGACTTGACTGTTTAGGACCAGGAAAGAACAGGATGGATTCTGTAATAATTCCAGGGTTCACATTCACAAGAGCCTCAGTCTGAGTTCTCTCTTGTGTTCAAATGCCACTCACCACCCAGGACCCTCTGTGTTCATATCAGTAACAAAACAAGAGGTGAAGAAAGCTTGTGCAAGATGGCATTAAGTGATGGAAATAAGGTTTGAACCCAGTTACATCCGTCTTCTGAGCCTGAGCTCTAAGCCATGATGAAGCAACCTGCCAAACATCTCATCTTCCTGAGTGGAAAGCCCTGGGCTTAGTGGAGAGGAGCAAGTCCCTGGAAGGTCCATGTGAGGCACAGAGGGCAGACAGCAAGGCCCTGGTTATCTCCAGAAGATTATACTGGAGACGACCACAAAAAAGACACATGGGTTGGGAGAGGTCCTTGATTATCCAAATAGAGTAGGAAATTCCCCATCCCTTGGGCTGAGCAAGGAGTCAAAGACTCCTAAGACAGAATGGAAGTGTCTTTCATCTTTCCTCCCAAAGAGCTGCCAAGTCCCAGTGGGCAAGGGCACCTGTGTTTGTGTCCCAGCTATGCTACTGTACTGCTTTATAGGTGTGAATAAGATCACTTTCCAAGCAATGCTTCCAATGCTGAGTAGAATTCATATAGTAATAATAACCCCTGTTCTCACACACACACACACACACACACACTTTAAGAATCCTGAGGAGGTGAATAAAAATGTTTACAAAAAGAATATGTGCTGTCTTTCTATCGTGGACCTATGGCATCTGACCCTTATCTAGGCAGGAGTCGTTCCACAGTTATCTGTATACAAATGTCTTTTTCCTCTCTATAACTGTCTCTCTCCTGTCTGTCTGTCTGTCTTTCTGTCTGTCTCAATCTCTCTCTCTCTCCACTCCCCTCCCTTGTTCCTCTCTCATCCCTCTTCCCCTTAAGCTTCTTCCTATTTTTATCAGTACATATCCTATGATAACCCTAACCACATACCCCTTTTCTTGCTGGCTGAGTCACTGCTTTCCAGTCTCCAGCAGCTAAACTTGTACTTCAGCACCAGGCCAGAGCAAACTTTCCCTTTCCTTCAAGGCAGTGGATGACTGTGGACTTTTCTGACTCACCCTCTCTCCCCATCCATCCCTCTCACATCCTATTTCTCCCTTTGTCTCTACCTCCTTCTCTCTCCTCTTCCCCTCTACTTAATGCTATTTGCACACCACACCTCTGCTGATGTCAAAGTTGTGCCCAAAGAGGGAAGTTTCTATGACAGATACAGGGACACAGTCTAGCTGGCTGAGAAAACAGCTTGCACGGGTACCAAGAATAAGCACCACCTGGAGATACCTTGTCTTGCCTCTGACATTTGATTGATTTGGGCACTGAGCCCCTGTAGAAGGGACAGGGATGAAAGAAGTTAAATACTGGGGTCCACACTGCACTTACCAATCCCAGGATGCATTAACCTCAAACATGACATTTTCCTTCCCAGTCCAGAGCAAGGAAAATATTGGGGAATAAATGGGCTAAGAAGTAAAGACTCAGATTCTTTCTCACTGCCCACACTTTCTACCATCTCTTACTTGCAACTAAGAAAGGAGAATTCTTTTATGTATACCCAAGTGTGCATGTAACTGGCTCGGTGTGCACATAGATGCTGTGAGGGATGCAGGGAGAGTCAGGGAGAGAGGTAAGTGTCCATGAACAACCATAGCAATAGGAAGGGATGCAGGCCAGCTCAGTCCAAAATCAGAAGAGAAAAAAAAAAAAGACAGATGTTATCTACCTGGAAAGTGGTTCATTACCCCATACAAATAATTCTAAAAGAGCTATTATTTTTGAACAATTGATATAGCCAGGCACTGCTAATTGCTTTATATGCATCATGCCATCCAATTATGACAATTCTATGACATAAACACTATTTCCATTAGACAGATAAGAACATTGAGGCTCAGACAGATTGAGTAACTTGATCAGAGTCACACGGCTAGTAGGCGACAGACACGAGCATGAGCATTTAAAAGGCAAGAGCTCTCAAACAAACAAAAAAAAGTTAATAGACTTTATCACTACCAAACCAGTATTACAAGAAATGTTAAAGGAACTTCTTTAAGAAGAAAGAAAAAAGATAAAAAACATGAGTAATAAAATGGTAATAACTATACACCTATCAATAATTACTTTAAATGTAAATGGATTAAATTCTCCAATCAAAAGACATAGGGTGACTAAATGAAAAAGAAAACAAGACCCAAGTGTCCATTAATAGGCAATTATATAAAAAAATATGTGGTACATATATGCAATGGAATATTACTCAACCGTAAAAGGAATGAAATCTTACCATCTGCAACAACATGGATGGAACTAGAGAGTATTATGCTAAGTGAAATAAGTCAGGAAGAGAAAGACAAATGCAATATGATTTCACTTATATGTGGAATTTAAAAAACAAAATAAATGAACAAACAAAACAGAAACAAATTCATAGATACAGAGAGCACACTGATGGTTACCAGGTGAGAGGAGGGTCCGAGGGCTGAGTGAAGAGGTAAAGGGATTAAAAAGTACAAATTGGGAGTTACGAAACAATCATGGAGATGTAAAGTACAGCATAGGGAATGTAGTCAATAATATTTTGATACCTATGTATGGTGTCAGGGGATACTAGATTTATCAGAGAGATCACTTCACAAGTTATATAAATGCCTAATCACTATGCTATACATCTGAAAACTAATATAATACTAAATGTCAGCTGTAATTAAAAGATTAAAAAATTAAAAATAAAAAGGCAAGAGCAACATTGTTTAAAGGACAGAAACTAGCCCTACCCAGGGAAGTTCAATGAATTGGGTTTAACAAGCTTAGAGATTATTTTCCCCCTATCTTCCAATCTCAGCAAAGAATATTTATAAAGACAATGAGTTCACTGTGTATGTGGAGTGGCAAAGAAAAGGAAATTGACTTAAATCAAAACATAAGTGTTTTTAGTTGGATATGTGATAGACCTTACTGTCCTTACTGTGTATTTTTTAAGCCAGGACATCGATGCTCTGATGCAAACAGCACTGGACAATATTGCTGGGAAACGTAAATCTGAATTCTGGCTCTCCTGCTAATTTGGCAAGCTGCTTCAGTCCTCTGGGTCTCAGCCTCCCTCCACTCCACCTGCCCTCTAGTTGCCAAAAAGAAGGGGCTCCAACCAGACTATCTGATGATTCTTCCTGTTATGGCAGCTTTGCTCCTAAAAGGTGCTTCATGACAAGGCTTCCTTCTCCCTCAAGAGCCATAAGAAGAAGCACTGAACCCTCTTTCCGCCCCCACCCCCACGAATGGGAGACACCTCTGACTTCAGTCTCCCAGGAAAATGCTCACTGAGTCTACCTGGAGTGTCAGCTGACCCCAGATCCCCTCTGAAGCCAGTCATGTGCCTGCCTCCCTTCAGGTGCTAATCCATCAGCTGGGTTTCCTGGGGGAAAAGAGCTCATTCTTAAGCTCTCTTTTATGGCTTTTACCCAGAATTGATTTGAATAAATCAGTCTAATGCTCTCTCTACAATAGAACCAATTGTAAAAGAGCTTTATTTGCTCTGCTTTCAAAGCAAGTTGGAGCTGCCTTCTTCGTACTCCAAGACTGATGGAAAAATAGGAGATGTGCACAGTGAAATTGACAAGAGGATTCCTCAAAAAAGTGGGGACCCAAAGCCCTGCCAGGATTCCCCAGCAAAGGCGTCCCCTGCAGAACCCACACCTGGAGAAGGAGGCCAGAGGTGACCAGATGGGATTTATCTGCTCTTAATGCTAATGCCTTAAGATGAGCAAGTGCTGTGCTCGCCCAGAGGCGTGGGGAAGCAAGCGTTCCCTGAAATCTTCTGTTTCCCTGGGTCTTCTAATTTCTCATCTCTCAGAAAGGACACTGCAAGAGCTAAGCTCCACCGAGCTCTGCCAATGTGCCAGGCGCTGTACCAAGTCTCAAATGTACCTCCAATTCAACGATCCCAGCCACAGATTTCTTTCTATGCGGTAAATGCCCCCAAAGTCTTGCCTGCATCAGGACCTTTGCATGTGCCTCTCTCCAATTCCTCACACACACCCAGCTCTGCAAGCCTGTCGCCTTCTCTTCCTTAATATCACACTCCTCCAATCCCACTTCCTCCTAGGGTCGTCCATAAACACCCCAGTATAAGTTAGGTCCTAACTATTATTCTCTTACGGACCATCCAGTTCTTTTTCTCCGTATCACTTTATAACATAGAAGCAAGATGGTATCTTGTTTAGGGGTGCAGGTTTTTAGGAGTTGAGGATTTTCAAATGAAGCCTCATTTATCCTCTTATTTTATGTTGACATTGAGTACATTACTTAATCACGCCATGCCTCGGTTTGCTCACCTGAAAAGTGGGGATTATAAAAGCACCCACCTCTTAGAGCTGATGTAAAAATTAACTGAGCTGACATCAGTAAGGTGCTGAGAAATATGCCTGGCACGTAGTAAGCACGCCATAAACATTTGCTATTATTTGTGTTGTAATTGTTTGATTCATGTCTGTCTCCCCAAAGGCCTGTGTGCTCCAAGAGCTCAGTGCTTGGTCATCTTGTCCCTCATGAAAGCCTAAGAGAATGAGTTTTACAGGACAGCCTGAACACTTGGCCCACCATCCCCTCCCAGGGGATGCTAATGAGCTACAAAGATCAGGTCAAGGGCTCCGGCTGATGGTGCAAGAAGGGGACCAAGGCAGCAATACTGAGGCCGAGGACCTGGGGCTCAGAAGGTCCTCACTCTCAAATGAACAGGTTGACCAGAATGCCTCCCCACACAGGAAACTGCATTCACAAAGTGGTTTGACCTTCACGATCAAGCAGAGGTTGAGAGCACATATACTTTTGTTCACTGTTATTGTCAGCACTCTCGGTGACAAGCTCTTTGATAATTATTCATTGAATGAGTGAATGAATAAACTAACGATTGAATGATGAAAGGTTGAATAAATGAATCACAGCAATAATGATAACCCTTTCTCTCCCTAACTCCTGACTTGGGGGAGGCCGAACATCATAATAGCTAAAAAGGCAGACTTTGAAACCAGAATACCTTGGTTCAAACCTCAGCTCCACCACTTACTAACTGCATGACATTGAACAAGTTATCTAGCCTCGCTGTGACTCAGCTTCCCTATCTATAACATGGGAGTGTTATTCTCTTCTTAGTAAGACTGTGAGGGTTAGATGAATTTATACATATAAGGCATTTGGAACAGTGTCTGGCATATAGCAAGTGCTCAAAAGAAGCATTAGTTGTTACGATTACCATACTGGCCTATGTTTATTATTTTCAGCCTTATTTGACTTGCCTCTTGCTTTAAGCTTCTTTGAGCCCTTTTGGCGAAGAAGCAGAACACAAATCAATTTAATAAATGAACTACTCAAATATAACATTTACGGAGTGGACTTAATCTAACAGATTTTCTCCTAACAAGACGCCCTTGCAAATTAAACTGCCTAATTTGGTAATATCTTTCAAAATGTTAAATGCTCATACCCTCTGCCCCAGAAATCTCACTTCTAGGATTCAGTCCTAGAGATATGCTCACGTGAGTGAGCCAAGATGGTGTACAAGGAAATTCATTGCAGCATTATTTGGGAAAGCAAGTAACCAGAAACAATCTACATGTCCATGCATGGAAGATGAGCTAAATGAATTTATGGTGTAACCATAAAGCAGAATATATGTGGCAAAGTTTTATGCATTGACATGGAAAGATCTTCAAGATATACTGTTTATAAAAAAAAAGAAGTTGCAGGATGCTGTTCAGAGCGTGACCTTGTGCTTCTAAACACACACAGACATACACACATATATCCATATACATGTATATACATATGCACACCAGTCATTATCCATATTTCATAAATGAAGAAACTGAGGCTCAAAACCCTAAAGTCCCTGGCTAGAAAATGACAACCTACATTCCTCCCACTCTGCCTTGTGACAGGACTTCAGCACAGAGATACGCTGGAGATCAGAGCACTGTTTCAAGGAGCGATCCTGATAACAGGTAAAGAGAAACTAAGACAGCCTGAAAGCGCTAACACGGAGCAGAGCCAGGGGTATGATCTGGCTTTTTTCTGGGCTAGTTCCAATGCCTTGTTGTGTCTCTCTTTCCGAACTCAGCATTTTGGATAACAATTTCAGAAAACATGCCATTCTCCAAAAAATAAAGAAACACAAAATGAGGTATAACGTGCTACAACATGGACGAACCTTGAAGACCTGCTCAGTGAGAAAATCCAAATACAAAAGAACGAATCTTGAGTGAATCCACTTATGTGAGGTATCTAGAGTCATCAAATTCATAGAAAGTAAAATGGTGGTTGGGGGAGGGGAGAATAGGAGTTCGTGTTTGATGGGTGTGGAGCTTCAATGTGGGAAGATAAAAAAGTTCTGGAGATGGATGCGTGGTGATGGCTGAACAACAATGTGAATTACTTAATGCCACCAAATATTACACTAAAAATGGTTAAAATGGTAAATTTTATGTTACGTGCATTTTCAAAAAGAAAAGTTTTACAAACGTGCTATTCTCCTAAACCATGGATTTTCCTCCAGATCCATGGGGGAAAAAAAACCTGAGAAAGATGGGTGAGATCAGGGTTGAAGACAAAAGACGTTCAACTCTGAGTACCACCGACTCACCCCTATCGGTGTGCCGCTCAACCCCTACCGTCAACCTTAAGTGCTGATCAAAACTCTTTTGTCTTAATTTTCTCAGAGAAAACATTTTATCCCAAATCAATGGATCCATGACAATTATAAATTACTTCCAAATTTAGTCAAAAGACAGACGATGGCCTCATGACAATACTCTCAGGTCTCAAATTCACATTCTCCTGCTCTGAGCATATTTTCCACATAATAGGAATTTCCACTCTGACATACAGTCCTGGTTTGAGGTGATTTGAAGAAAATATGGCTTCCTTTCATGATACTGCCCTCAAAAGTTAAAGCGTGTTACCTAAACCACTCAAGTTCACTCAGTGACTAATGAAACACAGATTCATTCAAATCGACTTGAACCTTGTACTGGTTAGGATGCTCTTGGAGTCAAGTAACAGAAAATCCAGACTCAATCTGGCTCACCCAATAAGGAAATTTGTGTGGTCTGTTCACACAAATAGAAGGCCAGTCGTAAGATAGGGTCCAGGTGCCTTATGCATCCAGATCATTCCATCAACATCCCAGACTGATTCCATCTCTCTCTTCTGTCAAGCTCGATCTGCACTCCATCTTGAGACTGGTTCCCCTCCTGGTCACAACATGACTGTGATGGTATTTGGGGCTCCCTGCTTTACTTTCACACCCAGGAGAATGCAGAGAAACCCTCTCCCTCACACGTGAAATGTAAGTTCCCTTCAGCATAACTACATCAACTTTAGGACATGTTAACCAGACACAACAGTCACCAGGGTAATGACATATACCAATCAGCCTAGCTCTGGTATCAGCAAACTATAGTCTACAGGTCAAATCTGGCTCACCATCTGGTCTTATAAATAAAGTTTTATTAGAACACAGCTATGCCCATTCATTCATGTATTGCCCATGGCTACTTTCTGTCTACAATGGCAGAGTTGAATAGTTGCAATGGAGATATTGTTGGATATGCCCGTTTCTAGACAAATTACTGTGGCCAGTAGGATCAAGTCCTCAGATTAGACAAGCTTGAGTCATATGATCACTCTGAACCACATACATTGAACAAGATTACTCTGAACATAGGATAGAGTGGTTTACCAAAGGAAGAGGTGCTGACCTGCCCTTTGTACCCAGTGGTCAACAAGCATATCTAAAGAAACTAGAAAATCACAATGGGTTCTAAAAGAATCACAAAGAGTGATGGTCTTTTAGGGGAGTGACAAGTAAAAGAATACTTTGATGCCTTGAGCAGCCTCTCCTTAGCTTTTCTCTATCCAGGCTTAAAGAACTATAGCCATCCCTAAATTCCAAAACAACAGCTAGGTGAGCTGCTTGTTTATTGGTTTTGATTTAGTAAAGAAAGATGTGAGCTCTAGGGTCTCTTGGGAGGCTTCCAGATAAAGAACCATGTGGTTAAAATGCACTGTTGGATTCCACACTCACAACAAATGCAATCATGCTTTATACATCTGGCATCAAGAAACAGTAATCTTTCAGCAAGGTTGAAATCTCACATGGTGTATTTTTCTCAGCCTTGTCGCTAGAACTTAAAATTTAACCTGAGGATACTCCTGAGTTAGTATGAAACTCAACAATATTTCTGCCCTGACTAATCCTTGTACTTCAGCTCCAAGCTATCTCTGAGAATGTAAGGTGACTTCTGGTTGGGAAAAGTGCATTTGTCCCATCCATAGTAAGGGCTGTTGCTCACCATATGTAGTGAGGTTTTCCCAAACCAAGAAAGAAATATGTCCCCTTTACTCCATAACCCAAGAAGAAAATAAAACACAGAATCTCACAAATAGGAGAAGGTTGAATCGTGCTCGTTATTCTCAGCTTCAAGACTGCTTCCTTTACTTCTAGACCAAAAAAAAAGTTCTGTTTCTAATATACAGTCGCCCCACATCAGATTTATATGCTTGAGTTTAAAGGAAGCCAAGTAAAGTTATCTGTTCTTGTTGTACCTAATTAACCTTAATACACAAATCCTACAAATCAATAGTTAATTAAAAATGTGGCACTGCCTATGTAGTTAAGTGACCTCATCCCTCTGCAAACACTACCCATCTTGTATATTATTAAGCTAAAAGCCATGCAGGTCACCCTCTATGGCAACGTAGAATTATACAGATAAGAAAATAAACATATTTCCGAAATATGTCTACACATTAACCTCAAATGTAATATTTTGGCCATACTTAAAACTCAAGACATCCCTTAGAAGCTATTCATTTGGTCTGCAGAGCTTCTCGAGTCTTGAAATCATTTCCTTCTATGGCTGCAGCCCATATTTTCTGCAGAGTCAAGGTCTGTGAAGATGCTCCCATGGTGACTAGAAGTACTGGGTTTCCATTTTCAAATCATCTCCAGGCTGAGAGCCTGAGAACTCACCTTCACCCTGATCTCATATTCCCCCATGCCTTCAAAACTACAAATAATCAAGAATAATAAGGCAGAGCTGATTTATTTGTCATCTCCTGGTTACTGGTGACTCTTTATGGGTTTCTTTGTTTTAACTTCACACTCATTTCTGCAATAACAAAATTGTATATCTTATTGATAAATAAATTTCTTATTTATTTAAATTTCTTATTTATTTATCAATATCTTATTTGTTGATATTGGTATTGGTGGCCTGCCTTATTCCAAAGGGTTGAAGTAGCTAAGAAATAGTGCATTACGAATAGCTTTGGAAGAATCACCCATTGTGGGAGACCCAATTCACAGTGATTTCTCCTGGTGGCCTTGTCTTGCCACACCCCCCACACCAGTTCTTCTGGTAACAGGTACACCCAACCCAACCCTGGACTGAAGTCGGGTGACATAGTATCACAAACCCCTGCTCTATGGGAGGACAAGTGGCCCAGGAAGGCCCATCACAACCCTTTCCTGGGAATTTCACACTGGGGCTGGTAAGAGAAAGTCAATTTTCTTCATGACAACAAAGCCATGAGGATAAATGGCCAAGACACTTCTGCCAAGATCCCCACCAAATACAAAACTTCCATCTACAGTAAGAGGGGGGAAAAACAAGATATAGAAGCGAGAGGTGGGGAAAAAATGGGCAAGAGAGAACTGCTCCATGGTCTGGTTACATTAACCACTGCATTCTCTTTTCTGCTTCAGTGAGTTAGAGGCTGACCTCTGGAAGAATACCCAGTGAAAAGATGAAGACGAGACACACATCCCTCTGGCCTTTACTAAAGTCAGTGTTCACATATTTTAACTGATCCTTGGCACCCAATTTAGCTGACAGAATCCAAAAGGCCAAGAACCTCACCAGCCAGGAGCAAAGGCCATTGGTTCCTGC
>NW_011889081.1:525904-549114 GCF_000151845.1 Pteropus vampyrus
ATCTCAAGTTCAGAGCCAAGGTCTGCACTGGGCACAAAAGAGAGGGTGCTTTGGCTTATTTCCAATGAAATCAAAGTACAGAGCAGAGGAGAAATGAGGAAGACCAGCCCTGAGGCTGCACCACGTCCCATAAATGACAAATGCTATACACTCATGTCAGAAAGCCAAGGCTATAAAAGCCACAAGTGAATTAGGAAGGAGTCCAAATCAGTGATGTCATGTGAGAACATCTTTATGTAGCACCGCTGCCTTGCAAGGAGGCTGGGGTTCACCTCCTGGTCAGACAAAGTTCTCAGACCCCAGTGGTGTCTCCCATCAGGAGAAGAAGGTGGAGAAAAGGCAGAGTGAATTCTTGAGTCACTACTTCTCTCAGGGAAGCCAGGGTGGCCAGGGAACACAGCCACCCTCTCATTCTCCATGAAAAGCATTCCAAGAAAGATGAGATGGTGGACATTTGTCAGTCTGTGGCTGACACTCCAGTTAGCATCCTGATGTGTCTTTGTGCATGTCAATAAAGGTTCTCTGTCACCAACCTAAGTCCAACATAAGCCCCCAGTCTGGAATGTGGTAAAAGGAGAAACTTTAGGTAAACAATTTGCAAAGTAGAGAAATGCACCCTCCAGTGGAAAACAAAAGTGTGCTCCCTAGAGACAAAAGGGAAGACTGCTTATATAAACTGCCTTCCCTGGTCCCTGATTGGTTCATTTTTATGCAAATGGAGAATCCAAATTTGCAGTTTGAGTGATCCAAACATCACTGTCCTGATTGTCAGAATCAAACACCCTGTTTCTTCATTATGGAACTGCTCTGATTGGTTGGTAAAGATGCAAAAGAGGACATAGGTGCAAAGCTACAATTGGTTGGGGCAAGTCTCAGCCCATTGGTTGAAATATGATTCCAGGAACTGCTTTATAAGGTTCAGCTCAGGGAGCAGGAACACAGTGCAGAAGGCTAAAGATTCAATCTGTGGCTTTTCTCTGACATGCATTGTGTGTGAGAAGCTTCTGTAAACAATAGCTGCTAGACTTTGATTATTAATTTGGGCCCTGTTAACTCTAGGAGTCCTTTTTGGCAGATACAGTCCCCCTCAAAGTCAACAAAAAGAAGTCTTCACTGTGTACATCCCTGACAGAAGGCGAATCCTAAAGCCCATTTCCCATTACAAACCCCTTTCCCAAATACCCATGCATGATGCTTGCTAGCAGGGTTCTCATTCTTGAGAAAGGGTTGCAAAGATGGGGGTCGGGTCTATCCCAATGGATAGCTTCAGCTGGCTGGCTCCAAACTCCCCTCTCTGCCCTCCCATCACACACATTCCTGCCATTCTCCAAGCCTGGTTGCAGCTGCCTGTGGATTCTGTGAGTCCCCAAGAACCTTGCAGCAAACTCGCTTCTGGCTTCGAAAACCGGGTTAGTCGCTGTTGCTTGCAGCCAAGAATCCTGACTAATGCACACTTTTTTATGTTCGTTGTGTTTTGTTTTCAGAGCCAGCAGCCCAAGGATATTTCAAACCATGGGCATTGGTGCAATTCTATATAAAGGAGCCAGAAACTATTTAGATGCTTGCTAGGAAGAAGCACTTACAGATGCTTGAGGAAAAGTGCACAATAGTGACATATTGAGTGAGGCCCAGATTTGGAACCCAAGTCCTCTCTTTCATGCCTCAGGGCCTCCACACATGCTTTTCCCTCAGCTTTCCATCTAGTTATAATGCCCACCCTTCATCCAAGTCTCAGCCTGCGTCACTTTCTCAGAAAAGCTATCACACTGGCCATCCTATGTTGACTTGTTTGTTTAAGGTTCATGTGCCCCGACTAGACTACAAGTTTCAGG
The DNA here is from genome assembly GCF_000151845.1 of Pteropus vampyrus. NCBI lineage: Eukaryota > Metazoa > Chordata > Mammalia > Chiroptera > Pteropodidae > Pteropus > Pteropus vampyrus. The sequence continues at coordinate 527,737 of NW_011889081.1, forward strand.
AGGGAGGGACCAGGGCTATTTTTCTCACCACTCTCTCCCCAGTGCCTATAATAGCCTGGCATGTAATAAGCATTCCAAAAACATTTGCAAAGGAATTCACATTCATGGGATAGAATCACCCATCATCATCATCATCATCATCATCATCATCATCATCATTATTATTACTACTACTACTACTATTATTATACCCTCATGACAGCCAAGAGGTCGATATTATTATTTTACAGGTGAGGAATCTGAGAAAAGAACAAGTTAAGGAATTTGCCATAAGTCACCTAAATGATGCAGGTGGAAGAGGGATTTGAACCCAGGCATTCTGACTCCAGAGTCCTCTTAACTGCCCCACAAAGCAGGGGCTTTACGCAAAGTAGATAGATGTTTTGATTACTGCTGTACACCAAACCACCTCAAAATGAAGTGGCTTTAAAAAAAAATACATCGTTAGTTCTGTTAACAAACCTGTGATTTGGGCAGGGCTCCACAGGAAAGGCCCATTTCTGCTCTTCACAGTATTAGCTGAGGTGTCTTGTGTGGGGGCTGGCAGAACCTCTCTCAAGACAGCTCATTTTACAGCTAGAGAGTTGATGCCAGTATCAGCGGGGAGCTGCCAGGGCCGTGGGCTGGAGGCCTTGGTTCCTCTCCATGTGGCCCTTGCCATAGGCTGCTTGGGCTTCCTTACAGCATGGTGGCTGGGTTCCAAGCGTAAATACGGAAAGAGAACCAAGAGGAAAGCTATACAGGCTTTTCTAACTTAGCCTCCAAAGTCATGGAGAGCCACTGCCAGCACGTCCTATTTATGGAAACAGATACAAAGGGAGGGGAACTGTACTCCACCTTTCCATGGGGATGTGACGAGCTTCTAGAAGAATCTATAAGATGAGAGAGATTATTGTGGCCATCTTGTGAGAACACAATCTGTCACAGCAAACAGTATATTGCATGACTTCATTAAGTAAGTCTGTCCTAACTTACAAACTCTACTTAAAAATAACTGCCCCCGACAAGCCACCCCCAGAGATTCTTAGAAAACTGCTAGACTCAAAAAAAAAAAAAAAAAGAAAGTAAGAAAAGTAAAAGCCACTCACGGGGCAGGCATGGGGGAGTCATCCCTCACAATATTTATATATTTGCACTTCATTTCTGTACAATGCCTGAAGCTCTACTAATTAGAAACTCATTCAGGATAACTAGGAACCAATTTAAAAAATGCAAACACCTTGGGGGCTAGTCAGAGTCCTCCAAACAGTCCTGTAATTGGTTTCATCAAGGATTTCTTCCTAACCCCTGCTGAGAGGCAGTTGCAAGGAGAGCATGGGAGAGGGCACTGGGTAACTACTGCTGAAAGCACTTCTGGATAGAGGCGTAGGGGTAAACAGCAAATGAGGTTTAGCAGAGAAGGAAGGAAAGTAAGCTTATTTATAGGTCTAAACAAGCATCCTGGTTTGGGCTCTGCAAATATAGTCCCAATCAGGCTACAAAAAGTCGTGGCAGCAACATTTATACTCAGTCACTCCTGATGGGCTTAGCCACTTTTCAAAACACCATGGCACAGCCCTGCAGAGCTGCCGGCTCCACTGGCAGCCAGCAGAGCCATAACTCACATTGTCACCACTCCCCTCAAACCTCCTCTGTAAGCACTTTTAATGACTGTAACAGGAATAAACATTTGCTGCAGAGTGGCAATGTGCAGCGAAGAACATGGTTTTGCTTGGCTCAGAAAGCAAAACCTTCTGGCTGCTTACACTTACGAGAGCCCATAGGAAAAGCCCTCCATCCTGGTATGGCCGCCAGCCTGGGCACCTTTTCCCCAATGGGGCGAGTCTCTCTGTTGGAGTTAATTTGTGTTCTGAGGTACCATCCATCAACAAACAGTTCTCAGTTGACTTTTCAAAGCATCGCTGCTTTCTAAGTGGTCGCCAGCCCTACTGTGCAAGGTGACATTGAACTTAAGTGAAAAAACAGGAGATTTCGGGGTGGGTTTCAATTCAGCATCTAAGAGTCACTGTGTGGGGATGAAATCTTTGTTCCCAAGCTGTGGGCTAACCCTTGTTTGAAATCTAGTTTGGTCACTGGGAATTTGGAAACGGATTTCTTGTGGAAACAGCAAGCACAGTGTCATGAACTCGGGTCTAGAAATGGATTAATATTAACATCACTAGCGATTGGAACCTGTGCTGAGCATTAGCTTCAGCCTCCTGGGAGTCCCAAGAGGTGGGCACCACTGCAATTCCCACTTTACAGAAGCAGAACCAGATCTCAGAGACATTAAGTAACTAATCCAAGGTCACATAGCTAGTGAGTAGTAGAGCCGAGACTCAAAATCATTCTTTCTTTCCTCAAAGCCTGTGCTTGAAGTCACTCTGTTAATGGGATGCGGAGAGAAGTCACCCGCTCCATGTTGGAGGGAAGGGGAGAAAGACAGATTGGTGGCCTTAGAGGAGAAAGTAAGCAGGTGAGAGAGTAAAAACAGATGTGGGAGAGGAGAGGCACCACGATGGGAGCACGGCCTGTTCATGAGGAGCAGCATGGCTTTTCCTCCAAAGACAGTGTGGACGGAAGCCCAAGGATTCAGATCAAGGAGCAACTTGAGGGAATAACAGTATGAAAGCAGAGGGGCATCAAAGGGGTTCTGAACAGAGAACAGGGCTCCTGTAAGGCAGAGAGAGAAAGCAAGAGAGAGAGAGAGAGAGAGAGAGAGAAAGAGAGAGAGAGGGAGGGGTGGGAGGAGGCCTGAGGTGCTCAGACCATTTGCATCAGAATCTCTAGGCTTCCTAATCTCTAAGTTTTTTTTTTAATTCAGGTTTCTGAATATGGGTGAACCTCAGAAACATTTTGCTAAATGAAAGAAATCAGGCACAAAAGGCCACATATTATGTGATTTCATTTATATGAAATATCTAGAATAGGCAAATCCATAGGGACAAAAGCAGATTGATGGTTGCCAGGGGCTGGGAAGAATGACTGTGAATAGGTGTGGGGTTTCTTTTCAGTCATGAAAAAGCTCTGGAACTAGATAGTGGTGATGGCTGCACAACACTGTGAATGTATTGAATTGCACACTTTCAAAGGTTAAAATGGTAAATTTTATGTTACCACAATAAAAAAAAATGCAGATTCTGGTTTCGCCATTCATTTAATAAGTACTTATTGGAAGCTCGCTATGTGTCAAGCACTGTTCTGCGTGCTGAAGATAGAGCCGTGAACAAATCAGATAAAAATTCTGCTCTCACAGGGCTGACATTCTAGTGGGAGGAATGGAAAATAAATAAGATAAATACGTTAAATGTGTATGCATTAGAGATGAAAATGAAGGAGAAAACCAAGCAGGGAGGGGGACAGGAAGTGTTGGAGAAAGTGTGGGTACTGCTGGTTTAGACAGGGAGGCTAGGAAAACCTCACCGAGAGGCAAGAAAACTGAAAAGAGAGACAGGGCGAGCAATGTGGATGTCCAGGCAAAGGAAACAGCAAATACAAGGCCTAGTATGATCATGGAACAGAGAAGAGGCCATGATAGTTGGAGCAAAGAGTGTGATGGGGAGAGTAGTGGCAGATGAGAATGGAGAGGAGGCGAATAGGGGCCAAGTCATATGGGGCCTTGTGGGTCATAATTGGAACTTCAGCTTCAACTCTAAGTGAGATGGGAGGCACTGAAGGGTTCTGAACAGAGAACTGCTGTCACCTGACTTCTGTTTTAAAAGAATCATTCCATCGGCTCTAGGAAAATAGCCTCTGGGAGGACAAAGGCAGAAGCAGGGAACCAGCAAGGAGATAATGCAGTGACCCAGGGGGGAGTTGACTGTGGCTCAGACCAGACTGGTGCTGAAGAGAGGCCAGATTCTAGATATATTTCGAAGATGGAGTGACTCATTGACTCTTTAAGAGTGGACCTCAGGAGTCAGCATTTGTAACAAGTTTCCCAGGGGATTCTAATTCAGCCTGAAGTTGAAGAATTTCAGGTTTAAGTTAACCTTCTGTTTCATATTTTGGGACGTGCCTACTGACTTTTCTCCAATCCAGATCAGAATGGATGCTAGGAAGGACATTCTCCAATGTCGGAACTTGGGTGCATGGCCCTAAAGTGGACCACATGGTGTGTGGGAAGCAACATAAGCTTTATCAAATGTCGAGTGTCAACAGCGAACCACCACGGATCCTTCCCTCAGTGAACTTTGCATGTCATGAGGGGGAAGAAATCATTTGTGACTCAGAATAGAAAGCGCTATGATGAAGTTTTGCATGGCTTAGTGGGAAAACATAGATGGGGCACCTAATCTAATAACAAGTGGTCAGAGATATTCTCCTATCAAACAGCCTTTAAGTTGAAGACTAGAAGGTGATAGTAGTTATCCAGGTGAATAGGAGGAAGGTGAGAGATTGCTCTAAGCAGAAGAAAGAGCATATGCAAAGATTAAGAGCTGAAAACGTGTTTGAGGAATTGAAAGAAGTTCATATAATTTGAAGGATAAGTGCTAAGGAATGTGGAAGCAAGTTGGAGCCAAATCATAAAGGTTCTTGTCAGCATGTTTATCTTGTAGACAAAGAGAGCCAGAAGATGTCTTTAAGTAGAAGAGTGACAATCCTCTTTATGCTATGAAAAAAAGAGGAGTCTGGCTGGAGGATGGATAGGTGGCAAGGACACCAGGTGGGAGGCTGCAATAACCCAAGTGAGATAAGATGGTTGGCTGGACCGAGGTTGTGGCAATGTGGATGGAGAAAAGACTTGATTGAGGAAGGAGGAGGAATATATGATGGCATCCAACTTTTTTGGGAGCTTGGTGGATCATGGGGTGAGTTGGACCCGAGGAACCCAGGCAGAAGAGGAAATCAGGAGAGAAAAGATAAGCTGGGGTCAAGTGCAAGAGGGACAGCCGGGTGGAGATAACCAGTGGGCACTTGGAGATGTCAGAGCAGAGTCATGCAGAGAGTTCTGGAATGTAAATAAGATGTAAGGACCTTGGGAGAAGGTGGTCATCCCCCCTCCGCCAAAAAAGGTGCAGAGGGATAAGAATAGAACCTATGGAACAGATGAAGGAGAGAGATTCATGACTAAAACCAACCAACCATCAGACATCTTCCCAAAAAATCCTGATTAAAGGTCTCCCTAGTATGAGTTATTCACGACCATATCTAAAGATCATACGCAAAATAACTGCAGGAAGGTCTCAAACCATTTAATGCTGCTTTAAAAAAAAAAAAATTACAAACAAAAAACAGGAGTTCAGCTATTGCACAGACACTGGAGCAATTTTCCAGAAAGTGTCTGTCTATCAAATAAGGATTCAATCTGACTCAAGGGGGTGTCATATCAAGTGTAGGAATCCAATTCCATTGTCCATAAGAGTCTTTTTGCCAGGTACAAGACCCTAATCCAGTTGAAGTGATTTTCTTTTGATTAACAGGCTGAGAATACACAGATTGTTGGTTTTTGAGGTTCTCTTCCCTAGATCTTGATGCCAGCTGTGAATAATTTTCACAGAGTCAAAAAGCTCCCAACCATCAGAATAAAAATGACACTCGGTCACAGAGGAGGTAGATTATAGGTCAATCACCTTGATTATTTTTTAACTGTGAGGTGCCATTAATGTTACTAAATAAGCAAATCTGTTTGCATAACCAGATTTTTATAGGCTACTGGGAATAAAGGTTTTCCTAAGTGGATGATTTGTACAATGATAGCCTTTAGGTCTCTGATGGAACAGCTCTGATGAGGAAATGTTCCTTTAATTATGTGGAAGGCCAATTACCACGTTATAGCCACATTGTTTTGCAGATTGCATATAATTTCGCTATTTCCATAGCTTCAGCACTATAATTCTGTGGAAAACAGAGGCACCAAGAAGACACTTGAGGCACATTATGCTGGAGATGAAGATGTTTTAGCGAATTCAATTTAAGCTACAACATTAAAGTTATTTTGTTGAATAAAACATAATGCAATAATGAGCTTGTGTATGTCAACTCTACAGTGGAGGTAATAATAGCTAGAGAGAGAGTGTCCCCTCTCCCCTTTTTCATGCTCATTAGAGTAATAGATAATGCTATAGAGAGAGCCTTTCTCTAATATGTGCTTCATCTCAGGTAAAGTGTGTTTCCTGCAACTGTGCTACATGAAAAAAAAAGGGGGTGGTGGGTAAGGGACTAATTTGGAAGTCATTCACGAAAGTGCTACTACTTGATGTTTTTTATCCACTGAGATTTCTTGCTCCCAATGCCACCCTGGAAAGGACTTTCTTGAGATACTCAGATTAATCACTATCTTTATGTACTTAGCACTGGGAGGTTATGGGGAGAAATTGAACAAATCAGTAGAGTGAAGACAGAGGAAGAACATGATGGCAGAAACACAAAGCTATTGGAATGTTGGTCTCGATTCTGCCACTAATCAGTGGGATCTGACTTCCCTTCTCTAGAACTCAGTTGTTACTGTCTGTAAAATGGGTGAGTAGAAGGGTCTTCAAGGCCCCTGAAAGTACTACCATTCCATGACCCCATCTATCTATAAAATACTTCTCATTCATACTAATAAGGATCGTGACTACCTTGCCAAGAAGATACAATAACTATCAAGCTGAATATACCAAACAACACAGCCTGGAACTATATAAGCAAAAACTGAGAAAGTTACATGGAAAGACAGGCAAATCCCCAATAAGAGCAGGAAATGTTCAGCACACTCTCAGTGTACCAGATGCAATACTGTGTTCACCACACCATTTCTCTTCCTGGACGTGCAAGAAGACAACATTTCCCAGTATCCCTGTGGTTACATTGGGGCCAATAGGAAGGTAAAAAAATCACATGTCACTTCTGGTCTAAGGTAATTAAAAGCAAATGTGAGTTCTCCATGCCTCCTCTCTTTCCTATCCATGTGGTTACAAGTGAAAAACTCTGAGATGGCAAAATTACAAAATGGAAACCTCCAAGATCTTTGAAACACTGTTGGATAAGGGCCACCAAGGAGCCCCAGACTGTGCACTGTGACATGGGTGATAAATAAATGGTCGTTTTTGTGAAACCTTTATGATTTCAGCAGCATCACCTAGTGTTACTCTGTCTAACATATAAGGTTCTGAGAGACCTAAAAGACAGAAAAATAAGTTAGACTTCAATTACACTGCTAACCTGGATTACATATTGTGAAAATGAATAAAGGAAACCTCATTTAAAATGGAGTCGGAAGACCTGAAGGGGGAGCTCTCATGCACTACCACTCAATGTGAATTACATACCCCAACAGGAAGTCACACCTATTAAAGACCCAACAGGAAGAGACATACCATGCATTCCCTATAGGAAAAGTCTCTACTACTCCAGCCAGGAGGAAGGAATATTTTCTCCTCGCCCAGCAATAAGCCCTGCCAGTGGGAGCCATCGCAATTCAGCCAATGAGAAACCATCACCACCCTGAACTCTCACTACCCTCCAACAGGCTTTCTGTTCAAAACATCCCCACCCAACTTCTTCCTTTTTCTGTGTAAAGTAACTATCCTCTCCTTTGTTTGTTGGACTTGCCTATAGTTTTTGCTATACCCTGCTCCTCCTGAATTGCAATTCTCTTCCATTCCTCAATAAATCCATTTTCTGCTGATAAAAATAACTGGCTGTCTTGTCAATAATATTTAAAAACTCTCTCCTAAAAAAAAAAAAAAAAAAAAAAGATCATCCACATTCCTTTTAAGCATACACGGCACATTCGTTAAAAAACAAAAAAAAATCATATATTAGGCCATAAGGGAAATCTCAGCAAAATTCACTACATAATTGACATTGTACACACCACATTTTCTGACCATAAAACAGCAAAATTAGAAATTGACAGCAAAAAGATAGCTAAACACAAGCATACACATGGAAAATTTTAACTATACTTTTGAATAATTCATGAGTTAGAGGGGGAAATCACAATAGAAATTACTAAATATTTATAACTGAATAACCACAAAACTATATATATGCCTCTTTTCATATGGATTCATTCAGCGACTTGGCTTTTGCTTTCTTCGTGTTATTCTCAGAGGCAGTAGTTGCTTATTCCATCCTGACTTTTATTACGACCTGTAATTGATAAGAACATGACTCTTTCTTCTGGAGAGCGAAACACAGCTCAGTTATCCCGCAATACAACCGTGGAAGGTGCAACTATGTGTTATTGGGGTGGGGGTGGGGGACGGTGAGCATGCTCACACTTGCAAATTCATAAAATGACAGAGGTAAACAATCACTTGGGCAGCTCTTTCCTTATGCTGAACTTCCAGAGAGAAACTAAAAGTCAATCACTAAGCCATCTCAATATGTTTATTTTATCTTAACTTTTGGCAGCAGGTTGCAGTTGAGAGAAGGAAAATAAAGTGATGAGAATGTAAGATAATGTACACACCCGTGTAAAAGAAAATGATGAGAATGAATTCTATATTTCTCCCTCTTTAGCTCTTCAGGCCATTTATCTTATTGTACGCCAAAGGGCAAAGTGCAAATTTGTTCTTGGGGTCCCGCCCAGACATATAAGGCCCTTTCTAAGAGACACCCATGCAGGTTAGGGCTGTATAGGAAGCATGAGCTCAGTGAATCGTGTGCAGGAAGGAACTTCAGACATCAGTTCTCACTTACACTTTTTTTTTTTTTTTGGTCTTTTAAAAACCAGTTGAATTTCTGATAGAGTTTCTTTACAATGGTGGTGCCTGGTTCAGGGCCAACACAGGGCAGGTGGTGGTCAAACCTTCCCCATGCTGCCCAGGGGTGTGGTGGGGGGGGATAGAAACAACAAGTTCAGGGCCGAGGCCACAGCTATGCCCAAATGCAACAACAAGAAAACTCATGTTAATCAAGAAAACAAAAATCCCTCTAAACTCTGAGATACTACACTCTTCTCTTTCTTTTTTTTTTATACTACACTCAAAAAAATCAAATGGACAAAATAAGATGCCTAAATCACCGCTCTCAGGATAATAGATGGCCTGTCCACTCCAAGATGTGAATGTTGTAATTGGAGTTCCTTGACCATCCCCAGACACAGTCATCACTCAAAAAAATGGTTGAGCACCTACTGTGTGCCCTGGTAACGCTTTAGGCAATGAGGATACAGCAATGAGCAAGACAGACAAAAATCACAAATCTCACGGGGCCTATAGTTTGGTTGAGAAAGATAAACAATAAACAAGTTAATATATTAATAGGTGTCATTAACATCATGTATGGAACATCAATATATAATTACAGCTAATTAAAATATAGTAATAATATATGTATGCATAACTATATTTTGACATTACATACACATGTTTTATAGTTAGGGAGTTAGTTATAAATGCTAAGGAGAAAGTAAAGCAATAAAGGGAATAAGATTGCCAGGGATGGGTGGCAGTCTGAGCTGGGTGGCCAGGGAAGGCTTCTGTTAAAGATGTCCCTGAAGGCCAGGGTCAAGCCCTACAGCTCTCGTATGGAAAGAGCATTCCAGGTAGAAGGAATAGCAAGACTGAGTGCCCTGTGGCTTTGTTTGTTGCAGGATCATCAGGAGCAGGTGAGGGAGGGAGGAGCAGCAGGTGGGAGACTTTGCTTTGCCCCAGTGAGATGGAGCCACTGGAGGCGCCGTGGGCACAGGAGTGACATATTCTGACTGCTGCAAACAAGGGAGAAGAGAAGCATAAGGACCAGTCAGAAGGTGCTGTAATAACTCAGAGGAGAGATGAGGAGCAGGTGGTGGCTGTGGAGGGCAAGGCAGGGAGAAGCCCTCAGGAATCACTAATGAAAATCGCTGCTAGGATGGAGGGGGCCATGAATCTCAAGAATTATTTTTTTTCTTCGTCCTTTCACATTTCTGTGCCTTCTTTCTCCCTAGCTTGAAACTGGGCACCACGTCACCTGGCCTGCTTCCCTAGGATGTTTTGTTAGATTTGGTGACCAAAAAGGCCCCAAGACTCAGAGATGCTAACGCTGCTAGCATTGACAGGAGGATGGCTTACTGACTCGGTTATGCTGTCAAAACCCCGCGCCCTCCAATTTGATAAGAGAAAAGTCCATTCTCTATCAAAATACAAGTGGTAGAGAAAACCTACCCCTGCCCACAGAGCCACTTGGATCCTTTTTTATTACTCTTGGAAAAGTGGTATGAAAATTCGATAAGGCAAGATTTCAAAGTTCTGGTGTTGTTACAGAGAAGGCTCTCACTTGCTGATAATATTCAGATACAGCGGGTCAAAAAGTACTTTTTGACTGCTTTGGGCTATATCCCTCAGTGTAGGAGTCCAAAGCAGCGAGCTGAGTCAGCTCATTCCCAACCACTCAACCTTCCAGAACATTATCTCTACAAATCTGCAGTGCAAGGCTGATTTCTGAGATCATCCTCTGGGTGATAAAGAACCATCTCCAGGGGGTGGGGTAGGGTGGGCCACTGTCTCTGCAACAGCGAAAATAATGATGGCAGATGGCAGACACTGGGTCTCTCCCAGGTGGAGGGTCACTTTCCGAGAAACACAGGTGTTCTGAATGTAACATCTGGGAAGGAGTCTCCTCTTGGTTCAGTCTCATTAACAGATGCTGCTGTGTTTAAAATTTTTCAGTCTCTCCTTTGGAATATATGAGTCTGGGTTTTGCTTCTAAATAACCGAGGCGCTGGTGAGGGGAGGGAGCATATGGAGGGTGTAAATGAAACAAGATTGGCCATGAGTTGCTAATTGCTACTGTTGAATTGTGTGACAGGTGCACAGTGTCCATTAAACTATTCTCTCCACTTTTTACACATTTTTTACACATTCTATAATAAATTTTTAACCACCCTTAGAGCAATTTGGCAATATTCAATAAAATTACAGACATACACACCCTTTGACTCAGCAATTCCACTCCTTGAAATTCATCAGGCATACTAGCAAGCAAAGGTGCCAAATAAAGTGTTATTCTTTGGAGCACTGGTTGTAAGAGCAAGAGGCTGGAAACAAGCTAAATGTTCATCAAGAGGGGATCAGCTAAGGAAATTATGGCACATTCAAAAAATGGAATAGTATCTATGCAGCCGATAGATGGAAAAGAACACTCTGTTCCTTAACATGGGACAATCCACGTTAAATTTCTTGGACAATCCAAGAAAAACTGTGATGGACAAAATAATGTCCCCCCAAAAGATATCCACCTTCTTATTCTTGGAACCTGAAAATATGTAACCTTACATGACAAAAGAGACTTTGCAGGTGTGATTCAATTAAAGGTTTTGAAATAAGATTATTTTGAATTATCCAGGTGAGTCCAATGCAATCACAAGAGTCTTTACAATAGGGAGGAAGAGGGTCAGAGTCAGAGGGATTTGATGAGGTTACATTACTGGCTTTGAAGATGGTGGGAGGAGCCATGAACCTAGGAATGCAGGTGCCTCTAGAAGCTAGAAAAGCCAAGGAAACAACTAGATTTTAGTCCAGTGAGACCCATTTGGGGTTTCTGGCCTCCAGACTGTACAAAAATAAGTTAGTGTTGTTTTAAGCAGCAAATTTGCAGTAATTTGTAAATAACAGCAATAGGAAACCAGTACATAATTTAAATGGAAAAAAGCAAGGCGCAAAACAGAGTTTATAACATTTATAGGATATGGGAAGGTAGAGATGTAGATATAGAGATAGAGATATATAGATATACTTTCTGGAAGGAGACAAGAAACTGATAATACAGATTGCCTGTGGGGAGAACTGATGGCAAAGAGAAAGGGATGGAAGGCTGACTTTTCAATGTGTATCCTTGCCTTAGTCCTTTTTGGCTGCTATAACAGAATACCATAGACTGGGTGGCTTGTGAACAACAGAAATTCATTCCTCACAGTTCTGGAGACTGAAGAGTCCAGATTAAGGTTCCGGCAGATTGAATGGCTGGTGAGAACCTGCTTCCTGGTTCATAGCCGGCTGTCTTTTCTGCGTCCTCGCATGGTAAAAGGGGCGCGGGAGCTCTCTGTGGTCTCTTTTATTAGGACATTAATGATGTCTACACCTTCGTGACCTAATCATCTCCCAAATGCCTCACTTCCTAATATCCTCACATTGAGGGTTAGCAATTCAACGTATGAACTGGAGGGAGAGGGGAATAAACTTTCAATCTATAGCAACCCTTTTGTACCTTTTGAATTTTGTGCCATTTGATGTATTGGCTAGTGAAAACAATAAAATTTCAGTTAAAATAAATCTCCCTCCATTACCAGGATATACAAATTTTTCAAAGTTGAGATTTTTTAAATTATATAAACTCAAGAAGCATAGAAACAGAGTAATCACTACCCAGTGATAGAGGCTCATGAAAAACCTGAGGTACCTGGGAAAGAGAAACAAAAATGGGAGGAAAATCTCACCAGGTTTCACTGGCTACCCGACACTCACTAACTCAAGGGGGGTCAGTCGGCCTGTGGCTCCTTTCAAGACAGACTCAAAGAGGAAATATTTCTCCCAAATAATATGTAAGCCTAAATTACAGGCCTTCTCCAGTCTCCTCTGGAATCTGCCTCCTCCCCAACACACACCAAAACGGCAGGTGTAACAAGCTCCAATGCCACCTGTAGCACATCCCTGGAGCCTAGTATGTCCTTCAATGCTCCAAGTAGGCCCTAGCTAGACTCTTTGACACTCTTCGCTCTAAATAAAAAATCCTCAATTCCTCTGTCTTTATATATCAGCTAGGGAAACAGTGGAAGATGATAATAGCCCTAGGCGAAAATAGCTTCCAGACCTAAAGCGATTAGCTTTATGGAAACCATTATGCAAATTTATGGCCATTTCAAAGCTATTCAGCCTTGAGGAAACCTAGCAGAGAATGGGGAGTAGAATTGAAAAGTTTTTGATTATCCAAGTTCATACAAATTCTAATTTGAATATTAAAACTCGCTATGATTACTGTGTGGCCCTTGTACCATCAGATCTTTTTAAGCTTTACTTTTATTGTGCTCAGAATCAGGGCTGTGGAAAATTGAAAACAGTGATAATGCAAGGAACAAAGGTTGGCCCTGGTGTCATCAATCCCTGGGGGGTTTCTCTTCTCTTACCTTTGTACCTGAACCACCCTATCAGCCTGATCTTGCCACTTATCTCTTGGACAATAGGATGGGGCAGCTGCCAACATACCCAAGCTCAAAGACTACGAATCAGGGTCCAGATCGAGCTCCCTGACAGAAAAACATTTACTGAGCACTGCTACCAGCTGGATACACTGCAAAATATCTCACTTGTATTAACTCATTTTCTCCTCTCAGCAACCTTACGGGATCAGTACTGTTATTATCAACCACATTTGCCAAATGGAGAAACTGAGGCACAGCTGATGAGTGGCAGAGCAAAGGTTCCATCCAGTGATTCAACCGCTCTGCCACACCATCTCCCGGATCAATGTTTGTTTCTTCTCTAAAGCATTTAAAACTAGTAATTCAGGGTTTCAATTTGGGACACTGACATATCCCACCCGACAGACAGGGTCTGGACAAGATGGGAATCTGGACAGGAAGGGATCAAGCTTGGACACTGGAAGTAGACAGCCTGGGTTCGATCTTGGCCCTGATATTTTTGTGTCATCACAAATGAGTCTTATTATTGTTTCTATTATCATTATTCATTATTAAGATATGATTCACATACCATAATAGTCACAGTTCAATGGTTTTTAGTATATTCACAAAATTGTGCAACATTTATCATTCATCAATGATGGACACTTTGGGGTGTTTCCATTTTTTGGCGATTATGAATAACAAGGCTATGAACATTCATGTTCAAGTTTTTGCGTGGACCTCCGCCTCCAAGGCATAACTCAGAAATGCACGAGACTGGTCAGCACTTTCTCTGCTTTCCCAAAAGCATGACCCTCCTGAGAAGAATTTCATGGGTAACTGTAAAACCTGCTTGGATGAGTCCTGGACCTCCCCACACCCAGCAGAGGGCTTAGCTGTGACGGTCTCACACTGCCCTGATCATGCCCTTCCCTTCCTTAAGAACCTTCGGTGTCTCCCATTGCACAAAGATGAAAATGCATACATGACTCGACCAGTCTGGCACTAACTCATTTCCTCAAACGATCACTAATTAGTTGGAAAGATTCCAGTTACCCTGGAGCTCCTTTGAATTTGAACAGATATGGTTCCTCCTCCTGATGACTTGAAAAATCACTTTACCTCTCTGAGCTTAAGGATCCTCATCTTTAAATTGGGAGATATAATGGCTCCCTTGCAGGGTTGCTGTGGTTATTAAATGGGAATATAATTGAAGAGCACCTGGCACAGCTCCTGGCATAAACTGGACCAATGTTCACCTACTTTTTTTTAAGGACCAGATAGTAAATATCTTGAGTTTTGTGAGCATACAGCCTCTGTCACAATTACTCAAGGCTATAGTTGTAGTGCAAAGGCAACAATACACCATAAGTAAAGGAATGTGCATGACTGTGTTCCAATAAAACTTTATTTATAAAAGCAGGTGTTGAGCCAGTTTTGGCCTGAGGGCTATAGTTGCCAATCCCTGCACTAGTTGGTAAATATTTCTCATGTTCACCTACAATGTCTGATTCCTGAGCCATACCAGACTCCTCACAGCTCCCCACATATAGCCTTGCACTCTCACTCCATGCCTCCACTCACATTAATCCACCATTCCAGAACGTCCAGCATGAACATCCAGCCTTTTTTGTGGAGACTCACCTGGCTTCTCATGCTCTGCAGGCTCCCAAAGCCCATACGCATCCCAATTCACACATGTCCACACCATCTCATGGAGAGTGGTTTGTAATCCTCCCTTCCAAACTGGATAGGGAACCCCCAAAGTCCTTATATGCACAGTGCCTAGCACAGCACACAGCACATTGCAGGTGATCAGTAAATGTTTATGGAAAAAATCAGTAGTAACCTGTACATTTAACACAATGAAGAACTCTCACAGATATGATATTATGTGAAAGGAGCCAGACACAGAATTCCTACCAGATGTTTTCAGTTATACAAAGTTCAAGAATAGGCAAAATGTATCAGTGATAGTAGAAATCAGAATAGATGATTACCTTGGGTGGAGAAGGAAGTTATAATCGGAAAGGGACCCAAGATAACTTCTGGGTGCTGAAAAGGTTCTATACCTGCATCTGCATCTCAGTGGTGGTTATGTGGCATATCAGCTCGCTAGGCTGCCGTAACAAAGTACCAGAAAGCGGGTGGTTTAAGACACCAGAAATTTTGTTGCCTCACGGTTCTTAAGGAGTCCAAGATAAAGGAGTTGACAGGGTCACTCTCACTCTCTCTCTCTCTCTCTCTCTCTCTCTCTCTCTCTCTCTCATGGCTCTAGGAGAGAAATCTTTCATGCCTTCTCCAGCTTCCAGTGGTTTCCAGAAATCCTTGATCTCTTTAGCTTGTAGAGACGTCATTTCAATCTGTGCCTTCCTCATCACATGGCATTCTCCCTGTGTGTATGTCTGTGTCCAAATTTCCCTCTTCGTACAAGGACACCAGTCATTTTGGACTAAGGGCCCACTCCAATCCAGTATGATCTCATCTTAACAAATTACATCTGCAACAACCCTCTTTCCAAATCAGGTCACATTCTGAGGTCCTAGGGGTTAAGAATTCAACATATCTTTTGGGGGGACACAATTCAATCCACAACATATATATACATGTGTAAAAAAATCATCAAATTACACATTTAAGATGAGTGCACTTCATCATATATGTCTCAGTAAGACCAAATGGAAGGAAAAAATAAACAATAACCAACAAGTCCCACATCCCTGCTAGTATCTGAGAAACAGAACCAATAATAATACCTCCCACTTATGAAGGTAGAAAGTTTTTTAAAAATTACTTTTTTCCTCACTTATGGCATTAGACATGTACTCCTTCCCCACAGAATCTTCCAGGGCTCCTGGTATCTGCCTCTTCCAGAGGTCCAGGAGAGGCTGACAGTGAAGCAGTCATCGTTTTCTGAGTGAAGCTGCCTTGAAATTAGCAAGGCCAGCCAGCTGCTCACTTTCCACCCTCACGTGCCACCCTTGGCAGTTGAGAAGGAATTTTTAAAGACTGATTACACATTCTTTTTTATTGGTGCCATGTTTGTAGTATTTGCTGTCCCCAGCTGGTGCCACAGTAGGTGATATAAAAAGATGTATGAATAATGTATACCAGAGCTCCAGAGTCATCAGCGAATCTCACTGCCAAAACAGGAAAGGCACAGCAGGCCAAGATAATGGATTCGAGGGGGAAGAGAGATAAATGCATATTCCTGCTCAGCTTTCCCTGAAAACTGTAGGCTACAGTTGGCTTGACGGTGAGCAAGTGGGATCTTCATCCAGCCCTAGAAAAAGCTCCCAACAAGAACATATAAGGTATTCAAACACAGCAATCCCACATCCAGAAATTCAGCTGCTTGCAGGTGAATACTCCCAACCAAAATATAGGCATTCAAGTACAACTATTTATGGACAAGGATGTTGATTTCAGCACTGTCCTAACCGTGGGGAAGAAAAAAACTAAAGCTACTGAATTAATAGGGTTTTTCCAGAAAGTCCCCCACTTGGAGCATGAGCCCTCTAAACAAAAGTTGTCTGAGGCAATCCCTGACATGAGTTGGCACAAGTAGGTATTGTATAATAAACAAGACGATCTGACTTGTTGCAGTGGGGGAGATTGAATGTAGTGAAATAGAAGAGCATAACAGATTAGTTGGTAATTTGTTTGGAAGAGTTGGAGGGTTGTTTGTCTGTGGGTAGAGGTCCCTCTTCAGCTCTTTCTTGCTTGCTTGCTTCTGTCTGTAGAAACTGATAAAAAAAAGATGCGTGTCTCCCCAGACTCCCTTGCAAGTAGGGGAAGCTATGTGACCAAGTCTTGACTCATGAGACATAAAGGGAGATCACCTGGCAAAGATATCTTCTCCTTCATAGAAAAACCAATCTCTCTCTCAATCTCAATCTCTCTCTCTCTTCCACACTCACACATACACACACGTGTGCACGCACACACCATTGGTCACCCCGCCCCTCTCACTCACACATTTTACACCTTCGGATGGAGCTGTGTGAAGATTTCCTGCTTGGGCCACAGCAGGCATCTTGCAACCATGAGAAAAAAGCCAAGAGAATTGCGGAATCCCTAACCCAGAGTCCTGATATCACAGAAATACCAGCCTCTAGGTTTCTTATGAATCTTCCCACTCACCTGCTGAGAGTTGGGTTCTCAGCTGCTTGCAGGTGAAGACTCCCAACTGCTCCATAGCCTAGCCTCTGACTGCCTGAATGCCACGGTAACATCTCTTTGGCTTCAGAAAAGGCATAGCCTTCTGCCTGGGGCAATTGGAAGTACCAGGACATGCCTTGTAGCGGGTTGAATAGTATCCCCCCTAAAAAATCATGTCTACCCAAAACCTCAGAATATGACCTGATTTTAAAACGCGGTCTTTGCAGATATAATTAAGAATCGAGATGATGAGATTATTAAGGTGGGCCCTAAATCCAATGAATATGTCCTTAAAAGAGACAGAAAAGAACATATAGATATGCAGGGGAGAAGGCCATGTGAAGACAGAAGCAGAGATTGGGGTGACATGGCCACAAGCCAAGGAATGTCAGGGGCCACCAAAAGCTAGAAGAAGCAAGGAAAGGTTCTCCCCTTGAGCCTTCCAAGAAAGTGGGGCCCTGCTGACACCTCGATTTCAGACTTCTAGCCTTCAGAACTATGAGAAAATAAATTTCTGTTGTTTTAAGACACCAAGTTGTGATCTGCTAAGGCAGTCCCAGGAAATGATGATACCCAAGTCTCTTCTGTGGTCCTAACACTTACTGGGACCCATTGGTGACACCACTGTGCCTCCCTGACCGGATGGCCTGACTCACGCCCTTATTGGCCACTCTCAGGCTCTGGGGATAACCACCCCACCTCCAAGCTGTAGCCAGCAAACCTCATCCCTTCCTGCCTGGCTCAGAGACCCATCCCCTCCTCCCCACTAGGTCTGGAAGTAGCAAGAGTCAGCAACAAAGCATGCATTTGTTTTAGTCAATTCTAGAGAATCTGCATCCTCAGTTTAAGGGCCCTTCAGAGGAGAAAAAAAAGAACTCATTAAATTCCATATTTACAACTAGAAAATTTGTCTTTACATTAAACACAGCTGAAATGCCCATTAATAGGAGAAAGGCTAGGTAAATTATGATATATTATAATAATTAGTATATGATAATTAAATTATGATATATTTATCAGTGGAGTATTACCTGGCAGTTGAAAAGGAATGCGGTATACTGATATATTTATAAATGTAATGATATGATGTTTGGGATTCTCGAAATAATGTGGGAAGGGAGAAGCAGATGGGAGGGAGCAAGTTTGGAAGGGAGTTGAGAATTACTGAAGTTGGGTGAGAGGGGATTCATTTACTATTCTCTCTACTTTTTGTATGTATTTGAAAGTTTCTATCATAAAGAGTTTGTGAAGATGAGGCAGTCTTTACGTACCCTCTTAAAAAGAGGTCCATGGTATATTCTAAAGTGAAAAAAACAGCTATTTGAAGAATAATATATATGGCATAATCCCATTGATTTGTGTGTATATTTTATATAAATGTAAGTATGCAGAATAAGCTATAATTATTACTACAGATAACAACTATGATGATTTAATCAAAAAATCCTTAAATTCTATAATAATCTATATGACAAACCCAATAATGGTTATAAAATTTGGCCCACTGGTATTTTCTCCATATCACCATTTTTTTTTCCATAATAGCATTTCTTGTGTTTGTGATTATACAGTCACTGGCCTGTGCATATTAATTACTCCATAGATATTTACCTGTGGGTGTCTGACTTCCCTTCCTCATACCTGTGGTGCCCAAGAACTTGCTGAATTCACCAAATGACCCAGTGAGACCTAAGGAGGCTCTGGAAGTTATTACCACTCCAGAGCAGTTTATTATTTATTCCTTTAAAATAGAAATTCTACTCTTGGCAGAATAGCCTGTGGGCTCACATACAAAATTATAACATAAAGGCAGACCTTAGAACAACTGGGGCAGCCACAAACAAGATCATAGACTAGAAATCGATCAACACAAAAACCCTGGAAGGCTTTTCCACCAGGAAAAGTCCGTTTTGAAAGCATTTTGCTGGGACCCAGAGGTTGGCTCACAGTGGGGCAGAGGTGAGAAAGATTGCTTAGGCCGGGGGCAGTAGGGAAAGGAGGGACTCCAATGGAAAGAATCTGTCTTGGCTGGGGTTCACTCCGCCAAGTTCAGCTCAAGTTGTTGTCAATGTAAGCCAGGCCTGAGGTGGACACGCTGACTCACCAGGGGTTATGGCAGCCACATCTGAGATCAGGGTTCTTGCTTTTTCTACCTATATTTCAAATTTAAAGAGGCGCATCTTAAAAAAAAAAAAAAAAGAGAGAGATGCATCATGAATGCCCTCTTGGCTGGCGGGGGGCAGGGCATGGCAAGAGAAAAAGGAAAGTTTGCCCAATCCCAACACACACTACCTACCACACACCGCTTACCCATAAACTCCACAGTATAAGATATAGGCTGAGAGCTTGGGCCTTGGCGCCAACAGACCTGGATTCTAGTCCTGGCTCAGAAACTAAGCTTGGCCAAATGGCTTAAATTCTCTAAGCCTGTTTCCTCATCAATAAAATGGGGCTGATGATGGTCCCTCCGGGACAAGACTGATATGAAGATTAAATGAGATGGTATGCTTAAGGTGGTTTAAGCACACAATGTCCCAGAAGCAGAACCCTTTGATAGATATTTGGGCCCAAGTAGTTGATTCGGGAGGTGATCCTACGAAGCGCTGACAGAGGAGTGGAGATATGAGACACTGACAGGAAGAAGCCAATCCTGGAGGTCTGATGAGCAGGTCCCTGCTGTGGGCAACTCAGAGAGACTGCATGGAGAGCGTCTCAGGAGTTTCTCTCCTGAAGGGGAAGGAAGCTGGGGGTTTACCAACAAATGCCTGCCTGTGGCTGGCTGGGGACTGCTCACAGAGTGGTAATGTCCTAGTACATCTAGTGTACCCCATGCCCTGGATGAACAAGCAGGTGGTTATGGGTGCAGGAAGGAGCTCTATGCACAAAGGAGTGTGAGTGCTGAGCCTTGCAGCAGGGCCCCAGCAGTCTGGGACAGCCACGTTAGACTACAGTGGATAAGAGAGAAGACTTCGAAGCCAGACTGCCTGGAGTTGAATCTTGACTCTACCACCTACCCACTGTACGGCCTTCGGGTGTGGGGACGGCAAGGGTCCCCAGGTGATAACCAGGGTTGTTGACAGAACATAAGGAAATGATGACGGGTAGCAAATGTCACTATACTGGGCCATGGTGATCACTTGAAAAGTCAAAGTGCTTTGTAATATAAAATATAAGTATACTGCATAAGCAAGACAACTACCCAAAGATAGAAAGAGTGATCCAGCTGGCATGCAGAAAGAACTTCGTCTCATCAACAGCTGTGATCTTCCAGATTCCTATGCATCAATCACCACTGGACTCAACGCCGAAGTTTCTAACACAGCAGATCCCTGGCAGGGGCCAGAAATCTGCATTTTAGCAAGCTCTCCAGGTGGTTTGATGCGGGTGGGCAAAGAACAATGTTTTGAGAAACATGGTGCTAACAGAAGCCAAAGCACTGGTTTTCCAGATCTCCTGGAAGCCACAGACGGGTAAGAGACACCTTCAGGGAGAAGTCACTATTCTGCATTTAAAATGAGTACGCACACAGTGAACACACACAAGGCACGTACACACACATATCAACGATACCAACAAATAAGGCTTGGAACATCAACTATGTTTACTCAACAGAATAAATGACTCTGCTCCCAACATACTCCAGAAATTATCAAAGAATAATTCATAAACCCTACGACCACCACAACCACCACCACCTCCCCCCACCAACAAAAACCTCTTGAGAACAAACAAAGGTTAATGAGGCTGATGGCTATCTGCTGAGTAAGTGCTGGCCATGCAAGTTAAACTGCCTGAAGGCAGATTCAATTTATAGGTCCAATTTTTCCAGGAGCACAAAGAAAAATGTTTGCACTAGAAGAGAGGCCAGACGCCACAGGCCTGGGTGAGAAGGAGCAACGGCAGGGTTCCACCAGGCTGAACTTGGAATTTGGTCGAGGGGAGGCAGCTCCAAATGCCTTTGTTTCCTCTCTCTCAGACTCACCCTTTTCCCGCTCCATCTACTGAGCCAAAGGCAACAAGAGGAACCTCTCCAAACCTTTATGTCACATTGAGCGATGCTCCCTACTCCCTGCCTCTAAAGGTGTTGGTAGCTGTGGTTCCCACCTGTCCTGTTTAGCTCCCCCATCCATCCCCAGATAGTGGGCAGACAGGCTAGGTTCACTGAGGGTCAGCGCTGGGGAATTTCTCTTCTGATGTGCACAATGATA
>NW_011889081.1:549164-561039 GCF_000151845.1 Pteropus vampyrus
TTAGCTCCCCCATCCATCCCCAGATAGTGGGCAGACAGGCTAGGTTCACTGAGGGTCAGCGCTGGGGAATTTCTCTTCTGATGTGCACAATGATAGCACAGATCCTTGAAAACTTTACTGTTCAAAGTGAGGTTTTCAAGCCAGCAGCATTGGCAGTGGCACCAACTCAGGAGCTCAACAGAAATGCAGAACCTCAGGCCCCACCCCAGACCCACTGAATCAGAATTTGCATTTAAATAAGATCCTCAGGTGACTTGTATGCACGCATTAAAGTCTGAGGTTCCCACTATGCTCCAAATAGAACTCTCATACTCTGCACATATAGGGACAACTGCCTTGGAAAGTTTGGGAGTGGGGGATTACAGACCTCTGCTCTGTGATGGTTATTCTAGGTCTCCCTGGAGACAGCATTCAGACCTTTTCTCCATCATATATTTCTTTCAGTATTAACAGGACATTGGTCATTTTCACACTGTCCCAAAACAGACATAATTGTGTGTGGCGATTTACATCGGTGATTTCACTTACTTTTAAACTTCTCTAGTGAGGTCTCAGATGGTTAAACCACAGTCCAAATTAGGGCTGCAGACTTGTTTGGTTTTACCTGCACAATGTTTTTACATTTTTGTTAATTAATTGAATTTTTAAATGAGGATTTTTCCACACTTTTTAAAAATCTGATTTCTAACTTCTACTAAAAATAAATCAGAACACAGAGCATAGCAGCTGAAGCTGAGGGGTGGCTGTCCCTCTAGATGGGGCCTCTGTTTACCCCCATCCCCATCCAGCCCTTGTGGACAATGGAGTTAGCAAACCCAGGTATCACATTTCTGGCGCTTACTCAGCTTTCTTTAACTGCAGAAGTTGGAAAACCTTTCCCACATATTCCACCCCTCTGCGTTAGTGCCCTGTGGCTGCTATAACAAATTACCGACCACAGCCAGTTGGCTTAAGACAACAGAAATTTATTCTCTCACAGGTCTGGAGGCAAACGTACAAAATCAAGGTGTCAGCAGGCCTGGGCTCCCTCTGAAGACTCTAGGGGAGGGTCCTCCCTCTCCTCTTCCATCTTCTGGTGGCTCCAGGTAATGCTTGGCGTTTCCTGGCTTGTAGCTGCATCACTCCAATCTCTGCCTCTATCCTGCTTGCTGTGTCTTCTCAGCATCTCTGTATTTAAATCTTCCTCTTCTTTGTTTTATGAAGACACCAGTCATTGGATTAGCCCTCCCCACTCTCAGTCCATTATGACCTCATCTTAGCTTGATTGCATCTGCAAAGACTCCATTTCCAAATAAGGTCATATTCACAGGAACCAGGGGTATTAGGACTTAAACATATATCTTTGAGGGGACACAATGTAACCCATTACACAACTATGCTTACCTCCAGCCTCATTACCTACCCTTCCCCCTGCTCTTCCCAGCTACTCACACTCGGAAGCTCCACTCCGGCCCCAGACGCTTTCATAGGGATGCCTTTTAGCATTCTTCCTCCTGGACCCCATCTCCTTCCTACACAACCTTCAGTCTCACTCCAGGCCCTGGGAAGCCTTCCCCGCCCCCAGGCCTAGTCCCCCACTAAAAGGCCGGCCCTTGTCTCTTCCCAAGTTATATACTATACCTTGAAATTGCCTTTTAAATTATCTCTCCTATCACTGTATGTAAACTCCAAGAGGAAAACAACTGTGTCCATTTGTCTACCATTTTAACACTAGCACCTGTACTGTGTGGATATGCAGTAAGCACTCAAATAGTTGTTAAATGAATGAATAAACAAATGAGCAATAGAATGAATGGAAGAGGGCAAGTAGAGAAGAAGCGGAAGAAATAACAGCATATATCACACCCCAGATTTACAAGGATATATGCTGTGGCAAGAGATATTTTAAACAAAATGCCTTAGACATCTTTAGATTGTCAAGAACTGGTCAGCGCATTTTATTTTCTCTCTTAATCAATACTGCCCAATCTCAGTGCTGGCTCCTGTCTCATTAACATTTATCAACAACACTCGATGATATGTGGTCTTTTGCAATTGTTTACTGACTCTGAATTTTAGTTCATCTCACAGGCAGCCCATTTAGCATTGAGTAAGGACAGAGGCTGCTTTTAATCTGTATCCCATTGAGCAATACCGGCTTTATCAAGGTCATCCCAAACCCAGGCTGGCTGGGGCTCTCCCACCTTTATGGAATTATGTTGATTCTAAGAATCCTCCATAACCCAAGCTGACACTCCATGTTACTCTATCATGCCACCTTTTTTATTGACAGAGGAGGGTCCTTCTTCAGCCTATCTGGCAGTGACATACAAGCGATTTCCGTCCGTTCTATAGGGCAGATGTTGAGAGTACTCAGTGCAACTTCAAAGTGCAGAATGGAGCTGTATCTGCAGAGGGAGGGAGCCAGGCTCTCGGGCTGGCTCGAGACTTCCCTCAGTATTTCTTCCACTGCAGTCCCATTAAGGGAACTGCGGGCATCTGTCAAAGGCCCTCTGAAAGGGGTCTCAGAATGACCCTCTCAGCTCGCTCCCTGGGAATGATCTTGTTATGCACAGGGCTTTGCTGAGGGAAACCTAGAGTCCTCAGGGTTAGTGCTCTTTGTTTCTAGCCGACCTTGACTTCTATCTTGCTTGTTATCAAGTGTACCCCACGGCCCTGTGAGTAAGAAGAGACTGTTTTCCTGCACAAGTGGTTGGTAATTTGGTTCTCGGCACATCACACCAGCTTCTTGGGACCTCCTTCTGCAGAACTGAGACAGCATTCATTTTGCTTCAAAGCGCCTCTGACATCTGGCAGATTCCAAAAAAAAAAAATCACCACTTAAAATTCGTCTTCTCCCTGGGTTTCATTTCATTTAAGGTTTGTTTTCCTGTGCCTGCGGTTTTGAAGCTATTGGAAAGAACTGTCTGAATATTTCTCTGTTCCTGTGATCCCACCTATTACACACTTGCATCTCTGATCATAGCACCTGGTGATTCTAGCTCACACCTGGTGGATCTTAGAATGGGAAGGGAAGGGCTGGGGGACTGCAGGCACTGCCTCAAGAGAAAGAGCAAAAGAATCTAAATGACCTGGTCTTACCTTGATCTTGGCTGGTTGGGAAGGTATAGCCCCAACAAAGCACAAAATGAACAAGGTTTTTTTACACTTACCTCTCAGCCTAGCCCAACATCGGGCTCTCTCAACCTCTAGACTGCCACTCATCTGTGATACCCGCTCCCCACTAACTCTTCTTGGAGGAAAAAAAATTGTCTTAGAATTCTAAGATGGCCTCCAAGATCCCTACTCCCTGGTATCTATGGCTGTATAATCCCCTCTCCTTGAGTGTGGGAAGAATTTGTGATTGGGTTACATGGCAAAGGGGAAGGAATTTTCAGCTGTGATTAAGGTCTCTAATCAGTTGACTTGGAGATCATCAAAAGGGAGATCACCCTAGGTGGGCCTAACCTAATCAGGTGAGCCCTTGAAAGAAGGTAAAAGTTTCAGAGAGATTCACCCTTTGGCCTCCAAGGAGAAGCAGACCACCATACTGTGAGCTGCCTGTGGAGAAGGGCACCCTCTAGTTGCTGAGGGCCTCAGCCCAACAACCACAAGAAACTGAATTCAACCAACGAACTAAAGAAGCTTGGATAAGGACCCTGAGCCTCAGATAAGACCTCCACAACCAACACCTTGATTTCAGCCTTCGGAGACCCAGTTAAGCCCTGCCCAGATTCTTGACCCATGAAAACAATGAGATAATAAATGGGTAGATGTTTTAAGCTACTAAGTTTGTGGTAATTTGTTACACAGCAACAGACAATTAATATAGAAGTAAACTAACACTTCTGACCATCAATCGAAGTTATTGCTATTCTCTCTTAATCATCTTTACTTTAACCCTGAAAAAAATGGATGCTATTAACTCCATTAGTTACAGATGAGGCTGAGGCCCAGGGAAGTTGTGGAATTTATCAAAGGCTGCCTGGCTATCTGGTGCTCAAGCTAGAACTTAGCCCCAAGTCCATACGACTAAAGTAAACAATCTTTAAAACATCCACTAAAATTTGGCCCTCTTCCTGAGCCTTGCTCTTCAGAAAACTGTTTCTTCAATGATAGATCCCAATCAACTGTTAGTTATTGAACTACTATACTATGTACTGTACACTTGACACTAATAAAATATTTTTAAAAAGTTATTGAACTACTAATTTTGACAAAATTTAGTAAGTACCTACTAAAATTAATAATAAGTAGTATTTTTTTTGTTTTTTTCTTTTTTATTAAGTTTATTCGGGTAACATTGGTTAATACAATTATATAATTTTCAGGTGTACGTTTTAATTTGACATCTGTATATTCTATTATGTGATTACCACCTAAAGTCCAGTTTCCTTCAGCTACCATATATTTGATCCCCTTTACCCACTTTGAACCCATATGTTTTAAGCACCAGGCTATCCTCATTGTGATAAATAATAATAATAAATATAATCATATATATTAACGGTCATATATATTATGTACGATCATATGTTGTATATAATAGTATTATTATTATCATTATTAATGAAGAAACTGAAGCATGAGAAAGTAAAGAAACTTGCCAAATATCACATAATTAAAGCAGCAGAAACAGGACTTGATCTCGAGCAAAACACTAGAGCCCTGCTTTTAACCATCACACTATACTGTCCTCTAATAAAAGTCTTAAGCCTGACATTCTGAAACAAAAGGGTGCCCAATAATAGCTTGGAAATCCATATATCTTCTGCCTATTCATGGATCACGGTTCACTTCAGGGAAATCACAAATAAATAACTACATTAAGTGAGGTATTCTGTGTAACTGGTAGGAGTAGTCAATGAGGCTGTCCGCAAATATTTTTTGGTTCACCTGCCAATTTTTTTGGAAGTTGGGCATGATCATATGATCCATTTTATCCAATAAAACATGAGTAGAAGTAACTTGTGTCATTTCCGGGTGGAAGAGTTTAAAGACTGTGATTCACCACATCCCCTTCCCCCTGCAATGTTGATCAAGGAGATATACACAGCTGGAGCTTTCAACAGCCTGGATCTCTGAGTGTCTGGAATAGACAGACCATCCCCACAATGCCCAGACATACATTGGACATGTAATGTGACCAAGAATAAACTTGGCTGAGTTGAGCCACTGAGATTTGGGGATTGTTGTCACAACAGCATAACTCAAAACATCCTGACAAACATATTGCCTTAACTAGGGTTTCTTGCCAAAAGCAAAGGCATTTTAAAAGTTAATGACATAAATACAGAGCAAATACCAATGTAATCTGCTACTGTGTCAGGCTAACAAACTCAAACAAAGCCAACAGCCATAAGTTAAAAGAAACAAATCATTATGTTGAAAACGGAACTGTCAAAACAAGCACAACTGACTAATTTAGTGATTGGTGATGAACATCAGGCAAGACACAGATGCTGTCGTTATCATCATTTACTGTATGTCTAATTGCACATAATGTCTGACTAAGAAAAACATAAAATGTTTAAGCTCATTGTCTGTAGTTCAGAGAAGTAACTCTCCATTTACTTATCCCTTTAGTCCGGATTTATTTATTAAGCAACTATTATGTCAGGCACTGTGCTGGGTGCTGGTGATATAAGGATGAACAAGGTAGGCATGGCCCAGCCCACAAAGAACTTATGGGTTATTGGGGAAGAAATTTTTAAAATGATAAAAAAATATAGAATTAAAAAAAGAAATTCTATGAAAGGAGTAGCAAGAGGCTAAGATGGAGAATAAAAGGGAGTCCACCTTATAAAGGGGGTCAGGAAAGACTTCTCTGTGGAGACAACATTTAAGCTAAGACTGAAAAGGTGATAAGAGGCTATTTTTTGGAAAAGCCAGGGAACGACAGGTCCCAAGATGGAAAAAGGCCTTTTGAGTTCAAAGAACCAAAAGGAGGTCAGTGTGACTGAAGGAGATGGAAAGATGGGGAGGACCTGGCAGGAGAGCCACAGTCTCAATTTTACTTTCCATGCAATGGGAAGCCAAAGCAGGGACCATAAGATCACTTTAGCTGCCAGGTAGGAAATGGACTGCTAAGGGTCAAGAGCAAGAGCAGAGGACCAGTCAGGAGGCGGCTACCATACCCAGCTGAATTATGGAGGTATCCTGGGCTAAGATAGTGACAGTAAAGGTGAGGAGAATAGACAACTTGAGATAAAATTGAGAATCACAGGACTTGCTGATGGGGGAAAAGAGAAAAAGAAGGCATTGCCTGGCTTACTGCCCTGAACAGATGAGTAGACAGTGGTTCCACTTAAGGACTGGAAGAGACACAGATGGGGCAGAGGGAGGAAGGAGGACGAAAAGCAAGAGTTTGGCTTTAGTGGCTTTGGACATGTTAAGAGTGAGATATCAACATTGTTGACACGTGGGAAAAAAAAGAAAAAGAAAAATGTTGGACGTGTAAGTGGCATTCAAAGGAAAAGTCTAAGCTGGAAATGGACATTCAAGAGTCAACAGCCACAGAACGGCAGATAAAGCTATGGAAATGAATGGGCTCATCTAGTGAGCAAATCTAGAGAGAACAGAGTGTCAGGACTAGGCTGTGAGAACAAGCAACATTTCAAAGGTGATTTTGTCAGACAAACAAAGACCTGATCGCATGCCATCCCTCCCATTCCCCAGTCCCTGGATTTTACCAAGAGGGTGCTCAGTTTCTGATGACTTCCAATAAACTCCCTCATGTCACTCCTTTTCCTGAGACCTTTTCCAAAATCTTCCTTCCATACTTAGTGAAATAGGATTCTCAACATACTTACCTTTTCTTCCTCCATCCAGTTTAAACAAAAACTTGTGACTATGAGAGGAATAAAGAAGCCTTTAGTATTTGTTCTACCCTGCTAATTCCATCAATGATTTCTCATTATTCATGCCTGGCAGTCTAATTTTCTTCTTTCGCCTCACCAGCACAGTCATAGCCTTAATTACTGACCTCTTCACTCCCCTAACACTGCCTTTTTCCCTCATCTGAGTTCTTAGGAAGTTTTGCTCACAGGGTTATCTATCCCACCTGGGGATAGAAGTTTTCTGTGGACAAGTCTCCCCTTCTAATCTCTATCAGAAAAGTCAGAGAGCTCTGTGCATTGGCTATTAAACTCAAGCCTGACAGATCGTACTTCCATTTTTTGTCCTTCCAGCCTATGGATTAACAGGTTTACAACCTTCACAGAGAAGTCTCACCAAATTTTCATGAGGTTGGAGTTTCCAAGGGTGATAGTCACTCCTCCTCTCTTTGTCCTGCTCAAAATGTGGCATGAGAGAGTATCATGTCATTACATTTGCAGAGTGATGCATCTTGTTCTAAGGGCCACATTTTAAGAGATGGACAAATTAATAGGCATTCAGAAAATGGTTACCACAACAGAGAAGAAAATCAAAGCCACATTGAATGCACAATGGTCAAAAGAGTTAGAGATGTTCAAGCTGAAAGAATTTTCTAGAGCAGCAGGGGTCAGGAAACCATGGCCCATAGGCCAAATCCAATCTGCCTCAAGTTTTTGTAAATAAGGTTTCATTGTAAATCAGTGACATTCATTTATTGACCTATTGTGTGTGGCTGCTTTTCATGCAACAATGGCAGAGTTGAGTAGTTGTGACAGAAACCATATGGCCTGCAAGAACTAAAATATGTACTATCCAGTTCATTATAGAAAAAGGTTGCCAACCCAGCTCTAGAAAAGGAAGGGAAGGAGAGAGAAAGAGGAGAAGAGAGGGAAATATGGCTATATGCAAACATCTATTGTAAGAAAAAGGGATTCAACTTGTTCAATGTGGCCCAAAATAGCAAAGGAGGAAGAATAAATTGAACTTACAAAAGATGGAGGTTTTGCCATGTGGTGTGTGACATAATCTCTTTTTCTACATTCTCCTGAAATCTTCAGTAAAATTATTTTACTGAATATTTTGTCAATGCTTCTGGGGTTGTCTTTGCAGAGATTTATAGGAGGAGTTGTGATGTGGTGATGTTTGTCTTACTGAAATATCATATTAGCCCAAAGAGACCTTCATCCCTTCCAGTTGAACCAACTCTTTTGGATATGTCACAGACACTGGGAGGCCACTCTCCACCTGCCAACCCTGAGGCTGTATGAGTCTTTGAAAACATGATCTGGCTTAACACTATTACTTAGTCCAACACTCAACATGAACCTTGCTGAAGTGAAGCCATAGGAATACATTCCTTAAACTTTTCTTTCATTTCAG
Organism: Pteropus vampyrus; assembly: GCF_000151845.1. Taxonomy (NCBI): domain Eukaryota; kingdom Metazoa; phylum Chordata; class Mammalia; order Chiroptera; family Pteropodidae; genus Pteropus; species Pteropus vampyrus. Next base: position 557,400 of record NW_011889081.1, read on the forward strand.
ATCCTTCTCAGAAGTTCCTAAGGCTCGACCACATGTAGAATATTTCTGAGCTTTGGGATTTCCCTGAGATTTCAAATCTGCGAAAATTTCATACACATCTGCGAAAATTTCATACACATCATCCAAATTTTTGGCACAACACCAAGAGTGAACTGCAATACAAACTATGGACTTTGGGTGACTGTGATGTGTCAGTATAGGTTCATCAGTTGTAACTAATGTACCACTCTAGTGAGGGATGCTGATAATGAGGGAGGCTGTGCACGTTGCAGGGCTGGAAATATGTAAGAAGTCTCTGTATCTTCCTCTTGATTTTGCTATGGACCCAAAATTGCTCTTAAAAAATTAAGTCTTTAAACATTTCTTTCATAGATGTTTCAAACAAGAAGGACTTTGAAGATCTAAGTCAACTCTAGGTTGAATTGCAGGAACTCATGGATCTTCAGCAGATGGGATACATGCACCCCACATGCTCACATCCTCATGGGCTATTTGAATTTTATTGCACCCAAAACTTAGTAGCTTTAAACCACAACAATTCATTATTTCTCATGATTCTGTGAGCTGGCTGGGCATTCCCTCTGTTGGTCTCATCTGGGCATACTTGTGTGGCTACACAGAGCTGGGGGCACAGCTGAGCTGGAAGGTCAATGATGCTTCATGCATATGCCTGGCAGTTGGTGCTGGCTATCAGCCGGGGAAACTGGTTTTCCTCCACGTGGCCTCTCATCCTCCAGAGCCCCTCTGTCTACATGGCCCCTTGGGCAGGACAGCCAGGACTTACTTGGTGCTGGCTTGCAAGAGAGCAAAAATAAGGGAAGCTCCAAGGGCTCGCAAGGCCTAGGACCAAAAGTTGGACACGTTCACTTTGGCTGCATTCACTGGTCAAACCAAGTCGTAGGCCAGATTTGAGGGGAGGGAAATAAAATCCACCTCTTAATGGAAGGATTCATAATCACATTGCAAAGGGATGTGTCACTCATCTTGGAAACTACCTAAAACACACACACACACACACACACACACACACACACACACACACACACACACACATCTGTATATACAACCCTTCCTCAAGGTGCATAGACTGTCAGCCAGAACCTAAGCTCAACAGTACCTGATAGAAGAGAGAAATTAGTATCCTATATGCCGGTTCTCTTCTCGCTTAACTTCAATCTCATCATAAGTCAACACTACCAGAATTTGTATCTCTTGTGAAGCATTGTAATTGATCTTTGGCTCAATCAAGAAGTATTTGAATTCATAGAGACAGCCTATACATAGAAATACTTAGCTATTGGTAGTTTTTTCCTTTCTGCTAAATCATGCTAAGAGAACCACAATGGAACTTCATATTCAAAAAAATTTTTAAGCCCCAATAACTAACAGGTTTAACAGGATGCACCTCCTAATCTTTTCCTTTCATCACAGACAACTATTATTTTTTCAGCCTACCACTTCTCCCTTCTACTGAGACTTGTACCTCTTCCTGCTCCAGTCACGTGTCTCTAGTGGAGGCTACCATGTTCTACATGACTCTGCCCTCCCAGTCACAGTTGATTAATCTAAAAATGGGCATCTGACTCAAATAGGCCAATCAGAGCTCTTTCTTTGGATTTGTTTGTCCTAACTGGAACATTTTCTGTGATGACAGGAACTATGGAGTGAGAAAAACAGGAGCTTTTGTGACCACATTCCTCACCTTATGGAGAAAACTAGTCCTGAGTGAGGGAAAACTAAGCTGATAGGTAGAAAAAGGCAGATACAGAAATGAAGAGAGAGAGATCTGGTGATATGTAAATCCCTGGGCCCTGGAGCCCAGCTGCATCCCTGCCTCCCTGTGGAATGACTTCAGATGCCCTGCCCATAGCCTGCTGGTGCTCATCATTCTAGCTGCATGCACCCAAGACTGAAGCACTTTGTGTTGGCCTCCTTCCCTTTCTTGAGTCATTTCATTCTTCTATGAGTGCTCCCTGGGAACATTTTCCAAATAAACCACTTGTACTCCAATCCTTGTTTCAGGGTCTGCTTCAGAGAAAAACCAGACTAGAACATGGTCCCTTTTCTTACCTACACTAGTAAGATGTGGATTTTTGTCACTACAACCAAGAGTTCTGACCATCACCTTCAGCTAAGATGATTCCTAAAATGTTTGTGGAATTTCCTCACCTCCACTCCAGTGACTATGTCATAAATATGTATATTTCTTAATAGAGTTTAATGGTATTCTTTGACCCATCTTAAATTTCACAAATTCACTGCATTTCCATAACAGTTCCCCATGACTGATATATCAGCCACACACAAGAAGGTAAGAGTCAGAGATGGCGCCACTGGTCTTGCAAGGAAGGGTCTAATTCAGGATGGTACTAATGGGAGATGCTTTTGGAACTGTGGGCCCCTCAAGCCTGCATGTCCCACAGGTGAGTACTAGCACAGCTTGAAAACATAGTGGCAGGAAGAGATTTACTCTCCTTCATATTTCATCCTCCACATCATCCAAAGGGCTTGATAAATATTTGCTAAACAAGTGATGGATTATGCCTTCCAAACCAGAACTCACCAAAGAGAAACCAAGACACACCACAGTGCTGTGGCCATAAGTATCACAGTGACTATAATGAGAATTCTCTCTAGCCAGCCACCTCCACTAAGCTCTGTTGATTACACCCAACGTTGCACTTTGGGGAACTTTCAATGGACTTGGCAGATTACTGCATGACTGCTGGCTATTTTTTCTGTGTTTCCAGAATACAGAGATGTGTGTAGATTGCCCTAAAAAGGCCTAATTGCTAGGTATATAATTCCCAAAGAGCCAAACCACTTAGTACAAGTATTCATATTCCCTAGGAGAATCTACCATACTCCAGGTTCTCTCCAGACCAAAGAATGCTTGGCCTTGGAGAATCTCAATCCTGGTATCAACAGCAACTATCCCCTGGGCCTGGCTGTCTCAGAGTAGCAAATGTTGTTCGTTGCCACCAAGGGTATCCAGGGATTTAAACTAAAGATAATGACGCTTATTATTGGCCCTCAATCATCTGTCCCTCCCACGTACTGGATGGAGCACCAAGTCCAATTTGTCCAAGCACAAAATAGCATCACTGGCCTCAGCAGATCAGATAACGAAAACTATCAGTGGCAACTTATCACTGTACTAAAAGTAACTAACATCTGTTGGGCACTTACCATTACTAGCGACCAATGTAAGTGCTTAACATTGTGAATTAGCCAGGTTATGCCACAGTAACAAATTAACCCCCAAATCTCAGTGGCTGGCAACAGAGGTTGACTTCTCAAACTCTTTATCCACCATGGTTGGCTGGGGAGTATGCTCTATATGGGTCACTCAGAGACCTAGAATGATAGAAATTGTCCATCTTAACACAAGGCTTCCATAGTTACTGCAGAGAGGATGAGAGAATAGGATGATTATGTACCACCCCTTGAAAGCTTTGGGCTGGAAGCAATGCATGTGGCTCCTACTCACAACACATTGGCCACAAATTACAAAGGAGCTAGGAAATGGGGGGAAGCACATAGATATCCCATGAGCAGTAAGCATTCCTACTGATGTACATTATCTCATTGGAGCCTCATAACCACAGGAAATATACTGTCATTCCTTCTTACAGAGAAG
>NW_011889081.1:561864-599393 GCF_000151845.1 Pteropus vampyrus
TTGCTTAGACTCTGAGCCACATACAGGCAACCTCTGCATCTATACTTCTGTGTCTCCTGCACCTAGCAAACATAATATGCTCAGTAAGTGTGGAGTGGATGGAAAGATGGTTAAGCGTGTTCAAAGCAATTTGTTCCCTTGGGAAATCTAACCCCCTTGTCCCCAGCAAACACGTAGCCAAGTATTAAAACTATAGTCTTGATCTCACTTGTGTTGTGTGACCTTGGAATGGTCCCATAGCCTCTATGAGCTGTTTACTCAGCTACAAAGTAAAAACTGCCTCACAGATAAGTTGTAAAAATTAAGTAGAAAAAAGAGGTTATTTAAATCAAAGCTTCAAAGCTTATACACAAATGTTCACAGCAGCACTATTCACAAAAGCCAAAGGGAGAAACAATCCAAATGTCCCTCAGCTGGTGAATGGATATATCAAATGTAGACTATCTAAACTACAGAATATACAGCCACAGAAAGGAATAAAGTACTGATTCATGCCACGAAATGGATGAGTCTTGAAAACTTTATGCTCAGTAAAAGAAGCCAGACACAAAAGACCACATATTGTATAATTCCACTTATATGAAATGTCCAAAATAGGTAAATCTGAACACAGGAAGCAGATCAGTGGTTGCTGGGGGCTGGGAGAGGGAGGAATAAGGAGTGACTGCTAACAGGTATAGGGTTTCCTTTTTGGATGATGAAACTACTCTGGGACTAGATTGTGGTGATGGTTGCACAGCATCATGAATGTACTAAATATCACTGAATTCATACACTTGCAAGTGGTCAAAATGGTAAAATTTATCTTATGTGTACTGGACCTCAATAATTTTTAAAAATTCTTATGTGGAATTTCCAACAAATAACCTTCCTAGAATTTTTTTAGAAAACATTAAATGGGATAGATAATATATGGAGTTAATGTATTAACTCCCTTCTTGGACGGTTAATCCACCCTGGCTGTTTTCATAATCATAATGAACAATCATTTGTTCTCCCTATAAAAACAGGATCTACTGAGCAAAGGAAAGCACCAATCTAATTTGTTCCCTAAATCTTCACAACAGTGGAATTGTTATAGGAGTCCAAAATATTTCACATGGTTTGACCTTTCTTATTGGGGTAAAATACATATAAAATTTACCACTTTTACATTTTAGAGTGTACAATTCCATGGCATTAAGTGCATTCACAATGTCGTGCAACCATCACCACTATCCATTTCCAGAACTGCTTCATCACATAAAATGTGCCATCTTGTTACATTCCAGGTGTTTTGATCCTCAATGGAGCCGGGGGAGAATTATCAATTTGGACTTTGTTCAACCACAGATAAAAAAGGGAGAAAACAGGAGCAGGCCCATGAACTCTGCGATGTGTGCCTGTGAGGCATTCGCAGCATGACGGGCTCGGGGTCCTCGGGCTGCTGCTGCCTGTCCTGCTGGGATGGGCCAGTGGCCACCCCATTCACACGGAGAAGAACTTCAACAAGCTGCTGCTGATCTCATCTGATGGCTTCCACTGGGACTAAGACCAGGACGTGCACATCCCCAACATGGATCACTTGGCCCAGGAGGGTGTGAAGGCCAAATACCTCATCCCACCCTTTGTGACAATGACCTCCCCATCCCACTTCACCACCATCTCAGGTAAACTCCACTCTGCAGACAGACTGCAAATGCTGATGGAAGTCGCCAGCATCTGTCATTCCCTAGACAGACCTCACGCCGGGTTAGCTCTGGGGAGACCGAGGCAGCTCATGCAACTTGGGATCAACCTCTGAAAGAAGCACTAACTTAGAACACACTGGGATTTCAGGGTTAATTCTAAAACCTCATAGGCTACAAAGCCCTGGCCTGCAGTCAGAATCAAGCTCAGAACTGCAGACTCCTAAGGGATCTACCTGCTCCCCAGGCCTACCCTTCCCTCCACTCTGTCTTTCACACAGTGGCTGGTGATCTTTTTTAAAAAGTAAATCATTAAAAGAATTTTATAAAAATAGTAAACCTGTAAAGTTTAAATAATTCAGTTAGGTCAGGTAACTCTCCTGCTTAATACTGGAGAGTTGGAGGGACACCAACGCTCTTTGAAGAGAATGCAAATTTTGTCTTTCTGTGGCCCAGAAGGTCCCCATGGCCTGGTTCCTGACCTTCTGTCTCCTGGCCTCTTTCATCTCTCTTCTCCTCAAGTGCTTCCCTCCAGATCACAAAGGCCTCCTGCCTGTGCCTCCACTCAGCCCCGCCTGCCTCAGGGCCCTTGTCCATGTTGGTTCCCCCTGCTTACCTGGAGCATGAGTTCCACCAACTCAGACAGACATGAGATAAGCAAACACGCTAACAGACCTCACTACAATTTCGAGAGGCACCAAGAAGGAAGAGGAGCGTTGCTCCAGGAGAAGATGGACAGAATGAGCTGATTTGAAATTGGAGAGGTGAGAAAGGGGTCTCTGAGATGGAGCAGTTGAGCTGCAAGTGAAAGAGACTTCTAACGACAAGAGGAAGGAAAAGTCTTTTAGGTAGGGGGAACAGCATGTGTGAGGCCTCAGTGACAAGAAGGAATATGGTTATTCCAGAATCCCAGTTGCAAAGGACTCTACTATAATGAGAATAATAATAGCCTGTTTCTCTAACATGGGCACTGTAGGAGGTGCTATGTTTTCATCATCTCTAATATGATACTGCAAAGCGGTGTTGTCCCCACTCCACAGATGAGAAAACTAAAGCTCAGAAAGGCTGAGTAACTGGCCAGTCACGTGGCCAGGAAGTAGGAAAGGGGAAAGTCAGACCTGGAACCAGGAACCAGTTCTGCCCAGTTCTGAACCAGAATTCACAGACCCCTGTCTCAGGGCAGAAAGGGATGCCTGGCAGTATGAGCCTCACCCCTGTCCTGAGGGCCACTCCCTGAGGTCCAATGACATGCCAACTACTGGTGCCTTTTGAGGGGAGAGAGTTTTATTGCTTCTATTAGACTCTCAAAGTGGCCCTTGAATCAGAAACTTAAAAAATAAAGCTGAACAGTGACTCGGAGGGAGATTTGCTGAGAGAGATTTTCCTACATGTAAACTCTTTGAGAGGCAAGTCATTTGGGAACTATTAGCTCCGGGAAGCAGGAACTAAATAGCCCTTTTCTGGAGAAAGCAAATGCCACTTCCCTGCAGCTTTAACTTTCTAACACTTAAAAGATCTCCCGTGGGTAGATGCTGGGTCCCTGGACACTGAGAATACGAACGCACAAAATATTATAAGGCTTGCCCACCTTTTATTTATTCCCAGGAGGGTTTTAATGAGAAGATGTAAACAGTGAGAGCAAATTTTAAAAATTACAAAACCACCCCAACTCCTCTCCTTTGTTCACTGCCAATGGGGAATAGAAACAGGACAGCTCCAGTGGAGGGTAATTTGGCAACTTCCAACGCAATCACAAATGCATAAACTTTCTTATTTGGTAATTCCACTTGTAGGACTTCTATATATATATAGAAGTGTGTGTGGAAAATGATGTATATTCAGTTAGTCATTGCATTAGTGTTTGTAATCACAAAAGAAAACAAACACAACCTAACTATCCATCCAGAGGGGAATGGCTAAATAAAACATATCCATAGAATGGCATACTCTGTCACCTTTAAAGAAAAAAATGAGGAAGTTCTTAGTGCCCAACAGGAAGCTATCTCCAAGATGGATCAAGTGACAAAAGTGAGATGCAAAGAATGTGTGCAGCATGTCACATTCTTTGCATCTCACTTCTGTCATTTAACTTATATATATATACAAATGCTAATGATCCACTGGAGCAGTCCTATTTCCATTCCCCACTGGCAGTGAACAAAGGAGAGGAGTTGAATGTCCCATCTTCAGAGCCTCTAGGCAACAGTTATATATCCTGGATAGGTTGTATTCATGAAAGAGAGGACACCCCGGACCCAGCAAAACCACTGATATTCATCTTCGCGAGCTGGGCTCAAGGCGACCTCTGTCTGACTCCACTGTGGAAAAGAATTATCCATAATAGAAAAAATAATGGATAAAAATTGGTGCTGCCAGCGCCCAAAGACCTCATCAGATTCCAGGGGGTAGGCCTGACACAAACTATGATAAAAAGGCCTCTCTTGGCCCAACGACTAATTAACTGGTGTTCTTACGAACACCTCTGGGCAATTTAACACGGGAGAGAAGTGATGACAGGGAGCCCCGCAGTACTGCTTTACATCTCAGCTGCGAATTAGGATGGCACAGCTCTGACAAGGGCTCAGGTGGAAGAAGCCACATAGCCACCCCTCCGAGCATCCTAGACAGATTCCAAGGAACTAGGGTTAGGTGGTCCCAGGCAGAGTGCACAGCCAGAGAGGCCACGCAGCACGCACAGGGCCCATGAGTGACCCCCGCTAAAACACAGCTGACTTGGCTGCCCGAGTCAGAACCCTGAGCCACCCGGGGTATAGTCCACATCCGGGCAGCAGGACCTCACCATGCTTGAGAGCTGTCAGGTGTGTGGATATCGCAGCCCTCATCCAAGCCAGGATCACATGATTCTCATCAGCTTTCCCTGCTACTGGGAAACTCTTCTTGGAGTTTTTTTAGTGGGTTTTGGCTGTATATATTCTTTCATTAGATGATTATTGTTTGAGCATCTCCATGGGGCCAGGCAGTAGGGATGGTGGCAACTATATACATATGTCTCCAGGGTCTTGCCATCTTTCCAGAGTTTGTCCTACAACATAGGCTCATGTCCCCTCTGCTCCCAAATCCCACAGACCTTTAGGTGGAGGTTGCTTCTGTTTCTCTGTAGTTCCACCAGGGAGACGGAAAAAGAGCTACTTTCCTGGGATCCTTCCTTCTCTTTGCATCCTTCTCTGACAGCTCAGGGCATCAGACAGAGAACGTTGATCTTACTGACTTACATCCTCCCAAACCTTTCTCTGTACCCCACTCCAATCCTCCATCCAAACCATGGTGTTCTCCCTGGGTCTCTGTCTTCAGATGGCCATCTTCTTATAAGGACTCTAGTCATTTGGATTAGGGGCCAACCCTACTCCAGTATGACCTCATTTCTGCAATGACCCTATTTCTAAATAAGGTCACATTCTGAGGTCCTGAGGTTTAGGGCTTCAACATATCTTTTTTAAGGAACACAATTCAACTCATACCAGTCCTATAATGCATAATTAATTGGTAGCTTCGGGTATGACTACATCCAGGTCCTCAAATTATGTCATCAGAATGATCGATTTCTCTCTCTTTCCCACTCCTTCTCCTTCTCTTTTTATTTCTCTTTTCTAAGAGGGACCAAAAATCTCAAGATTGACTGTCATTGGGTCAATTTGCTTCTCATAACCAATCATTTTGGCCAGGGAGGTGGAATGACGCTGAACACCCAAGCTGAGACCACATGCCCACCTCCAGATCAGAGTAGGGGTGGCAAACCACCTGGATTGCGAGTGGTAGGCTAGTGAGTCCCCAGAGAAAAATCAGGGACTGCTATCAGAGGGAGGAACAATGGAAGAAGGACTGGCAGAAACTGCAGAAGCTCACCACACCAGCCTGGACCCAGCAGTGCAAGGATGGGGGTTTGCAGTCCAGAGACCCAGTACTCAGTCTCAAGAAAGCACAACTCCATCCATGGGGCTGCCCACAGGGCATGACTCCCAGTGGATGTGGTAACCACACATAAAAACAGCCACTTCCCAGCACTGTCCCTCCATCTCCCTGAAATCTGTCACAATTCCCTTCAGATCTTACCAAAATGAAAAGCTATTCTCCGAGAGTTAGCAGCTCATTCTGCTAGTTGAAATTACCTGATTTTCTCTCTCTCCAGAAGCCTGTACTTACTGCTCCATCACTGGTAATGACAATGAACATTTCTGCAATCTCAGTTTTTATTGCAAAGTTATGCTGCTGAAACTAAGGAAATCCCACCAAGCCAATAGTGGGTAGATAGGAAGTCTGACGGAGGCAGCATATATTTTCTCCCCCAAGGAACTAACTGAAATTAAGAAGCTATCACTGCTAGGTTTCGGACAAAAGCTATCAAAAGCATAAGCCATGATATTACAATTTGACAATTTTAGATCAGTCAAATGGATATGGCCCTGGGGTGAAAAGGAGACACTCCCTAACTAGATGATGGTCAAGAATAATAAAAGTGAGGTCCCATCTGCTCAACATTTTCTCCTTCTTTGAAAGGACACTCAATGTTAGCTTCAGGGCCCCTGCTGGCCAGAAATTAAGTCTCTCCCAGTTTCAGAACCCCACTTCCTGGGCAACCCCAAAACCAGAGTAACCATGTAGATTGTGTACGGCACAATTCTAGGGGATGGGGGTTCATGAATACCATGTGGGTGGTGCCCCCTGGAGGTGTGCAGAGCACAACTTGCACAAATGACCAGTTGCTTACATTCTATCCCAAAATCAACCTACAGGAGATAAAAATTCCCCATCGATAGACTAGGTCATCAGTCCACCTCTCCTTCGACATGAGACATGAGCAGAGGAAATATGGCCAAATGTAGTTGGACGATCTTTAGGACTAAATCAGAGTTTTTTAACATTGGTCCTATTGTCACCTGGGGCCAAATTGTTCTTTGTCTTAGCGGGGCCTGTCCTGTGCATGTAGAGTGTTTAACAGCATCCCTCGCCTCTACTAACTAGATGCAAGCAGCATCCCTTCCCCAATTTTGACAACCAAAATTAGCTCTAGACATTGCCAAATGTTCCTAGGGGTGGGGCAAAATCAACCCCTAGTTGAGAAGTCCTGGACTAGATGTGTAATATGCAAATCACATGTAAATCAGAGAGCCAAAGGTCACATATGTGATACTCTCGTGAGTGGGGGGAAAAGCCTGAAAGAAGTAAGGGGTTTAGGGAAAGAGAAAGGAAATTAAATTCCTGCTGCTGCCAGTAACAATAAAGCCCAGCAGATGTTGGAAACCTAGTTATAAGATACTGTAAACCTTAATCAGCTCCCATCCTGCTCCACTAGCAACAGCTCTCTGCTGAAAAAGTCCTGGAAGTCAACAAAGCCCCAGACACAGGCAAACAGAGCAAAGAAAACCACAGATTGAGACAGAAAAAAGAGATGTCCCTCCAATACCTGTCGTTTCCACAAAGGGAGAAAAAAAATGGAGTCATGAAAAAAATTGAAAATAAGGAAGGCTGGGAAACAAGATATCTCCTAACTTTTCATTATGCAAATGTCTGCAGAAAAAGCAGAGAACATTGAGCAACGAACCGCCACGTACCCAGCACCAAGCTGCAAGAACGTGTCCACATTTTGCCAGTCTTGCTCCACTCTCCCCACACAATACCTCTTCTTCCCTTTCTTGCTTTCCTTTCCTTTCTTGCTTTCCGAAATCTTTTAAAGCAAACTCCAGATATCATGTCATTGGATCCATAACACATCAGTATGCATTTTTAACCTAGGGTTTGGTTTGGTTTGGTCTTTACATAACCTCTCTGCCATTTTTAACAGATTTAACATGAAGAAAGTAGAATTCTTGCAGGTGGAGAAAAGATCTAACTGCCACCTCAGAGTTTCTCCAACTAGTGCTACTCAAACTTGAATGTGTATGTGAACCACCTGGGAATCCAATTAAAACGCAAATTCTGGTTCAGCTGGTCCAGGCTGGGGCCTGAGAGTCTACAGTTCTACCAAGCTCCCAGATGTTGCTGTTGCTAAGAGTCCACAGATCACATAAGAGGAAGGGTCAGCCCAAAACACCACAGCAACCAAGCAAAAAATCATGTCTTCCATGGATTCCAAGGCCTTGAGTGAAAGGAGAGGCTGGAACCACATATTAGTTTCCTGTGGCTGCTATGACAAAGTACCATAGACTGGTGGCTTAAAGCAACAAAATGTCTACAGGCCAGAAGTCCAAAATCAAGCACCAACAGGGCCGTGCTCCCTCTAAAGGTTCTAGGAGAGAATCCTCCCTTGCCTCTTCTGGTGGTTGCCAGCATTCCTTGGATTGTGGCAGTATCACTCCAGTTTCCGCCTTCCTGGTCCCACTGCCTCCTCCTGTTCTCTCCTCTTCTGCCTCTTATAAGGACACTGGCCTTTGGATTTAAAGCCCACACAGATAATCCAGGATGATCTCCTCATCTCAAGATCCTTAACTTAATTACTTATGCAAAGACCCTGTTTCCAAATAAGGCAGCATTCACAGAATATGGACATATCTTTGGGGAGAAGGGGGCACCACTCAGCCCACTACAATGAAAAGAGAAAAAATGAAGCAAGAAAAAAATCCAGAAGAGAGGACAGATCCTGTTTCCGTGACAGTGGCCAGTAAGTCAGGCCAAGGGGAGAACTGTGTGTCAATACTGAGTTGAGTTCCCAACTGGAACTCAAGGGCAGCCTTTTGCTTCCAGCTCCTTGAAGAAAGAGCACTCCCATTTCTGACAGCAGATTAAAGGAAGATTAAAGGGGATGAGAAAGCGCATTCTTTGTTGGCTTAGTTCCTAAAGAATTGGGCCTCTGCCTTTGGGCCATTCTCAAGTCTGCTCAAGGATAAAATGATTTATTGATGGCAATAATTAAAAAGCAATGTCAAAAAGAAGCAGTGTCAGTATTTCTCATTTGCATTTACACATGAGCAAGAGCAGCTTGGTAAAATGGGCAGGCTAGGGCTTTATTTTCTCCATCCAGAAAAGGGCTGCCACCTGATGATGCTACTGTTGGGGGCAAGACTCATTTCTATAGCAGGAGTTGAAAAGGTATTAAATCTCAGATGGTATACTGGGCCACCTGTTCTCATTTCAATACTTTTGTTATGGGTCCAGTGGATTATCAATGGGTGGCACTCTGGGTTGTAGACTTGAGCCCCACTGGGGGCTGTTTTTCCATCAGTGCCTTGGCTGTGATTTTGAATGAGTTTGTCTGCTCAAGATTGGATCATTAGCTTGATTTAAGGTGGTTGGTTGACCTGATCTGGCAGCTGTTCTTCCGCACTGATTTCAGACTAGCTGGTGAATAAGACATTTTCTTCTTTGGTTTTGGGAATGCAAACTTAATGAAGAACTGGACCTCGCAAATCGAAAGGAAAGTGAAGATATGTTTATAGTGTATATGGTACGTTCAAAGGAATTAGCGAACAACACATAGTAGGTCCTCAAATTGCTGTCTAATAAGTGAATGCATAAAAGTCTGTCTATGACCAAATGGACTATTTGCAAATATATACTGTTCCACCTGAAAATTAGTAGGTAGGAACAGAGCAAATGTTTGGGGAGGGAGATGATCTTATTGAGTTATTAAGTTATAGCATGGTTTATTTTAACCCCACTAAAGTATTTTTCCCAATCAACTTCAGACTAAATCAAGTTCTGCTTCCTACTTGTTCAGATCATACCTGGCTGTCTGCAAATAGGGCAGGGGTTAGGAGGGAATTTGTTCAATTAAAGTCAATAAGCATTTGTTGAATGCCTACTAAGGGTAAAGGCTTATGCTCTATGCCATGGAGATACCAAAATAAATGAGGCACAGCCCCACTCTCAACCATGTTAGGAAATGACAATTATAAAAAACAGAAATTCATGCTAGCTCAAGGAAAAGGACCGCAGGCAAACTCATGGATATGGGAACCAAATTAGAAGCATTTAGAGAATGGAAACTTCCTCTTTCTGGCTCTCGGAAGCCCAGTGGTCTCTCTCATCAATCGCATGGACTTTCTTTGCTTTTCTCACCGGAAACCAGTTTCCCCTTTTCACTCATGGTCTACCATGCTAGACAGCAGAACCCACCGACTGATTAGTTGCTATGTCTCTTGATTCAAGTCTTGAGAGAGAGAGAGAGAGAGAGAGAGAGAGAGAGAGAGAACTGGGTTTCTGGCCAACCAACTGAATATGGGAAGGAGATGTCACATGGTCCAAATCTGATGCCTAAACCTGCATTTCAGTAGGGCCTATGAGTAGGGGGCTTCTAAGAAAGGGTACTCATGAACACTACAGGCACTCCAGGACATGTTCTTCCTATTTTTAACTCTCTCTCTCTCCTGCCCCCTAGATTATTAGTACAGGAGACAATAAAGAATAGCATTTGGCTCAAAATATTTGAGGAAGGGAGGGAGAAAAGAAACATTAGGACCAAACTTTGAACTTCATGGTTTCCTAAACTTACTCTGCAAGTACTTGAGAAATAAATGTCAGTCAGTCCCTGGGAGCCAAGAGGAGCTGAATCCATCTGGGTTCATTCCCAGACCTGAAAGCTCCGCTGGGTGAATTTACCAACACCTTGCCGCATCTGATTTGGTGTGGGTGGCTGCATTGTACCCTGATTAAAGCATAATTAGCAAGCAGCAGGAATCTCATTCACAAGGAGAGCTCATCCTATTTCCTGTTTAACTTGCATAATTACCCACATCACCAGACATTGAAATGAAATGGATGACAGACTCTCAGAATGACAGAGCTAGAAAGGCCCTTGGAAATTAATCTGGCTTGTTTTACAAAGAAGGAAACTTGAGGCCGAGAGAAAGACCGAGGGCTTACAAGAGCCAAGACCAAATCCGGGTGTCCCACCTCTGAGTCCAGCCCTCTTTCTACAGTATCGTACTACAGGGAGGGCAGCACCCTCTGACCCAAGTGAAACCCGCTCCTGTGCAGCTTTTGGAACTCCAGGCACAGCCAACAGTGTCGCCTTCACATAGTTTTTCCAGCCAGGTCTCTGGTTGTCTCCAGAGTAGAAAATGCAATTTAAGTAAAACTGTGAATGTTGCTCCCTGCAGCTGTTTGTTCCTTAGCTCTTCCTCTCCTCTGTCTTGTTTTGCCCACATTCCCGGACTGGCCCTTGACCGGGATAAAGAAGTTTGAGCAGCAGGAAGGAAGAATCAAAGGGGCCGTGGAAACCTCTGCTAGGTCATTAGTGGTCCCCAGCTGCTGGTTGGATTTAGAACATGCATTTAAGTGTCAGGGTGGAAATAACCCAAATACCACAGAGATGGTTCCTTTTGTGCAATTACTGGGACTAGCCGTGCCACAGAATGGAAGGGTCATGCTCCCTGAGCTCATTTTAGCTTAGTTGTTTGAAACTTGGGTAACATTACTTTGAGGGGAAAATGGATTCTATGATTGGTTACCAGGCTAGTCTACTTAACTGAAATTATAATTGACCCCTGAGTCCCAGGACACCCAAGTAGCATCCTTAAGGTGCAGCAGGGGGAAGTCTGTGCCCGCAGCTTCCTCCAGTTACTCCTCCCAAGTCCTCCCAGTGGCTCTGGACCCCCAAGCTTTCCCAGATACTGCAGTGAGCGAGGTTTTGATGGCTGCCTGCCCTCCCCCAGTCCCTCAGGAGGGCTTCTGCATTTCAGAATTATGGGTAATCTGACAGAATTAATGCATGTAGGTTAATGACTAACATGCATGTGTGAATGACTAAGAGCTCCTCAACCAATGGTTCTATCATGTTAGTGGGCACTAAAACCACCTAGAGAGTTTATTAAAATGCAGGCTCCCAGACCCCATTTCAGAGGTACAGATTCAGCTAGAGCTAGAATAGGGACAAGGGAATCTGTGCAACAAGCAACTCAATTGATTCTAATGATGGTGGTAGAAAATACCATGGAGAAACACTTGAATAGGTGAAATGGCAGATGTTTGTTATCCCCAGGTGATTTGCTTTCTACTGGGCATAAAGATAAAACAGAATCCAGGATACTGCAGGCTTAAGAAAAGGCAAAGTCGAGCTACTCCCTGGGTAAATTATCTCTGTGCTTCCATTTCATCTGCTAGGATGTGGCATGGCTCAGCCATGAGAAAGCTCAGGCACTATAACAAGAAG
The DNA here is from genome assembly GCF_000151845.1 of Pteropus vampyrus. NCBI lineage: Eukaryota > Metazoa > Chordata > Mammalia > Chiroptera > Pteropodidae > Pteropus > Pteropus vampyrus. The sequence continues at coordinate 573,637 of NW_011889081.1, forward strand.
AGGTCTCGTTGTAGACTTCAGAAGGATGCCATGATTCATTTGCAAGGCTTAAAAGGTTCTTGCCCATTACAGCCTCAACCTACCTGTAACAAAGTGCTCCCACTCAAGGTATTCAATCCTCACTCCTGAGAGACCGGATAACAGAGAGAATAAGAGCACCAGCTATAGATGCCCAACATCAATCAGGCATTGGGAACGCAGGTCAAAACCACAAAGAGACACCCTTTCACTAACTGCTAGTTGGCCATAATCAAAAAAAAAAGAAAGAAAGAAAAGAAAAAGAAAAAGAAAATAATAAGTGTTGGCAAGGATGTAGAGAAATTGGAACCCTAGACATTGCTGCTGGGAATGTAAAATGGTGCAGCCACTGTGGAAAACAGTTTGGCAATTCTTCAAAAACTTAAACATAGAGTTACCATAAGACCCAGCAATTCTACTCACAGGTATCTATCCAAAGGAATTAAAAGCAGAGACTCTAACAGATACCTGTACACGAATGCTCATAGTAGCATTACTCACAGTAACCGAAAAAGTGGAAGCAACCCAGATGTTCATCGGCTGATGAATGGAGAAACACATTCTGGTCTCTTCAGATATGAAATATTATTCGGCCATAAAAAGGAATGAAGTACATGTTACAGAATGGATGAACCTAGAAAACATTATGCTCAGTGAAAGAAACCAGAGACAAAAGGTCAATATCGCATGACTTCATTTCTATGAAATGTCTGGAACAGACAAATCCATAGAGACAGAAAGTAGATTTGTGGCCACCAGGGGGCAAACAAATACAGGGTCTCCTTTTGGGGTGATGAAAATGTCTTGGAACTGGACAGAGGTGTTATTACACAATAATGTGACTGCACAAAATGCCACTGAATCGTATGTTTTAAAATGTTAATGGTTAAAAAAGAGAAAAGAAAAACATAAATATTTTTTAAATGTTCATGTTTAATTTTAAGTTATGTGAATTTTATCTGAATAAAATAACAGGCTAACCTCCCAGGTTGAAAGCCCAGCTCTGCCTCATGACCATGAGCAAACTCTGTGCCTCAGTTTCCTGTAAAGGGGGAAATCGCTAAAGCAGACTATAATAATAGCCACTTGCAGGGCTATTGGGAGAATTACATGAATGAATATCCCTAAAGGACTTGAGAGAGGTGCTGGCGTATGGCATGATGGTAAATGGGTGCCACTATTGCCTCACATAAGCCCCACCCCATTACACAGGCAAACCAAGGCCAGGAGAATTAAGGGCTTGTTCAAGTTCGCACATCAAGTTCAATAGCTAAGTTGGGGTTGGCACCCAGCTCTCACGAACTCTAGGTCTCTGCCCTTCCCCTGCCAACAGTCTGATTTGATCCCTGACTAGGAATCTTGACACTTCAAGGCCCCAATCCCTGGCAGCAGCACAACTTTCTAGTGACCCAGCATGTGGTTGGCTGCCTGGCCTACCTACAAAGTGGAAACAGCTATTTAAAGCTTTATAGCAACTACTGTTTTTGTTTCTTCCCAGTTGAAAGCCTTGGCCACCTTAGGGGGACTTTACTTTACCCACCAGCAGCCTGGTGGCAACTCTGACCCAGCAGAGAGCTTTTCCCTACCTACTCTGTTCCCATGACCAGCAATGTCCTGCCTCAGTTTACCTTAGACATTAGAAAAATCGTCACTATCTTGTTACAGTCAGTAGGGTCACCCAGAGTCTTTCTCTTCTAGGAGGCGGGGGAAGAAAGCGCTCAGTTCTTCCCTTAGACTGCCCCCCACGTGCACTTCCCTTTTCCCTGGTAAGATCAAAGGTTTTTTTTTTTTTATACTTTTCAACTCCTATGTATTCAGGAACAATCTAGCTTATTCACATTCCCCAACATCCACCTTCCTCCCTCAAGTAGACAGAAATAAGTCTACACCCATCCATGTCTAGAGAGCCTTCCTGATTCCATTGGTTTCCTCAAATGGCGCAACCCATGGGAGTCCTTGGAGAAATCCTGCGAGGTTTGCTGAGAATCCGTCCCACTAGATGTTCAATATTGAATCACATCATCACAAGTAGAAGATAAGAAAAATAATCCCACAGGAAGTGTCCAAATTCTAGGCTCTTAGCTCCTGGACACAGAATAACCTGGCTTCCCTATGTTCTGACTTCCTTCCTCCTTCATCAGCTTTCATAGCCAACACCAGCTTCCCCCTGGGCTGTGAAGTCTGTTTTGACAGGTCTGAGATGCGATTAGCCCTTCCTTTGTGGCTACCAATATTTATACCACCAGACAAACAAGTCTGAAGCCCCAGGGTGGCTACCTGGAACGAGAGCCCACCAGAAGACACGGGCCAACCAAAAGGATGTCAGGGAAGGTGATCTTACGACCACATTAATACCCCTAGCAGCATTTGTTCATAGAACTTATCAGTACCTTCCCTTCTTTATCCCCAAGGTCGCTGGATTGAAGATCATGGAATCACTCATAACATGATGTTTAACACTGAGACATGCTGGAAGTACTCCTTCAAGACCACACAGAACAAGACTGAGTGGTGGGACAATGGTGTTCTCCCTCTCTGGATCACAGTCCAGAGACAGGTACCAACAGAAACTCTAGGCTGGCTTCCAAGGCTGTTGACTCTCATTCCTAGGCAAGTGGGACGGGAGTTAGGAGCTGTGTGACATTGGGCAAGTGACTTAACCTCTCTAAGCATGTTTTACCTAAACATGTAATAGGGATCATGATGATGTGCTTATGTAATATAGTTGATGTAAGGATTAAATGAGAGATGCGTGAAAAGCAGTGAGCACAGAGGAAATGCTCATTACGTTTTAGCTGTTAACAATGGACAAGTCTCTATGAGGGCTGAGACGGGCTTTAGCCATGATTGTACCTCCAGGGCTCACCACAGGGTCTGGACTCAGCAGTTTTTTAATAAATATCTGTTTATACACTTGCCTCAGACTTCGGCTTAAAAGCCCCTAGGAATGAAGATGACCATTTAATGCATCTTCAGACCATGAAAAGCTCTGATGAGAACATCTGCTTGAAAGGATTCCAATGACCATTCATTATTGCTTTGAAAAGGCAGAAATTGGAGATATGTGTTTCACTCCCAGCCCCAAAACCTGTTGCCAGATTTGCATTTTCTCAATGAGCTTCCATAGTTGTCATTTTAGAATAGGACCTCTTTCTTCCCCGAGACATCAGCCTTTGCTCCTAAGCTATCCTGGCACTTCATCTCTGTGCTCCAAGCCCACTCCATGCATGTCACATTGCAAGGTGGTGTAATCCAGCAGCTCAGAACCTCAGGCTGTATACTCACACTCCTGAAGCAGGAGCTTGGCCCACTCTGCCCTTCTCCAGCTGTATGACCTTGGGCAATGACTTCCTCTCTGTGCTTGAGTTGCCCCATTCGTAAAATGAAGATTGTCAGAGTGCCTGTGTCATAGGTCATTGGGAGGATTAACTGAGATATTGCCTGTAAGATGCTTAGAACTAAATGCTCAAAAACTATTAGTCATGCTTATGAATGGAGGCGGAATCATTTTAGCACTTCTTCAGCTGGTCACTACAGCTCTAGGCCAGAACTATCCAGTGGAACATTCTGTGATGAGGGACAAGTTCAACTGTGCACTGTCCAATATGGAAGTCACTAACTACAGGCAGTTATTAAGCCCTTGAAATATGGCTAGTGAGCCTGAGGAACTGAATTGTAATTATATTTAATTTTAATTAGTTTCAATTTAAATTTAAATACCACACATGGTTAGGAACTACCATAATGGACGATGCAGCTCTAGAAAAATACGGAGGGTTGGCAATGATCCTATCCTACCTCAGGTTCATTTTTTCCCTGTTAAGCCCTAGATCCCTTCCTCTCTGTCATGTTTTTAAGCTTTAAGGCATAGACTATGCAAATAAATTCTGTCCTCCCACAAAAATAACACTTATAACACTTACTATGAGCCAGGCACTGATTTAAGTGTTTTACACATATTAATGTATAACAATTCTAAGATGGGTGCTATAATTATGCCCATTTAACAGATGAGTAAACTGAGGCACAGAGCAGCACCATAACTTCTCAAAGTCACAAAGCTAGTGTAAGGCAGAGCTGAATCTTAAATACTCTGGACTCAGCAACTCTTAACTCTTAACCATGATATATTATCTCTGTAGCCAACACATTTAGCAATAGATTTCATAGTGACTCTTCTAGTTGCCTAGTTGCTGGAGAGGTCTAGCTAATCTTCCTTATTCACTATTCAAAATCCAGGGCCTCTCTAGTCTTTTGCCATGATGTTTGTTCACTGGCACGAGGCCTCTGGTAGCATTCTGCTTTCTTATCGTTTTTCTTATTCATGGTTCTGTCTCATTGCCATTTATTTGCAGGACATTGTTTCCTTCTGCTCAATTCATAATCAGAATGTTTTTCTTCTTTGCTGAATTCATAAGTGGTTGTGCAAAAAGAGGATCTGGTATAGGGCCAGGCGACTGACAACACACCGCTCATTTAGCAGGTGAACGTCAAATTGGTGTATCCCATTCAGCCACTGGCAGCTCCTGCTGCGGGACAGAGCCAGTGGCCAGCTCCCTGAGGGGCTGGCAGAAAAGCTGCTGTAATCAAAGTAAACCTCCAGCCCCAGGCCAACACCCCAGGAACAGCACTCCAGCTGGCCCCATATGCCATTCAGGGCCATACATCTGCATTGCCGTGAAAGACTGTAGGAGGGTGGTCTGCCCCGTATCCAGCTCTGGGAAAATCCATCCTTCTCCCAAGTTTCTTCCAGGTAAGCTTTGTAGAAATTGATGCATGAACCTTTTCTATGACTAAAATGTTTTCCTTCAGTGACACTAATGCTGCCAGAATCCACCAAGATACACGAGAATTGACAAGCCTTGGTGGATGATGCCTAAAAGATGGGATTCCTGACTGCCTTTGTGTCCGTGATTCACAGACCACAAGCATATCCACATTCCAGTAGGACTTCACTAATAGTCAGGGTATAAACCAAGAGGCTCCATTTAGAACGGGCTCAAATTTTCAATGAGTACTTCCAATAACTGAACATAATCAATGGCTGAGGTATTTCTCTAAGTTCAGAAGTCCTAATTCTATTAAAGGCAAGTAACCATGACTGTAAGACCCAGGAAAACCATAAAACCTAGAGGTATGCTTCACCTGTCTCCAGAGAAGCTATAGAGAGTATTAAAGAGGAAATGGCAGAGGGTGATCTGAGTGAGATCTTCAAGAATCTGTGACAGGACCATGATAGGTGACTACCAGGAAGGGATTTGGGGAGAGGGTGGGAGAACAGCTATCATTCTCATTGTAAGCCAGGTCTAGCATCCAAACTTGGAAGAGCTGTGAGCAAAATGGTGCCAGCATCTGCTTAGAAGAGCATTAATAGCAAGATAATGCATCCCAATATTGGCCCAAACTGTGTCTTTATTATACATCATAAAGGCTCTAAGAATAATAATCTGACCTCCAAAAAGGGTGTGAGGGGGAAGAAAACAGAACCTTGGACAGCTAACTGCCTTCTGCTCAGTGACTCCTCCCAAGCACAGCAAAGCAATGAAAACACCCAGAACCAACTCTGACTTCTGAATTTCAAATGCATGGAGTACATCTCTTTCCACTCAATCATTCCCTAGAATGAATAACTAATTCCTTTCTATAACCCACACATACTCCCAACCTGATGAACCATTCATGGGCCTTCCTAAAATGTATGCCTTGTGAAATTAATTCTGTCACCTAAAGGAACAGACAAGACAAAATGCAAAAATTAAACTGAAACCTTTCCTCTAATTATTGGTTCTGAAGAGTTTGGTGGACTCTGAACAAAACTCAATAGTCAGGATTTGCCTGTAGGAAGTACCAACTCTTGTTTTAAAGAAGCAACTTAAGAGTAATAGTCACATTGATGCAACACTACACTAAGGGAGAATAATGAACCTAATAAAACTAGCGATTTTCCAATTGCTATGGCTACTGGAAACACTGATTATGCTAATTAAAGGGGTAGAATAGTAAATACCAACTCTTTTGCATCCAATTAAATGCTCAGATTACTTCTCAGAAGTATTTGTTGAAAATAGCACTTTTGATTATCATGTGTCCCAAATAAACAAAGTCGTGTGTGTGTGTGTGTGTGTGTGTGTGTGTGTGTGTGTGTGTGTGTGTACACGCATGCTCACACTCATTCTTTCTGGAGCTAATTTCATAAAGCAGCACAACTCTTAAAATTCGCATGGGACCAACTGAGAAAAATCATAGTTTCCTAAAACTACAGCTTGAGATATCTTTAAAAGTATATGTTCTGAGAAAACAGCCTAAGAAAACAATTTTAAATTGGGGACATCTGAAATTTAACATGCAAACATCAAGAACTCAACTGGATATGCAAGGCTACCTAAGTCCCTCAGAATATCAATGTCAGCTTATTCTAAATAATAAAATAGCCAGTCAAACTATGTTCTGCAAAATGTTAGAAGTGACATCCTTCCAGTCAATTCCATTCTTCAGAGCAAAGTCAATTTATATGTAAGTTAAACAAAGTACCGTCGCTGAAAACAGAATTGTGTCGATTGCCAATCAGAAATGCAATAAATAAATATTAGAGGATTTGGAAGTTAAAGCAACCATAGAAATTCTATTATCAGAAAGGAAAATGTGTTACCTGTGGAGATTACAAATAAGATGCTAGAATCCAAAAGAGAAAATGTTTCTGTAACTATTTCCATAAGTTAATCAGGAGTGAGAACAGGATGGCTTTTGTACCCACAAAAGGAAATATGACTCATGCATTCATTTAACATACATTTAATCAACAGTTAGCACTTACTGTGAGTCAAGCCTGTTCTAGGTCCCAGGAAAAGATCGACATGGCCTGTGATCTCCTTGAGCTTACATTCTAAAGGAGAGAAATAGATGGCAAATAAGTGAACAAATTAAGATAATTTCAGATTGAGGAAAACACTTTAGAGAAAATAAAACTGATCACCTAGTAGAAAATGAATACTGGCATGCAGAAGGGACAGTATTTCACCTATAGCTATGGATAGCAGAGCTCCTTTAGCCTTGCAAAGTCTTTAGCATTAATTAAGACTTTTGTCTGAGGTCAAGTTCCTGAAAGCAGAGCCTGAGGCAGGAATTCAGTGCTCGTAATACATTAAAGGAGAGCTCTCAAAAGATGAGAGTGAGGAAACCTAACAGGACAGAGGGTTGCTGCTTGACACTGAGCTAAGTAAGATGTGGTCCCAGGTGGAGACCAGCTTCAGCCTCACCCCATGGGGAACTCTGGAGCATGAATTGCACCCCGATGTTATCCCACCCTGAGGCAGGGAGCTGGTTTTTGTCCTCCATCAGTCAATCACTGGCCACGGTCAGCTGGGTATGGAGGAATAGTATGGAACACCTTCCTAGGTAAAGCAGGACTTAGCCGCTTGGGTGAGGGTAATTTTCCAGAACATAGGGCAGCTGTGAGTCATTAGCAGACACCATCACCATCAGAATTGGGTATGCGCGCATTAGCCAAGTAAGGAGATCTGGATGGGGAACCAATATCATCCCCTATAACTTCCAAATTGCTTTCCTATTTCTCTCTCTCAAACATACATGGGCAGATCTGGCATTACTTTTGATTATAGTTTTCCACTCATTTGTTAACCAAATTGCAACAACCCAGGGGATATTATCCCAAAATTCTTCCCAGCCATTTATTCTCCATACCAAATCAATGCAGTCATACTACCACCATCCTTTAGTTCTACTGAAGCTAATGAACTTTAGAGTGTTTTATAGAACATCCAAATCTTGGAAGATACAGGAAATATCACAGAATAACCCTCAAAGGTGAAAGATTAGCTGAGACCAAGGAAAGTACTTGCTCCCCAAGTAAGCAGGCCATTCATTCATTGAACCAAAAATCTGTTGAGTACCTACTGTGTACCCCTTCCTGGTTAAGGACCTGCTTTACAAAAACAGGATCTCTTTAGTGAGATGTGTCCATCTTGTTAACTCATTGGTGAGCATACAGGAAATTATTTTCTTTTCCTAACAATTTTACTAAGGTTTGCCCAAAATCACCTTTCTGCTGGGGAGCAGATCACTTGAGAATATTTTCACAACTTTGTAGTCACTTGTTGTTACAACAGCCCCACTCCTGAAGATTCAGTGCTGCTTATGGTAAAACCTTCATCTTGTAACCAAGTCAAAGTTCTCCTCCCCGGGTGGCCTCAGCAACCTGAAGGAAGGAGCATGGCCTATGGTCTACTCTCTGACACACGCACACACACCCTTCCCTGGTTTACCCTCTGGAGACAAGGCAATAGAAGAGATGTCAGCTCCCGCAATGACAGATTGCGGGGAAGCTGTGACCCTTATCCTGTTGGTTGTAATTTGCTGCCCTGCCTAGTTGCCCATGGCCTAACATAGAGGAGTGAAGGTCACCAGGCCCCAATGACAAGGGTCTTAGTGTCAAGCAGCAACTGCAGGCCCCGCTGGGGCCTTGCAAGACTCAGCTACATTTCATAGCTGACCTACCCAATTCCTCTAACATAAGGAATCCAATGCTCCATGCTGCGGCTATGTCTGCCATTACCGGAGCCCACAGTTTCATCTTCCCTCTATAGACCCCAACCCTGGGGTCTACAGGCACATTCCAGATTCCCCTTCAGTACCCTGCAGGAAACAAAATTGCCCTTTCTTCACCTGACCATGCTGCCTTGCCCACTGTCTCTCCCTCTACAGGAAAAATAAAAGCTAACCTCATGAGGAAACTGAGGTAGAGAGCATTTGAGTAACATGCATCCAAGTGGTGGAGAAAGGCAATAACCAGGCAATCCAGTATCAGAGCACACTTTGAACTGCCACATTGTTCGGCCTCTGAGTAGGTTATCAGGCCAGTGGTTGAGCAGATATCTGGAAATAAGATGGCAGTTTCCCCTTCTTACAAACACCCCCAAATTTTATAAGCTTTAGATATGGGAACCAGTAGGGCAGATTCTCTGCTCTCCAACAGCCCCGTGGGAAGTCCCAATCACACCTCATTGGCTTTGACTGGGACATGAGCTCAAGGCTGAACCAATTACAATGGCCAGAGGATGCAGTGTCCTCTGTGACCAGGCTAGAGCCACATCCCACTTTTGGAGACTGATGTGGAGCCAACACATCCCAAACCTGGCATGGAACAAGGGCAGAGAGGAGAGTCTCCAGGGAAAGTCAAGGGGCTCTGAACCAGCAGACAGGGAAGTGGGTGCTGGGCAGGCAAACATATTAACAGTCCACTACACAAACTAGGGAAGAATTGTGGTGGTTTATTATAACTGGAGGCAAAGAGTACCTACTACGTGCTGAAACATGATGCCCAACATGTTAAAGTGATCTGGCTCAATCCTCACAAAAAATCTCAACTTTTTGTCATTTGACATGTAAAAACACTGAAGCATATGAAATTAACTTACCCACCATCACCAACTTAGAAAGTATCATTTTCTCTCCATTCTAAGGAACTTATTTTTTTTTTTTCATTTTGCCATCTCTGAAGTTAGAGTACTTCTTCCAATAACTGTAGTGTCGTGATTTAATTGGCAACATTTTCCTTCCTATTAGCGCATAAAATATGGCGCATCTCACAACAAACAGTATTTTAGATTTGATGAGATCCTGGCGAAGCCGGGAATGAAATCCAACCCCATCTGACTCTAAAGTCCATGTGTTTTCTCAGCCTCTCAACAAGGGCAGGGATGTAAGTAAGTTGGTCTTTGCTTATTATGAGAAATCTCTCTTATGGAATTTTCTTCTTGTGCTTGCAGGGGAGGAAGATGGTGTCATTCTACTATCCCAGAGGAGGTGCTAAATATAAAGGTGAAGCTGTCCAGAGGTCCCTGGTGGAGTCTTACACTCCCCTAGACAGCAACAAGACAGAGTGGAGGGAGAACATTGATACTGTCGTGAACTGGCTCACTAAGGAAGACTGACTTCGTGACCCTGTACTATGGAAAGCCAGAAAGCCAAATATGGACACCAATTTGGGCCCAAGATGGAAAACAGAAGAGTGATTATCCAGCAAATTGACAGAACCATTGGGTACCTGGTAGAACCCACTGAGAGGCACAGCTTGACTAAGCACCTCAGTGTCATCATCACATCAGACCATGGCATGACCAGAGTAAAGAAGAAGCCCAATGTCACTGAGACCATCTTGACCAACTACGTCAGGTTCAGGGACTTAGTCAAGTTTAATATCATGGACTACAAAGGCTTTGGGATGCTCCTGCTCAAACTGGGGCAAGAGAAAGCCCTTTGCCAGGCGCTGAAGAATGCAGACCCACACCTCAACGTCTACAAGGAGGAATTTCCAAAATGCTTCCATTTTGCTAAGCACAAGCAGGTCCTGTCAATCCTGATGTATGCCAACTCTGGTTATAACATCAATGGGGTGGGTTGATTCTAAAATGAATACAGTCATTTTGGATCTGGGAGCCAGCCACTAGGGAAGGACAATTCTGAAAAACATTAAAACATAAGTGCACACACAATGAGTTGTAACCCATTGTTTTCTAAGTGTTCCCCATCTCCCTGAACCACCCCTTCCCCACATTACCATTATGCAATAACAATGACAAACATCCCTGACCAGGCCCAGTGCTGTGCTAAAAACTTAACATGAGTTATTTTATTTTTGTCTTCCCAACAACCCTAAAAATAGATGCTCTTATCTTTCCCATTGTAACAAGAAAAAAATCAGAGCTAGAGAGAAGTGATTTGACATTAGAAGTGTCAAAAAGCTGAGGTCCGAACCCAAGCTTGCATGCTTGATTATTATGCACAGATCACCAGGAGATTCACGCACGCACACACACACATGCACACACACGCACACACACGCACACGCAGCACACCGAAAAAAAAAAAAACCTGCTGGTTCCCCTTCACACATATCAAAGAAAAGAAAAAAGCAATCCTGTTAACACAAAAACTTATACACAAATGCTCACAACAGTATTATTCATAATAACCAAAAAGCAGAAAGAACCCAAATTTTCATCAACTGACAGATAAACAACTATGGTAGGTATATCGGTACAGTGGAATATTATGTAGCCATTAAAAGGAATGAAGAAGTGATACATGCTACAACTTGAATGAATCTCGAGAACATTATACCCAGTGAAAGAAGTTAAATACAAAGGACCGCATATTGTATGCTTCCATCTAAATGAAAAGTCTAGAATAGGCAAATCTATAGATACCGAACATAGATTGGTGGTTGTCTAGGACTGAGGGTGGGGAAGAGTTGGGGGCAAATGGGGTGTGACTGCTGAAAGCTACAGGGTTTCTTTTGGGGATGATGGAAATGTTCTAAAATTGATTGTGGTGATAGTTGTATCACTTTGTGATTATACTAAAAATTACTGAACTGTACATTTGAAATGGGTAGATCGTATAGTATATGAATTATAGTTTAACCAAGCTGTCATTAAAAAAACTAGTCTAAAGAAGAAAATACTAAAGTCAATGCTAATTGCCAGAAATAAGCGAAGTAGTGTGGTTTTTGTTAACTACCAAACTGTAATTCACGGCAGAACAAAGATGAAGGCGATGCTTAAACATCACATGACAGAAGACCATCCCAGATATAGCTTGAAGAACTCCTGTCTAAGGCTATGGACAGGAACCAAACATTATAATTATATTTGTGATCTACATACTCTCTTACTATAAGTCCAGAGTATAAGAGGTATGGGAAAACTCATGAAGCTATTGTCTAATGTTGATGGAAACAATCATAGTAAATGCAATGATTTATATTTTGTAATCCCTCAAGTGGCTCAGAATACTGAGGATGTGTGCCCAAAACTAAGCTCTCGAAAAGGAAAGATTCCACAGTCAGTGGCCTCTTTGTAAACCTGATTCATGATGTAACAGGTTGAGAGTAATGTGAAGGCATTGAATGAGAATCACATTTCCAACGTAATCAGATAGTTTGAGGGGATAGGAGGCTGTGATCAATTTAATCTTCCAGCAAACTGACAATGAGACAGAAAATCCTTTGGGTCTCAGCAAATCTCACTGAGTACATGCCTCAGATTCCCATCTGCTTGCCTTGAGGTGCAAAGTAGAGTGGATGCTACCCTTCTCTCTTCAGGGACTAAGGAGCTTGCAAACCATATAAGGCCATCACTTGGGTACTTGGTCTCGACGAGCTGCCCCATGGCTTTGAAGGCCATTGGACTAGTTTCTTTAGCCAGGCCAAATATGAGACCAACTTTCCAAAGTACAGAGCATCACTCTTCTTTCATGCTAGAATACCTGTTGGTCCTCAGAAAATATAAAGTGCTATGAAGGGTGTTACTTAGTCATTTGAAAAAAGACACAGACAAAAACCTACCTGGCATCATTGATTAAGCAATTACCTACAGTCCTTACTCCCTCCTCTCCAAACCTCCCCCCACCAAAAAAAATTTTTATATACACACACACACACTTGCCATGAGAAACAGTGGCTCTAGAACCAGAAAGTCTGGGTTCAGATACCTGCTCCAACACTTGCTACTACATGACTCAGGACAGGTTCCTCAGTTTTCATATCCACAAAATGGAGATGATGATAACAGTGCTCTCGCTGGGCAGTTATAAGGGTAAAAGGAGTTAACATCTATTTATAAAGCATTCAGAACAATTCACAGTATGTAATAAGTGCTTGATGTTTGAGCTTATTGTTATTGAGTATTGTTATTATTATCTTCTTGCTGTTTCTAATGGGTACGCTTTCTTTATTTCCTCTTAAAGATCTTTCATCCCTTGCTTTTCTCTCTGCCACCCCAGGGAGCAGTGCCTTTCCTGGTCATTTAAATTTTCAAAGATTTCATGGATCCAACAAGCATTATATTAACCAAGGGGCAGTTTTCTGCAGAGTGGAATCTAAAATGGCTTTTGTTATTATTATTTTTCAGTAAATTATAATATATTTCAACAAAGGAGATCATGGCTTTGATAACGTCCACATGGACACGAAGACCATAGTCAGAGCTTTCAGCCCAGATTTCAAGAAAAATCACCTGGCTGAGCCTTTTGACAGCATCCACATCTACCCACTCATGTGTAAGCTCCTGGAGATTACCCCCGAACCCCACACCGACTCCCTGGCAGTCACCCAGGAAATGCTTGTGGACTCTTATGACCAGCAGCCAGGTGAAATACAAAAGCAACCACCAGGAAATTGGTGGTGTGTTCTGTTCTGTCATGAGATACAGAAGATTCATAATGGAGTCTCCCAGTGGGGGAGGTGGAATCAAGCAGAATAATCTTGTTTCCCAGCAACTTCAGTGCCCCCAGCACAAGATATCAGCAGCTCTAAAGACAGCAGGAAGTAGGGAAACCCTAGAAGTGCTGGTGACATTTTATATAGTGCCTCAGGGGCAAAGGGAAGGCTCTCCATAAAGGAAGTCAGACAATAATCCTTCTGATCCTCAGAAGTCTTGTGCAGTCTGCCCCCAGATGTCCCTTGTAGATAAGGAAAATCAGCCTTCCTTCATCAACTCTGTGCATGCTGGTGCCTAGAAAAAAAAGCAGCTCATAGGGGAACAACAAAGCCTTACCATTCCACTCATTGCAGAAAAAAAAAGGGGCAGGGGTTCCCATAAATGAGGTTGCTAATTATTAAGATTTCAAAATCTTAAATCTGGGCAATATAAAGTAAGAAAGAGATCATCTCTGGGAATTCCATTGTTTGCGAACACTGGCCAGCTTTTCTTCTGCCAGGAGAGACATAGATAATGCCCAATGATCTCATCACATGCTAGAGCAACCACACTCAATTAAAACTAAGTACAAAGAAGCTTCCTGCACTCTTTTCCCTTCTTCCAAGCCACTGCTCACAATCTTCCTGTGAACTTAGAAGAAGCAAGCCATTTTGCAGAAAACTAAGAATGATCAATTCACCAGATTATATTTTTTTAAGTTTTAAAGTTTTACAACAACTAATGGGCCCTACTCCTGTCCCAGAGCACGTCAGGAGCCTGGGGTAAGGTGTGTTTGACTGTCAGTTACTGATTGATAAGCTGGACATCCTACTAACTGATTTTCAGGGAATTGGCTTTTAGCAAATTGGTCATTTGGCAGATGGGTCATTTGGCAAATAGGTCGTTTAGTAAATCGGCTTTCAACGACTTGCCCTTCGAGATTTCACTACAGTGAGCACTTTCTTGGGTTAAATGTACATTTCATTTCCATAATTAATATTCACTAGCGCCTGCATGGGAAACTTGCCAGGGACCCAGAGCAGCTGGAACAGGCTCTTAATAATCGGACAATTTTTTTAAACAGAAGCAGAAATGCAGAGGTCATCTGCTCTCCTAAAAACAGTGATAAGTCTCAGGATTGTCATAGGAGTTCTTGCCATTCTGTTTGTCGCTAGTGTGACATACACAGCCATTCATCGAAAAAAAGAAGTGAGTGGCTTTGGGTTTCCTATGGTTAATTGGTGCACATTGTAATAATCCATTTCAACAACTTTCTGCATGCCAAAGTGGGATCTAGCACTTTAAGAACCCAGCAACCAGAGCCAGCTTCACAGGCTTGCAAACTGGAAAGTTGCAAACACAGGGCCCAGAGCTCAGAAGAGCCCCCAGCTTGGTTTAATAATCTTCTGTCATGGTCTCGAAATTCTTGATTTTTTAACAAGGCCCCTGCATTTTCATTTTGCGCTGGACCCCCAAAATTATGCTCTGGTTGTATTAGTTTTCTAAGGCTGCCATAACAAAGTACCACAAACTAGGTGGCTTAAAAACAACGGAAATGTATTGTCTCACAGACTGGAGTCTGGAAGTCCAAAATCAAGAAGTCAGTAGGGCCATAGTCTCTCTGAAACCTGTAGGAGAGGATCCTTCCTTGCCTCTTCTAGCTTCTGGAGGTTACCAGCAATCCTTGGAGTTCTTTCTCCAACCTCTGCTTCCACTGTCACACAGCTGTCTTCTCCCTGTGTCTCTGCTTTCACGTGGTCATCTAAGGATACCAGTCATGGAATTTAGGGGCTTCTGTAATCCAGTATGACCTCATCTTAATTATATCTGCAAAGACCCTATTTTTAAGTAAGGTCACATTCCTAGGTACCAAAGATTAGGGTTTTCAACATATATTTTTGAGGGACATAATCCAACCCATAATATTGGTTCTGCCACCAACCGAAGCATTATATGAGCCTGATGCACCCCTCTCTACATCGCAATAGTTTATCCTTATATGTTCCTTATTACACCCAATCCTGACCATTCTTCTACTTTAATATAGCACAGGGACCTCCTGAACACTATAAACTAAGGAAAGTTGGAACTTTATTTAACTTTAACTCCATTACCAAGCCCACATTTAATGTAATCTAGATTTGAACTATAAAATTTTCCTGTGAGTTGAAAACATGACTTATAAAGGCCTCTGCACCCTGAAGCAACATTTTAGAGAGAAATCATTGGTCTTTTCTTACAGAAACCATTAGCCATAGGAAAGATACAGGAAAAATTTTAATATACTGACTAAAATGCCATGCCCATGGAGTAATTTCTAAAAAGCAACCATTCTATACAGTTAAAATACATTAGGTTATTATTATTGTTATTATTAGCCTCAAATCCAGAAGTTGGCCCTTTAATATAGCATGTGCACATACATATCACCTCTTGCCACTGAACCACTGGGACATGTCCTAATGCTTCGCTCCATATCAATACCACCCGGAATTTTTACTCGGTATGTTAAACAGCAGTCTTACTCTTCATTTCCACCTGAACACACCACTACTGTGAGGTCCATGGGACATTAAAAACTCCTTCAGATTCATATCTGACATGTATGACCTTATAACCATTGTCCTTCCTGAGAGCCCATACATGAAGATAAAGTTTTCTCCTGTGTACAGATCAATGCTGTGGCCCACTCAGAGTCCTTCCCCAACCTGCTGCCCACCTAAGTCATCAGGAAATGCTGGTTTATTAATATCTTAGTATAATATCATACAGTATTACTACGGCATTGACCGTACATGCCCTTTTGCTCCTTGGAGGAAATGTAATTAATAGCTATTATGTGTTCATAGAATAAGCCTTGTATCTAAGTGTTTAACTGACCCTTCCCCATTGGATTTCACTGTCTACTGCAGGCAGAGAGCTGATCAAAACAGCAAAAGTGAACTAATGTGCTGGATCCAGCTCTGAAGCATCATTCCTTTAGGACCAAGACACAGACTAGAGTTAAGACTCATTGTCCTATCACAGGTGACTCTATCTCAGGACTCTGTGACTAAGGATTTATGCAATATCTCAGACCCAGAAACCATCGACTCTATGTAAAAACACAGCAGTAACCACAGAGCACCTTCTTTATTTAAATCAACAGTGTCAAGGGAATACAAAATGGACAATTTTTGTGTCAGATCCTGCACTCACTTGGTTGGGGAAGAAGCACAACAGATATGAGAGAATAAATGCATTCAACAAGAATTAATTTTCCTCTCTTGTTCTCATAGCTGAGCAGGGCTCCAGTGTTTCTCATCGAAAAGGGGTAATAAGATTTAATCTGTCCTCTCATCTACCTTCTGCAAGTATATTTAACAAATTAGCTCTCAAGACGCTTCTAAATGTAGTTTTATGAGAGATTTGTGAAGGTAACCATGTTAGACTTTGAATACAGTTCAAACTCCAGAGACAGCCCTGGTAGGTTGTGGACTGTCTGCCCTGCCTTTCACTCAAGACATAATAATGTCGACAAGAAATAATTATTTTTTCTTTTCCTCCCCATCTCCATGTCTGTACCACCCCACAAACCCCAGGAGCCCTCTTACTCTTATTTCAGATACTTTTTTCCTTATGCCTGCAAAGTGAGAACTCCCACTCATAGCTCCATGTGCTCTCCTGCAGGGCATATAATGTCATCATCCTTCTCCATTTATCTGTGTGATAATTAGTTCAATGTCTCCTTCCCCCAGGAGACCCTGATCTCCTGGAGGGCAGAGACCACTCTTGGTTTTTCTCACTGTTCCATCCCTAATGCCTGACAGTGTTAAACACACAGCAGGTGCTTACTAAGTATTTGGTGAATAAAAGTCCCCATAGATTAGGGATAGACCCAAAGGCTGCAGGAGCCAGAGCTCTTGCCTTCTGTTAGAGGTCATCAAAAAGATGTAACCACCAGTTGACCAGCGAGCTGATCCCGGGAAACTGAGGGCTCCTCCCCATTCCCGCCCCTGCCCCCATTCCCACAGCGAGAGACGTTTCTAGAAGCAGCCTTAAGAGCATTGCGGTGTTGAGACCACCTGGACTGGGTACATGGCTGAACCTAGTTAAGGGCTCTGCAGACACTTTTAAGATTCTGGCGGGTAGTGAACAGATCCACTCGTCTTGAGGTGCCCAAGACAAGCCTCCAAAGTTCCCTCATTAATCCTGCCACCTACCCATGTGGAGTGGCCTGCTTCTCTACGGTTTCTCCTGACTCTCAGTGTACCGTCCAGTTTGGGAACCAACACCTTGACCCGAATGCCTCGTTCCAAAGAGAGAAAGGGCGGCCATGGCCTGAGTCCACGGTCACTGGGCCTGAGGAGGCACTCCGACAACAGCTCTGGCCGTGAGGGCGGTCAGGATCCCACCTGCCCAGTCCCAGAGGGGTGGCGCTGACGCGCAGAGGGCTAAGATAAGGCCGCAGAGGCAGTCCCTGACAAAAAGACCCTCATAAAGGTGAAGGAACAGCGAGAACCGTTACCTGGCCCTTAGCCTCACGGGACGCTCCCAAGGAGGGCTCGCTACTCAACGCAGCCCAATTCTGGCGCCAAACCCAGACTCCGCCCCGCCGATGCCCTGGCCCCGCCCCCATCCCACGCACCCCCTCGGACACGCCTCTAGCCCCGCCCAGTGACCGGCCTCAAGCCCCGCCTCTTCTCGGTCTCAGGCCCGCCTCCTCTGGGCACCGCCCCGCTTCCGTCTCGTATCCCGGGCAACGCCGCGGCCCCGCCCACCCATGGCGCGCGAGGAGAACGTGGATTCCGCGCGCCTGCTGCGGAGTTTCGAGCGCCGCTTCCTGGCGACGCGCGGGCTGCGTTCCTTTCCCTGGCAGGTGTGTGGTGGGGCGCGCGGAGGGCGGGCTGGGGCGGCTGGGGACCGTCGAGGGCTCGGCTACCAAATCCGCCCCCTCCGCCACCAAATCCGCCCCCTCCGCCACGTGACGGCCTCGGCTCCCTTGGTGCCGCTGCAGGACCTGAGGTCCTCGTCCGCCGGGTGCGCTAAGGACCGCGAGGACTGGCAGTGGGGAGCAGGAGATGTACCTGCGCGTCCTTGGGAGGCCCACCCTGCACCCGGCCATCAGCTCCCTCTTCTGGCCCCTTACCTCCCTGAACTGCCTTGAGTCCTGCGAATTGAAGGAATGCAGGGTTTCCTCCCAAATCCCTTGTCACTCTAGTTTTTAGGACAGTTCACGATAATTTTATGACTTTGTTTTTTAGTCGTTCATTATCCTGGCCATTGAGTAACAGCTGCCATTGCCTATGTAAACAGTCACCGTCCTCAGGACAGCGGAAGACCACGTTGCAATGAGCGCAGTGACCAGGTCACACACGCACACACCTGGGTTTTCTCATCTGTGTCATCAGCTTTGGACAAAATTGTCTCAGAGTCAGCTTGAGGCTCTTAAACCTCTGATAGAAGAGATAGGGAAGTACAAAGCTGACTAGAAAAGGGATGAAAGATCTCACCTCCCCTGCCCTGGGAACCTGCCATTATCGCAAAGAGTGGCAGTAGCTTCCTTCTGCCAAGGCAGGAGCCCTAATGACACTGCCTCCTTTATAATTCGTGTGCAGTAAGGTCACTGGAATGACTCATATTGGGTATGTATTCCTCCTCCAGTCTGCCCCATCTTAAGGGGTAGTGGTTAGTCATTTGTATTTCATTAACATAAACCATTTAGCATTCTAAGAGCTCATTTCTGGTCAGAAAGAAATATGTACATTTTTAACCCCAAATTTAAACCTTCTCAACAGCCTCGATCGGTCCCAATTCAATACTGACTAGAATTGTTCACATGAAATGAGTGCTTACTCTGGACCAGGCCCATGTTAGTGTGTACTTAGGCTGAACCACAACACCCATGTGGTGGGTACTATAACTGTCATTATGTTTGACCACAAAGGTTGTTTGACTAGAAAAGAAGTAAGAGCACAGCAGTGGCGAGCCCAGACCTGGGGGACAGCCTGCTTGCTTGGAATCCTGGCCCAATCTTATACAAGATGTGTGACCTTGGACAAGTGGCTGCACCTCTCTGTGCCTTAGTTTTCTTAGTAGTAAAACGGGATATAATGATGCTTACCTCATAGAGCTGTTGTTAGGAGTACATGAATATGAAGCACCTGAGGCAGTGCCTGTCTCATGGTAAGTGAATGTAAGTATTAGCTAGTATTTTTATTCCATCACCAGATATTTGCTGAATGCTTTCCATGAGCAAGGCATCAGGATCAGCAGTATACAGTTGAGGCCCTGCTCAGATGGGAAAGCCAGAGAATAAACAAGTATATAAATAAGCGAGAAAACACCAGGGATGACAGTGGCTATAAAGTCAGGGAAGGCCTCCTGAAAGAGGGGACATTTGAGCCAGAACCTGAATAATAAAGCAGCCAGCCATGGGACGTCTTTGGAGAAAGGCTCTGCCACTGAGATCAAGCTGCTGCAAGGAAGCCAGTGTGGCTGGAGTGGAATAAGCAGAGATAGGACGGGGGAGATGGCAGATGAGGATAGAGAGGCTAAAGCCAGGCCAGTAGTCCTTTTAAGGCATGACAGGTTGCTCTGCAGAAATGGAGTTATTTGCCCCATGTCACAGCACAGCAATCTACCTGTGTCTGGAGCCTGAGCTCAATGCCAAGCTGGAGTCCCCTATAGGAGAACAATATAGCGGGCCTGGGAGCTGCACATTCTATATGTCCATTTTAACTCAGATGTCAAGTCCAAGGCAAACCCATCAGGTCCTGATGTTGTGGCTAACTAATTTCTGGCTGACCAGTTACGCTACAGAGCTGATCTGTGACCCAGGTGAGGCTAAGCAGCAGGGCTAATGCAAGCCAAGAGTCTGTCTCCTCACATTCTTTCTCCAACTCATCCAGGTGTAACCTGGGACTTGTCAAGGTCAGGCTTTTAGCCGCTCGTGCCTTCTGCTTCCAACGCTTCCAATTGGCCCAGGTCCCTGGGGAGAGATCACTTAGTGCTTTGCCAACATGTCCTATTGCATGTTTAATGTTCCTATGAAAATGCCCTTGAGATTTTTCTCTCTTCCCCTCTGTCTCTGAATAGAGCCTAGAAGAGAAATTAAGAGACTCGGGTTCTGAGCTGCTGCTGGATATTTTGCAGAAGGTAAGAATCACAGAATCACTGGGGCACATCACCAGCCTCCCTACCTGCCCTTGAGGACATGACAAGCACAGTGGGTGCAGTTGTATCCTTTAAAAAAAAAAAGACTCTGCATTTGAGGGGTAGCACCTGAGAGAGCTCTGGCTCTTTTATTTTCTTAGATGAAGATATCAGAATATACAAAGAACTGCTTGAGAGGAGGGAATTGGGGATATTTTTTAAACTGTCCACAGAGAAAACAGAGTTGACAGCTGTGGGAACATCTAGCATTTACTAGCTGTTCAGAGGCTTTCTTCTTTACATTTAAGGGAAAAATAAGGCAAATCTCACCCACTCATGTCTCTTTTCTAGATATAGATGGGCCCCTGCTTTTGAGGGGTGGGTTTTTTATTCTAAGGTGCATATGGGTGAGAGTATATGTGCAACCACCACTCTGGGGTTGTGTGGGTATTTTGTTACCTTGGGTAAAATCGAGTCTCTCCAGCCAAAAGCCCCATGACACAGCCCCTGCTCTCATGTATTCTGTCTCCCTGCCTTCCTTCCCCAATGCCGGGCTGTGGCCACCTTGGAGCCTAAACAAGCCGTCCCCTCTGCCTGGATCATGCTCCCCTGCTTTCTGCTTCTGTAGATTTCCACTGAAGTACTGCCCCTGAGAGTCCCTTTCTGCCCCCACCATGTTCCAGGCAGAGCCCTCGTCGTCTTCTGTCCTGGCCATCACAGCATTCATCTCGGTCTGGCTCTCACCCATCTCCTTAGCCTGGGATGTGAGTTCCAGGATGACAGGTGCCAAATCTGCCTTGTTCCCACCATTTGGACTCCTTCCTCTTCCATGGAGCCAGAAAACCCCACACTTGTCCTCACTGTAACCTCTAGTTCATGCTGGCTTCCCTGGAAAGTGGTGTGTCTTAGTCCATTCCAGCTGCTGTAACAGAATACTATAGACTGAGTGGCTTATAAACAACAGGAACTTATTTCTCACAGTTCTGGAGGCTGGGAAGTCCAGGATCAAGGTGCCAGCAGATTCAGTGTCTGGTGAGGGTTCACTTCCTGGTTCATAGAGGGCCATCTTCTCACTGTGTTCTCATATGGTGGATGGGGCAAAGGAGCTCTATAAGGTCTCTCATATAAGGGAGCTAATCCCATACATGGGGGCTCCACCCTCATCACCTAATCACCTCCCAAAGGCCCCACCTCCAATACCATCGCATAGGGGTTGGATTTAACATATGAATTTGGAAGGGACATAGACATTCAATCTATAGCAGGGTGTTAGCTTGGGTCCATATGCCTCCTGTTCCTGCCCAGAATGGGTGTTAGAAACCCTGCCACAGCCTGTACTACTGTAGTGAATGTTCTTTAGGAAAGGGCTTATTTTTAAGACTGACTCTTTCAGATGCACGACAGTCCCCTAGAGCCAGAACCCTGTGTCTGTACATGTCTTTGCTGAAGGAATGGGTTACGGGGGTTTATCCTGTATTCACTTAAAGCTCATGGAAGACTTAAGGCCCAGTCTCTTCAGCAACCCCCGTGTCCTTTGTCACAGACCGTGAAACATCCTCTGTGTGTGAAGCATCCACCATCGGTGAAGTATGCCCGGTGCTTTCTCTCGGAGCTCATCAGAAAGGTCAGTAGTGGGCACTGTCCACCCAGGATCCAGACAGCATCTAGGACTAGGCTGCTCTCCAGCAGTGGGCCCTCTGCCCCTGCTTGCCTGTAGGAGCTCAAATCTATCCCATGCCCTTTCCCTGCTCTGCAAACCCCCATATGGCAGGGGGCTCACCAGGCAACTGGCTCCCTGCTGGTTCGGCCAGTGAGAGGCAGTGGAGGGAAGGAGGGAAGGAGAGGCCAGGGTATTTCTCCTTCTCTGCTTCCAGAGGTCTGGCAGCGGCCACATCTCCTGTACGGGTTCTCATTCCTCCCAGAGAGCCCTGAGCGCTGGAAACCCTACCTTCTCTCTGTCCTGCCAGCCACAGGACAGTTTCCTGCTGTTGCCAATCTGTGGATTGCCGCACTGTCCCCATTGGAGGTTTAGGTCTTGCAGTGCCTTTATAACTGGTTCTTCTACTGTCTTCTCCCCAGTAAATTACCTGGAGTAGCTCTTTTCCTGACTGATACAGGACAGATTTTAAGAATGAGCCCAAATTTGCTGGATTTCACATTAGACTGGAATTCACAGAGGCGATAGATACCTCAGTGGTCAGCGGCAGACGCAATGCAGTCAGCCTCTGAGCATAAGAGCCGCCCCTCGCCCAGGCTTAGCACACAGAACCTTCCCGGATTCTCTGTTACCACCCTCCGCAGTTCTCACCAACATGGCACATCTAGCAGTCACCAGCATGTCGTCCTGGCACTACCAGCAGAAACGCGGCCACATGATGCTGCCCACCCCACCCCCGTGAAGCACACAACGGGGATGCCCACTGATGAAGCCACACCCCATGATATGGAGTGCCTGTCTTTGTGGCTTTTTCCTGGGCCCACCTAAAAGCACCATTTGTTTTCTTCGCCCAGGACACCATGATACAAGGGCAGAGCTCTCATGGCAGCTCTCACATAATCCCTGTCACATGGCAGCTCTCACATAATCCCATTGCTGCTGCTCTCAACTACACGTCTCTGAGATACCCTAGGGCCCCCACTGAGTGAATTGTTTCTATTTCAGGTGGCGTATATTAAGTCAACCCATCCCAAACCACCCCTCCAAATTTGGTGAAAATTTTCCAGCCATTTTTAGAAGTCAGAGTGAAAGCAAGTAGGCAGGGCCTTTGTTTGATTCATGTGGGTCAGTTTAATGCTCTTGCTGAAGCTTTTGCTCCACCCATCCCCCAGCATGAAGCTATCCACGCGGAGCCTTTGGACGAGCTGTACGAGGCATTGGCGGAGGTTCTGACAGCTGAGGAGCCCACCCAATGCCATCGGAGCTATCTACTGGTAGGAGATGTGCACCCTCCTCTCCACACAGGCCAAACGGCCACCTCTGCACAGCGTTAAAACACAGGCTACAGTCAGCCTCCGTGAGTTCAAATCCTGACTCATCAGTTCTGTGGTCTTAAGTGAGATCAGCTAACCTCCTTGAGCCTCAGTTTCCTTATCTGTAAACTTAGCACTTCAACACAGAACAGTACCTATCTTACGAGGTGGCTGGGGGTTAAATTAGGAGATCACAGTAATTGCGCAGCATGGATGGGTATTATAAGACAGCAATCGCCCCTACTCTACCCTCCACCGTCCTAACCACCTTAAACCAATGTCTCAGCCTTTTGACTGGTCTTCTGGCTTCTTACCCCACAAAAACCAATTCTGTATCCAATAGCCAAAGAGATCTTGGATGTTTGTTTGTTTTTAGTCTTTTGCTATAAAATAATACATAGATACAGAAAACCACACAAAAGAAATATACAGCTTATTGAATCGTTACAAGTGGCCACCATGGTAGCCACCACTCCAGTCGAGGGACAGAACTTTGGCAGCCAGTCTACTAGGCCCCATCTGACCCATCCCAGCCCTCCCTTCCTACAAAAATAACCACCACCTTCCTTTCGGTATGACCACTCAGGTTTTATCATTGCCCTGTCCACCTCTGGACACCCGTGTTTTGTCTTGTCCGTTA
The DNA here is from genome assembly GCF_000151845.1 of Pteropus vampyrus. Lineage (NCBI taxonomy): Eukaryota > Metazoa > Chordata > Mammalia > Chiroptera > Pteropodidae > Pteropus > Pteropus vampyrus. Next base: position 597,616 of record NW_011889081.1, read on the forward strand.
AGTGATCTGGCTTGAAGTCTTCCTTCGTCCGCAGGTACCCTACCCGCCAGCTCTTTCTTTTCCCAGCAATGCCTCCTTTGAACAGCCCTAGTGGTTTGGCCTGGACAGATTTCCTCAGGCTGGCTTTTGGTTGCACACACATGGTGCTGTTCAAGTTGTTCCTCCATCCTGTTTCCCAAAAATTGATGTCTGGATTCAAAAGCCCACTCAGATTCATGTCTGTTTGATCCCTTTGGCGACAACACAGTATGGCGTTCTAGGAGGCACATCACATCTATTGTTCACCCTCTTAATCAGGTCCCCATCCCCCGGCCGCACACCAGTGCTGGTCCATGGTCTATTGGGAACCAGGGCACACAGCAGGAGGCGAGTGGTGGGCAGACTAGTAAAGCTTCATCTGTATTTGCAGCCGCTCCCCAGCACTAGCATCACCGCCTCAGCTCCACCTCAGATCATCAGGCATTGGACTCTCATAGGAGCACCAGTCCCTTTTTGGTGCCAAAAAGGTTGGGGACTGCTGCTCTTAATGATAGTGGTTATGGATGCCCAGAGCTCAGACTCATTAACCCATTGATTTAAAAGGGTGATTTTTCGATTCCATTATTTTGTTTCCATTCATTAACTGGAGAAATTTTATAAGGAGATGTTGCCCTTCATCCACTGTTTAGTTACCCACTGGTACAACTTATAGAGGAAAAGGAAGATGCAGGCTTGATCTTTCCTTTTCAACTTAGTGAACTGGTTTCTTACCATCCCTGGAAAAGGAACATTTCATTACAAATTGTGTCCTTAATGAAGCTCAAAGTGTGCTATTTTTCTGTCCTTGAGTCTCTTAAATATGTTTCTCCATTTTCTTTGGCATAAAGCATTGCTATGGAAAAGCCTGATGATAATCTAATTTCCTTCCCCATTTATGCCACATATCCTTTTAGATGGCCAAAAGATTTTTTTCTTACAAGTCCAGTAATTTTACTAGCAAATGTCTTGAAGTTGATTGTTCTGGGCTAGTGATCTCAGGTACAGTGTGTACTCCTTCAATATTTATTTCAAATCTTTTTGTTTTTTCAGGAATCCTTCCTGAATTATATAATTTTTAGTATTTATTCTTTGATTCCTTTTTCCATAACAAAGTACCTAAAAATGAGTGGCTTAAACAAAAGAAAATTATTATATCACAGCTCTGGAAACTGTAAATCCCAAACCAGAGTGTTTATTAGGGTTGGTTCCTTCTGAGGGCTGTGCAGGAAGGACCTGTTCCAGGCCTCTCTCCCTGAGTCTTTTCACATCACCTTCCCTCTGTCATGTCTCTGTGTCCTAATGTCATCCTCTTAAAAGGACATGGTCCTACTGGATTAGGGCCCACTGTAATGCCCTCATTTTAACTTGATTCTCTTTGCAAAGACCCCATCTCCAAATAAGGTCACATTCAGAAGTGCTAGAGATTAGAACTTCAGTGTATGAATGGGGGCCCTGGGTGGACAGAGTTCAGCCCATAGCTATCTCTTCCTTAATTTCTTTATGATTTTTAAAAAAAATCACTCTTTTTCACCTCCTGCTTCTCTCGAGTTTACTTTTTGTTTTGTTTTCATTTTCATGTTCCTTCGAATGGTCTTTATTTCTGAAATGATGTTTTCTGTTGTCATCACACATTTCTGAGTATTTCTAGTTGCCATGCAGCCCTCGCCCGGGGTCCCCCATATGTGCCAAGACTGGGGTAGGCAAGTTCCCAACTAGGTATTGCTGCTGTTCTTGGCTGGCCCCTACATTTCCAGTGAATG
>NW_011889081.1:599443-606116 GCF_000151845.1 Pteropus vampyrus
TCTGTGTCCTAATGTCATCCTCTTAAAAGGACATGGTCCTACTGGATTAGGGCCCACTGTAATGCCCTCATTTTAACTTGATTCTCTTTGCAAAGACCCCATCTCCAAATAAGGTCACATTCAGAAGTGCTAGAGATTAGAACTTCAGTGTATGAATGGGGGCCCTGGGTGGACAGAGTTCAGCCCATAGCTATCTCTTCCTTAATTTCTTTATGATTTTTAAAAAAAATCACTCTTTTTCACCTCCTGCTTCTCTCGAGTTTACTTTTTGTTTTGTTTTCATTTTCATGTTCCTTCGAATGGTCTTTATTTCTGAAATGATGTTTTCTGTTGTCATCACACATTTCTGAGTATTTCTAGTTGCCATGCAGCCCTCGCCCGGGGTCCCCCATATGTGCCAAGACTGGGGTAGGCAAGTTCCCAACTAGGTATTGCTGCTGTTCTTGGCCGGCCCCTACATTTCCAGTGAATGCCTATTGGCTCTGGATTCTTCTGTCCTCCGTGTGTCACGTGCCACGTAGCTTCCCTCTTCTCTCTCCAGTTTTGTTGTGAATGTCCATGTCTCGCTCTCTGTCTGTTCTTGTGCGGGGATTCAGGAAGACTCAAAACTACACTGCACCCATCTTCCCCAAATCCCTCAGAGGGACCCTCCAGATTCAAGAGGCAGATCGGATCATGTCCCTCACTTGCTCAGAACCTACCAGTGGCTTCCCTGTGTACTCAAACTCAAGTCCTAATTCCTTAAGTGGCCCTTGTTGCCCCACATGCCCTGCCCCTGCCTTCCTCCACAATCTGGTTCTTCCCACCCACCAATGTTCCAGCTCCCTGATCATCTTCTTCCTTGAACTTACCAACCACAATGCTGCCTCAGGACTTTTGCACCTGCTCTGCTGGAATTCTCTGCCCCTAGAACCTCACATGCCTCACTTCTCCTTTTCACCCAGGTCTCAGGTCACATGTCACTTCCTCAAAGAGGCTTTCCCTGACCAATTTATCTGAAACAGACCTGCACGCCCCCACCCCCCAGTCTTCCACTATCATGTCCTTTTTATTCGTGGCACTGAATAACTGTGTGAAATAATTTGTTTATTTATTATGGTTTGTATTACCTACTAGCATGTAAGTTCCATAAGAACAGGAATAAGTTATCTGGTCACAGGTAAATCCCTAGCACCCGTAGTAGATGCCCAGGAAAAAACGTGTAGACAAATGAATGAACAAATGAATGCTCACAAACTCCAGAAACCTGAACCCCCTACGGGAGTTTCATGAGCTCAGAGACAGCCAGGAAACCCCCCTGGGTGACTGCATGTTGTGGGTGCCATTCTCAGCGGCCCAGGTTGGAGAACATGTTTCAAGACTGCATGTTCCTTGGAGCACATGCGTCCACCTGCATTGGGAGTGACAGGAAACTCCAAAGGCCACAGAATTCCCCAGCTCCAAATACTGAATTCATAAAGATTCTCCACAGTAAGATTTTTCACATATAGCTCACGATAACAGAATTGTGACTTTTTTTTGTTAATGATTATAGATTCACAGAAAGCTGCAAAAATAGTACAGAGAGGTCCCATGTACCCTTTCTCCAGTTTCCCCCAGTGGGGACACCTGGCACTCATGCAGCTTCACAGCCAGGACACCAGCATTGGCACAACCCTGCGCCCTCCATTCTGGAGTCCTAAATCCTAGAGGGAGTCCCTGTCAGTAATCCGGGGTTGTTCATCACAGATGTGCTATATTGCCCAGTGCGTAATTCTTCGTCACTTATCACACATGGATATCCACACAGGCACCACCACAGTCAAGTTACAGAACCATTCCATCACTACAAAGACCTCCCTCAGGCCACCCCTTTATAATCATACCCATCCCCCTCCCCACCAGCCTGACCCCCAGCAACCACTGGTCTGTTCTGTGTCCACAATTCTGTCATTTTGAGAATGTTAGATAAATGGAATCACACAGTAGGTGACCTTCTGAGATTGGCTTTTTTCACTCAGTGTAATGCCCTTGCAGTCCATCCAGGCTGGTGTGCGTGTTAGTAGTTTGTTCTTTTTCATTGCTATGTGGTATTCTGTGACATGGACTTATCAGTTTGTTTAACCATCCACTTGTATTTTTTTTTCTTTTTAATGCCAGCTCCTTGCCTTCTGGTGGCTGGATTAATTCTCTCTCCCTGTCACCTCCAGCCTTCTGGAGACTCGGTCACGCTCTCTGAAAGCACAGCCATTGTTTCCCACGGCACCACCGGCCTGGTCACATGGAATGCTGCACTGTACCTCGCAGAATGGGCCATAGAGAACCCAGCAGTCTTCACTCACAGGTGACCTTGGGGCACAGGAAGGGGCACAGGAAAGGGCACCGAGGCGGGTTTGCCCCGGCAGAGTTACGGACACGCATCCCCTTCTCCCACCCAGGACTGTCTTAGAGCTCGGCAGTGGAGCTGGCTTCACAGGCCTGGCCATTTGCAAGATGTGCCGTCCCAGAGCATACGTCTTCAGTGACTGTCACAGCCGTGTCCTCAAGCAGCTCCAAGGGAACATCCTTCTCAATAGCCTCTCATTGGAGCCAGACGCCACCACCCCTGTGCAGCACCAAGGACATGATACCCACAATTCAGAGAGCCCCAGGGTGACAGTGGCCCTGCTGGACTGGGACACTGTGACAGCCTCTGAGCTCGCTGCCTTCCAGCCAGACATTGTCATCGCAGCAGGTACCACCTAGCCCGGACCAGTGGAGTGAGTGGCTTCACTGAGAGTGGCTCTCTACTCAGCTCTCAGCTCAGGGAAGGAGACAGTGGACACCGTGGGGGGCAGAGGCAGGCAATGATGAGACTTCTGGAAGGGTCACACTGGGCCTCCAGGGCAACATCAAAGTGAGTGCCCTAAAGCCATAGTCCTTCTGTTAGAGAAAATGGCCATATGCACACTCCCATTGTAATGGCTCCATCAGATAAGTGAACTGGCTCCTCCCAGCAAGGCCTGGGATGAACAGAACAGGCCCCAGGGTGCCAAGCCAGCCTGACCTGTTAACCAGGCCACAGGCAGTAGATAGACTTTTATGTCCCTCTCCAGCAGCCTAAGGCAGGCCGCTCAGTTGTCGTCTAGAACCTAAATGAATGGCTAGGGGCTATGAATAGCTAGAGCAGCCCGTCTGCGGGGGCAGAAATGGCCATGGCAGCCTTGTCTTTTCAGGGCTGCAAGGAATAGCATGATTTTCCCAAGACCATGTCTGATCCTCTGTGTGTCATGGGCACCCACGGGCTTAGGGTCCAACCATAGTGGTGTCGGAATCAGGAAACAATCTCTGTGTGCCCCCACCTCTGTCACCATTGGCTTGCCTCCACTCTGTGTCATCACCATGTGTCTACATGTCCCTGAGGAGAAGGGCTCCTGCATGTCTCTGTCTTAGGTGCATGCCCTGGTATGTTTCAGAGACAAGCCTCCGACAGATAAGCCCATCACATACTAGTGCACGGACAGGGTCCTTGAGAGAAGGGGCATTTGCCTCAACCAGCAACAGGCCCCTTGTCCTCTGCCAAGCTTACCCTGTCCCCTGTCTGGTAATAGTGCTATGCCTCTGGCCCTGGGCCACAGCCCTGACGTCCATGGGCCCACAGTGGCTGAAATGCAGAGCCTGAGCAGCATGCCCCCAGGTGGTGGCCACACCACAGAGAAAAGAGCAGCAGGCTGCTGGGAACAGGAAGCCTGAAGCAGAGTCAAAGTTTGCTTTAAGTGTCTTCTAAACAGGCCATAGGCAAAGAATTGATTTTTTTTAAAGGAACAGCAGTGATATTTTCCAGTTATTTCAGTGTCTTTCAGCCGCTTTTTTTTTTTTCTCTCCTAAGGGTTTTTTTTACCTGCGTAATTTTCTTTCCATCTAGTAGAAGTGCTGCTTTCCAGGCCCTCACCCTGCTGCCAAGGTCGGCACAACCCTGCGCCCTCCATTCCGGAGTCCTAAATCCTAGAGGGAGTCCCTGTCAGTAAACTGGGGTTTTTCATCACAGATGTGCTGTATTGCCCAGAAACTATCCTCTCCCTGGTCGGGCTCCTGCAGAGGCTCTCTGCTTGCCAGAAGGACCAGCGGGCTCCTGACGCCTATGTTGCCTTCACCATCCGCAACCCGGAGACGTGCCAGATGTTCACCACCGAGCTGGGTGAGCCCGGGGCCCCGGAATGGGCTGCTGTCTCTGAGAGGCTTCCCAGACCTTCAGGGCCACATGGGACTGCAGTGAGGCAGAAATCAGGGAAGTAAGGGAATGAGGCCCTGAAGACAAACCAGGAAGCCCCAGACCACGTGACATTGTGGGGCTGACAACCCCCACCCTGGAGGTCAGAGAGAAGGCAGGGACTAGGGAGTGGGTTCTGGGGCAGCTCACAGTATGAAACCAGCGGCCCTACCATCCGTTTGTAGCAGGTTTCGAGAGCCTTAGGGCCTTAGTTTCCTTGTCTGTAAAGTGGAAGGGACGGTAGATGCCAGTGGTGTCAGGGTAGATGAGATTCTGGCCACACGGCAGTTGGGCACAAGCTTTGGAGGCAGATCCTACCACCCATCCAGGTGGAGCTGAGCTGTCACTGCTTCCTGGTCATCTGTACAGTGGAAACTGTACACTTGGGAGGTGGACAGGACTTGGCACGCGGGGAGCACTTGGGAAAACGGTAGCCACTATTAACTGGATTACGTACCCAGTAAATGGAAGAACAAGGGGTAACTTTAGAATAGGGAGGGGTCTGCCATTCACAGCCCTTAATTGGCACTGCTGCAGGCCAAGCACTGTCTTTAGAACCTCTAGCAGCTGGGAGAGGTGGGCTGTCATCCTCCATCTCACCCATGGAAATACTAGGGTGCAGGGAGGCTAAGTGGCTACCCAAGCTAAGGACAGGAGCCAGGCAGCTGGCTCATACTGTCCACCCAACCCCCACTGTACAACCACCGCCCTGCAATCCCCATCACATGCCAGGCCCGACCAAGGCTTCCAATGCGAAACCTGGCAGCTGTACAGGACCCCATGTTTGCCCCAAACTGCCCCCCGCCCACCGTGCCTTCCCAAGCAAAGCCCCACCTGCAGCAGCCTCTACTCACAGACAACCCCATAGCCCACCCGCATGTGCCGGGTCTCATTGGAGTGCTATGCAGCCTCCTAAGAGTGAAGTCCTTCAGATACTTATGGAAAAATATCTACGGTATATTCTGTGAAGAAAGTAAAGTGCCAAACAGCATATATAGTATAAGCACATTTTTATTTAAAAAAATAACCATCTTCATGTTATTCATATGGGGGGAAATCTGGAATATACACTAGTTAGGTTATACTTGGACAGCAGAATTATAGACACTTCTATACTTCTGTCACATACCATTTTTATAATTGTTAGCTTTTTCATTCATCAAAAATCTGTGATGACAAAAAGATCCTTGCCAACAGCTCTTCAGACATCTGCACTCATGAAAAAGGCAGGAGCCCTTTCAGATGTGGGTCCAGCCTTTGTGGGGAGACCCAGGCTGAGCAGTCAGGCACAGCAGGTTCAAATCTTGGCTCTTCCCAAGCTAAACTCAGTGACAGGGTGGAGGACAGGTACAGAGAGCAACAGGGAACCCAGGCAGGCTGTGACCTACCAGGGATGGGCATGGCCAGGTGGGCAGAGGTGGCAAACCTGGCTGTCATTCCTGATCCCACTTCTGGAGGCTGATTCTAGGTGTGTGGATGGGGCCTGGAAATTTGTGGTTTGTACCCCTACACCCCACCTCCAGGTTTGTCCCATATTGATGGGATAACATCCTGTCCCCAAACTCCGCCATCCTGAGATACATATGCTCTGTTTCCAGGCCAGGTTGGGATCCCATGGGAAGCTGTGCCTCGCCACGACCAGAAACTGTTTCCTTATGAAGAGCACTCAGAGACAGCGATTCTGAAACTAACACTGTAGGTTCATACACGTCTTTGAAGATCACCATGAAAATCAAATCCCTGTCCCAGAAGGAATTTTTATGTGGGAAAGCTGATAAAACTTTCATTGGACTTGAATGTTTGAAGGATGTTAAATTCCAAGTCAGGAACCACAGACTGTTCTAACAAAATAAAAAACTGTTCAAGTGCGTGGGTGCCCCTTTCTGTCAACAGTTCTGGTTCTTAAGCAAATCACCGTAAGTCAGAAATGAAAATTTTGGCTCAGATAAGCATTTCATTTGTGCAAATGAAAACATATTATGTTTTCTCTCCATCCTGGACAAACATCCTTCACAAAGCTAAGCCCATAATACGCGTGACACATCTCTGCTCTTACAGTGCAGTGGGCTGCAGTGCCTGTATTTAAGGCAGAGATCAAAATACTAAGAAGTCGAAAGAGCAGATGCTGGGAAAAGCAGTTACCAGGAGACAAAAGCAGGGACAAAGAGATGTTGAAGAGGCCCAGGCAAATAACAGAAAAGTAATAAATTGGGAGGAAGAAAAGACTCAAAGAAGAGGGTTAAAAAGAAGTGATTCAGGGCCTCCAAAGAAGAAACCAGGCTGAACCAGTTTCCTGGGCCACAAACTCTTCATTAAAATAACTTCATTCTGTAGGTTAGGCCTGCTGCTGTCCTTTCAGCTTCTGTCCACTGGGAGGCGCTGCTCTAAAGAGTATCCAGGGACTGGGCAGCAGCTAAAAGAGGCTAGAGGAGGGAAGTGGGCCAG
>NW_011889081.1:607951-630135 GCF_000151845.1 Pteropus vampyrus
TAACACTGCCCTCTCCAAATGCCCATCTTTGCCAGGAAGAGTGGAGACAGAGAACTACACTCATTTAACTGGTCCGAATTCAAGTAAATGAGCTCAGATAAAAGAGACAGAAAGAGAAATAAAACCTTGTAAATTGTGCAGGCAATTCCAGCCGTCATTCTATCCTTTGAGCACAGGCCTAGGGTTGACATTTTAGGACACATATTTTTCATATAACATGAGTTCTAAGTGGAAGCCAACTCCTGCAGTGGGACTCAGCCCGCCCAAAGGACCCCGAGGGCTCCGACTCCTGGGGCCACCTGGCCAAGCTGCCTGATTCTGAGGCAGTGCCGGGGCAGGTCTGGCCACGCTGGTTCCCTTAGCTGCTGATCTGAGAACCTGACCCCTAATTCCGGGAGGATTCCGTTTCCACACCTACCACTGGAAGTTCACGGCGCACGCGGGCAGGCAGCACCCGAACATATCCACCACCTTCATGGGCAGGTCCAGGCCGCTGGAGGACTTGTGCAGGGAGACACCCAGGTCTGCTGACCCTGCGGGGTGAGGAGGTCGTCAGAGCACTGGCTGTGGGCCCTGTGACCACACATCCCCTAAGGACTGTGGATCGACACCTCTGGTGAGGAGTGAAACGTGGAAAACGCTCTCAGCTCCACATACAACTGGCTGGAATTGGCCAAGCAGCCTGGCGAGGGGCGGGGACACAGCAGGGCTTCCCAACTGTCACTCCTGAACACTTGGCCCCATCTGAAAATTACTTGCCTATCACTGACATTTTTATTTAAACAGACCCCTTTTCTACTTAACCACAAATTATTTTAAAAGAATCCATAGCAATTATCCTTAATGGGTTCAGTTTCTGCTTGGGTTGATGAAAATGTCTTGGATATACAGTGGCGATGACTGCACAATATCGTAAATGTAATTCATGCCACTGAGTCATATGTGCACTTAAAAATGGAAAAAGGGTAAAAATGGCAAACTTTGTTATATATATTTTATCACAATAATTAGAAAAAGAACCCAGAGCAGACCCAACAGAAAACCAGCTGTCACTGTGAAAATAAAGCCAAATAAACAACTTCACATCACTACATACTGGCTGGAAGCGCCTGCCTACCAAAGGCCCTCTGCCCAGGACTGCTAGAAGATGAGGGTTTAGAAACTTATTAGCACCAAGCCAATTCTTCCCTCCCCAGAGTAATGATGACGGGAAGAGACAGAGGGGAGGGCGTTCTCGCTGGGAGAATCAACACTGTTTAACGCATCATCTCTGCACTGCCCTCCCACACTTGGGGCACGGTGGGCGCCAACCCAAGCCCAGGCCCAGCCCTTCTGCATGAACAAAAGAGCAGGACTGAATTGAGGGCATGGAGGCTGAGAGGACAGAACCCTCACAGAATCTCTTGGCAAACAGCTCCCAGGCCCACCAGGCAGGAAGAAACTGGCACACCAGGAAATGGCCTCATCTCTTGGAGTTTGGCCAAGAGCTCCTCTGACAGGTTCTTGGCAGACTGGCTTCTCCCTGTCCCAGGTGGCCCCTAGAGCAGTGGCAAGCAGGGCCCAACCCAGCCTGAGGCCTGTGTGTATATGGCCCTTGAGCTAAAAATGGCTTTTAATTTTTAAAGGGTTGTAAAAACAAAGAATATGCAACAGAAGCTGGTAAAATATTTACGATCTGGCCCTTTTCAGAAAAAATCTGGCCCCTGCCCTAGAGTATTCCCTTTTAAACCTCGGTCCCCTCCTGCAGGCCTCTTGCCAGGTGTTCTTACCTAAAAGCAGGGGGTAGTCCTCAGCCTGCAGCCATGGGGTACAGACCTGGATGTGCTGGAAATGCTTCTGGCCGATGAGGCAGCTATAATAGTCCTTCAGAGGCCCTTTGCCTTGCAGAGAAAACCAGAGTCACCTTACTGGGCCCATCTCTGGCTTCATCCCAAGGCTCCAGGCCTCGGAAGCCCCTGCAAAGGTGTCAGCAGGAGGCCCGCACTCGGAGCTCCAAGAGGCCTCCATCCAGCCCCTTCCAGAAACAACCTCCAGGGATGTACACCCTGACAGCTGAGGCCACGGCAACCTGCACCAAACAGGCTGTGAATGTGGCCAGAATAAACTCTAACCAGGCACCAGAGTGCCAACTAGATACGGCTTCTCACAGACTATCCCCGTGCTCCGCCAGGCACCTCAGGCAGCACAGCACATGCAGTGGGCTCCTGCCACTCCGGGAGCCCAGGGGCCAGGAGGAAGGACGTGCACAAGGTAGGGCGGCAGTGCCCAGGATGCTCTTGCTTCAACCACAGCTCTCTCCTCTTGCTGCTGGACCACTTTGGGGGCAATTTTATGTCAGGCAGTGGCCTCTTTTGTTAAAAAAAAAAAAAAAGCCTAGAAACCACTGCAGAAGTAGAAAGCTCAGTATCTCTGAAGTTGTGCTGAGAGATTCAAATTTCGACTTCATGCTCGGCCATGAGGCCCCTCCGAGCCTCAGTTTCCCCTTCTGTCAAGTGGCTGTAGAAAACCCTATCTCAGAGAGCTGCTGTGAGGATTAAGGAGGCAAGGAACACCGTGTGCCTCGCATGGGGAAGGTACACAGGAAAACGGTGCCTTCTGCCCTCTCCACTGCCCCCAAGCTAAATACAGGAACAGGGAGGGTCCCAGGTACCTGTTATCACACAGACCAGAGAAGGAAGGCTTTCTCCATCCAGGATCAGCTGTTCAAACTCTGAGTTTAAGAAAATAAACACATGATAACCAGGATCAGCTGGTCAAGTGAGGGAGGGGTAAGATCACTGTCCAAGTGGCGGCCTTTCAGATCTAGGGCCTGGTCAAGTCAATGACCCAAATGGGGACTCAGAACCACTACCGCCCTCAGGCTGGCCCACCCAGCAGCCCTCAGGGCAGGAACACTCTGCAGAGATGCCACACAAAGCCAGGTGAGCAGCTCAACAGCCCCCAACAAGCCCAGGTCCTGCTCACAGCCACACACCTACTTTCTAATGCTGCCAGCAAGATGGAGAAGTCTTCATCCTCTACAAGAAAAGGAAACTGAGTATCACAGCTGGTATCTAGATGCCTCCCTACCCAGTTCAATGCCCTCCCCTTTCTTATCAGGACCCCAGAGATCCCTGAATACATGTGAGGCACAGGCCTGGCAGGGATGAGAAATGCAGGCTCAGCCCCAAGTGCCCGGGAGGGCCCTGAGACCTGTCCAGCTCGTGCTGCTGACCAACAAGGCCGGCCGCCCACGAAGACGTGTCACCATCCTGCTCCCAGCATCCCACTCCGTGAAGGCAGACCTCTCCGTGGCCAGGTCTGAGGGTTCTGAGCTGAAGGGGCAGAGACAGAGCCTGTGAGATGCCATCTCCAGCCACAGCAAGACCCAGAGGCTCCCAAAGGTCAGAGTGTGGCCACATTCAGAGCCACCAAGCCAACTCTACTACCCTAGGCCTGGGCACAGACACGAACCTTGCTTTATCAATACTTATTTGTTGCCAGATGCTGAGGTCACAACAGCAGATAACACAGACTCAGCCCCTGCCTTCACCAGCTTACTGTTCTTATCATTTCCTTGACTTAAGAGGAGGATGCTGTGACATCCCAACTGGCTCCCCAGTTATTGGAAGGAGCAAACAACTGGGCCTGTTCAAGGGGCCTTTCCTTCGTGAGACACCCCAGAGAGCACAAGGTCCACAGACCCTGCCATGGGGTCAGGCAGGAAGGTAAAGACACCCAAAGCCTAGCACAGGGCAAACATTTCCTTAAACGGCTAGAGAATAAATATTTCAGACTTTGGGGGCCATACCATCTCTGTTGCAAAACTCAGCTCCATTGCTGTAGTATGAAAGCAGCTGTGGACAATATATGAATGAATGAATGGGCTGCGTTCCAGTAAAACCTTATTTATGAATAGGCAGTGGGCCTGCAGCCATAGTTAGCTGGATTTAGTGGATTCCCAGGTCTGCAGGGAGGAGATGGGGGAGAAGCCAAGATGGCAGTGAACACAAGCGAAGGCAGTTGAAGACAGAAGACAGGAGACCTACCTGGTCCTGAACACAGAGTAGGTGCGGCCCAGCTTCATAAAGAGCCGGTGTTGCAGGTCCAAGGGCATCTCTTTAAAAAAAGATGCTGGCTTGTCATAGACAGTCACAGCTCTGCAATGAGATCATTGGGGGACTCTAGGAGAAGCAGAGAAAGGCTGAAGAAACAGAAAACTCAGGAAGAGCCAGAAAAAAAAAAAGGGTGATTGGGGGAACCAAGTCTCAGACAATGACAATAAGAAGCTCTGGCGTGAAAAGGGAAAAAAACAGTACAACAAATAAAACACTGCTTTACATCATTTAAAAAAAAAAAAAAAAGCTTTGAATTACTTGGGGAAGCATAAAGAGAAGTTCTAACATCAAAATTGCCCGGGCTATCAGACTGGCTAGGAAAGAAATTCCAGCCCCCTCCTCCCAAGGCTTCCCAGGAACCATCTCCAGGCCCCCAGGGATTCCTAGATGCCTTGCCAACAGGCACTGCAGCTGGCGCCAACTGCGCTGGGACCCTTCGCCTCCCCAGGGACCTACTTGATGCCCCAGTTCTCTGCCAGGTCTTCCCGCATCGCATTGGTTACACACAGGTGCAGATGGGCCAGGCGCCCAAAAAGCTTCTCGTACCTGAAAAGATACATCCCTGGTCAGCCGGGAGCCCTGGCCAGGTCCCACCGCCACAACCACCAGGGGACTCAACACCTGCCAATATAAAAGAAGCTGCAGAGCTAGGGTCTCCTAAATCGGGTCCCTTGCCAGGCACCTCCCCAGAGTTTGTGCTGAGTTCCATTTGTGCGATTATTTTCTTCACACCTTTCTTTAACTTATATTGCTTCTCAGGTTAAATACAATTATTTTTAAAGAAAACCGAATATTGCTACAGAAGAAAAATTCCAGTCTCTCTTGCCATAAATAGAAAAAATAAAATAAAGTCCCATTATTAAACTAGCCACACTGAGCTGTTCCCTGCAAAGGCTGTGGGGCTGAGGATGCTCTCAATGCATTACAAAGAGAGTTTAGCAAATGTTAGGAAGGAATTAATGACAAATTAGCTTCAAACTGAAACTTGGGCCCTGATGACAGGCAAGAACTGAAAGAGAACTGGAAAGGAGGAATGAGAGAGGACTCTAAGTTATTCAGCACTGCTGGTGTATCAAGACCTGCTCCTCACTCAGGGTAGAGAAAGCTCCAGAGTTGGACGGCCCTAGAACCAAACTTATTAGCTGTGTGGCAAGTGGTATACTGGCTTCTCGGCCTCAGAAAAGGAGCGTAATCACAGGACATCCTCACATGGGGACAGTATAGACTGAATAGGACAAAGGGCTCGGCCAGAGCGTGGCGTGCAGCAAGTGCTTAATGACTTCTGCTACTGCCGCCAACACTATTACTGCCATCAAGGAATGACCCATTAGGGGAGAGGCCGAAGCTGCCAATGGCTTGAGGCTGCAAGTCCCCACCAAGACAGATGTTGTATACCCAGGCTCAGAACATGACTGACTTCCTGCTCCAGATCCGACCTGCTCACACAGGCCTTTCTTCCCTCTCCCTGTCTCATCGGCTGCAGCAGACTGTGACCCATATCCCCATCTTCCCGCAGCAGTCCCTGGTCTTTATTTGGGCATCCAGTGTGGGTGCCTCTGGGACCCCACCTCTCGGTGGGCATCAGAAGATGGCACGTGAGCAGGAGCCAAGCAGAGGGGAGGAGAGCAAGGGGAGCTCCCAGAACCTGAGAAACACCTCAAAGAGGGAGTGTGGAGACAGGGATGAGAGGGGTCCTGAGGACAACCTTTTCGAGCTCAAAGTCAGACATTTCTCTGGACTTATCAGTTTCATGGGCCAACAAACACCCTCTTTTGCGTAGGCCCATTTCCATCATGTGTAACCAGCGTCAGCCCAATTTCGCAACCTTGCCCTTACCCCACAGAGCACACAGAAAACTGGCTTTACTGAGCCTTCACACCGGCCCTTCTTCCTACCGCAGTTTGGGGAAGGTGTCTGCAGCCTCCTCCCAGACTCTCACCACTTGGCCAGCAGAACGAGGCAGTGGCTGGGGCCATGCACCAGACCCATAATGGAGTAGCCGTAATTGTGCCAGTCGATGACAAGTTTGCTCCCACAGAGGCAGCCCACAAACCAGCAGACGGCAATGGCAGGCAGGCCCGGGGGGTTCTAGGGAAAAGAGACTTGAATGAACAGGAGGAAACTAGACCATCATCAACAATAAACTGAATGCCATGTATATGACCGATAAGTAGAAGACCCTCTTCCTCACCAAAAAAGGTATAAAAAGTCATAGAAGAAACAAAACTAACCAACCTGAAAAGTCCAGGATCACTGATAATCAAGGAGACAAAAAATAGAACAAGGAGGTGTATTTTTCACCTAATAGAATGGAAACTCTAAAACACTTAACAACAGCTAGTAGTGGTCCAGATGTGGGGGAAGGGTATGTATCCCCTTGGGTAGAGAATAAATTGGCCCAGCCTTACTCTAAGACTATCCAGCAGCACACCACAACATTTTAAAGTACATGAGTTTTGACCAAGCACTTTCACCCCTATGAACTTATCCCAAAAAAGAGACTAAACCCGTGCAAAATTACATATGTTCACTGATGCTCTTTGCCACACAATCTATAAAATTTTTTAAAATTTTTTTAAATAAAGGAAGAATCTGAGTGTCCATTAAGATAAAACTAAATAAACGTATTAAGGTACATCACATACTAGGATACAATGCAGCCAATTAAAACATGGTTCTGTATGTTAAAAGCAGTGGAGGGAAGAGGATAAGAGCATAACTCCAAGACCAGACTAATTACCTAGTTCAAAATCCTGCCTCCTGCACTTCCTAGCTGTGTGATGATGGGCTACTTACAAAACCTCCCTGGATCTAGGTCTCCCCAACTCTAAAATGTAAATAGTACAAGAACTTACTTCTTAGAATTGTTGTGAGAAATTAAATGAGTTTAATACATAAAACACTTAGATATGTAATAAGTACAATGTAATACTTACCTGTAACAACACAGAAAAATAGACTGGAGGGGTACCATAAAAAGAATGGACATATACCATAGGCTCCCATTCATGTTCTTAAAAGTTTATATACACACATAAACTCATATGCAATTCATTTACCAACTTGTGCATATTTAAAAGGCTGGAGAGTAAAAAAGATGGTTAACATTCATTCTTACAGAGGGAAGCAGGGCTGACATATACCTGGAGAAAGATGTAGGCTGCTGGCTCCCTGCACATCAACTTCCACAGCAAGTGCACCGCCTGAAATACAACTTTGATTCCATACTGCAGAATGTGCGGCCCAACTGAAATTCAGAAAACAGTTGTCACTACCAAAGTTCCTGAAGATTCCCCCAACCTCGCAAAACACAGATTCAAGGGAATCCGGAATCGACTGCATCCTACCTGTAAATCTCTGAAGTTCTGTCAAAGGCACAATCTGAATTCTGTTGTTCCGCAAGACCTCATCGTGGGGTTTGGAGTCTGAAAAGAATGTCCCCTTTAATGGACTGGACAATCTAATTGAAAATCAGATGATCCTCCAGCTCAAGCTGAATAGTGGAGAGTGTTTTGGAAAATAAGACTTTTCCAAAACGCTCTCTGTTCCTCAAAAGCCAGAACAGAGAATAAGGCCAATTCTTGTCCAGATTCCACTAGACTGACCACAGAAGGAGGGGAGTGAATCTTAGCCATCTTTACTTAACACAATGTCTGGCACATAACAGACCCTCAAATTGATCTAGATTCCCTGGATGGTGGAATTATCCCACCACAGGGAGACCCCTAGGAAGTCCCACTCCACCCCCTCACCCTGGGATAGCTGGCTGTAAACAGGGACCAAAGGCAACCAGTACTATTCCTGCTTGTCCCTGATAGGTAGTTGAGCTACCCTTTATCTAAAGATGTCAACATGGTGGAAGATGGAGGAGCAGACACGCCTGACCCTGTCTGTACAGAGGGCAAAAGCTGGACATGCTGCGCATATGAAAAACATCTACCTGCAGAGCTCTGCATTAAGGGTGAGGAATGCAGAGATAAGCTGCCTGTCCACTCAGACACAGCCTGACAACAGTAGCCTCAGAGATGTGGTTATTAGCACTAAAGTCACATGCACCTGGGTTCCAGTCCGTCTTTTTACTTACTAGGAGGATTAAATGAGAACTATGCAATTAGTTCATTTAGCCTAGCACTGTCTTGGCATAGGGCAGGCGCTAGATTAAAGTTGGCTGTTCCTAAAGACCCACCCAGCAGAGCCCGGGCAGAAATCTGGCAACAGCTGTCCGGCCCAGAACTGGGCTCGCCCAATCTCGGAGAGCTACCTGAGAGAGGAGGGAGAAAAAGGGAGTCCCTGCCCCCGCCCCTCTAGGGCGATCAAAGTTGCGACTCAAAGGCTGAGAGAGCAGGCTCCCACCCAGCCCCCGGGGCACTCACTGCAGAAGCCCAGGAAGGTCACTGAGAAGCCGTGCTTGGCCAACGACAGCGCGTGGTACTGCATTCGGGGGCTACGGCCCACATCGCCCAGCACCACAACGATCACATGCCGGGCAGTGCGCTCCCGACACCAGCGCTTCCACACAATCATCAGCACCAGCGGCAGAAACAGAGACAGCGCTAGCAAGGCCACGCAGGAGGCAGCCATCTTGGCGGACCTGCTGCAGTCACGTGACCGCGCTCCCGCGGGCCCAGCGCGCTTTGCGCAGCCGCGTATAGAGCCCCCGAGGTGGACCGAGGGAAGGCAGGCGTGGGTCGTGTTTCCCCAAGTGCCGGCCGGCAGATCTAGGAATATTTTATTTAAAAGTTCTAAGGTAACTTCAAAATATTGAGAGACAACCATTTGGATGAATCTCATAAGCATAATGTTAAGAAAAGAGGTCAGGTGCCAAAGAGTACATACCGGCTGGTTCCATTTATATAAAATCAAAACTAATTTTTGCTGTTAGAATCCTGGGGAATGACCTGTCTGGAGCGTCTGGGATTGAGTGAGAAGGGCCCTGATGATGGGGGGGCGGGGGGGGTCATGTTCTGTTTCTCGATCTGGGTGCTGGTAACTAATATTTTCCACTTGAAAAAATTCATCCAGCAGCAAACTTACTCATTTTTCAGGATGTGTGTTGTGTACTTCAATAAAACATTTAAAATAGAGAAAAGGACAAAGAAGGAAGTAAAAACCATAATTTTAAGTATTCATAGTAATGAGGGTACATTTCTCCCTAACCCTCCAATTTCACCTCCCAAAGTAGCCACACTACAGAAATTAGTGTGTGTCCATGTGACACTGTGAGCATGTTGGTGAAGCCACCCCCATTGCCTCCACCATGGGAGCTGCTCCAGAACCTATAGAGCACCCAGCACAGCCACCACCTGCCCTCAGACTTGCCTCACTCACGCATTTGACAAAGAAACAAAACAAGACCTCCCTGGATAAAAGCCTGGACAGGGCAGTGCCCACTGGACAGGGCAGCACTGTGTTGCTGTGGTTCCTCAGTGACCCTAACTCAGGACTTGTCACATTTCTCATTTGATTCTCACAATAGCCCTGTGACTCCCCTTTTTACAGATAAGGACACTGAAAGTCACACCATTAATGAACATGTACCAGAGGCAAGGCTTGAAACCTAAGCTGAAGAGGGGACGGAAGAACCAATAAATAGTACAAATGAGAGGGATGGGCAGACTGACACCAACCGTGAGCAGCCTCATTAATCTCCCAGTTCCCAGCTAGGCCCCTGCCTTTAGTTGCATGTGACCTGCCCACTTGATCCACTCTCTGTAGTAGGATGGGGCTGGGATCTGGAGACCTCAGCCTCATGGGCTCCTTGATCTCGAGCAAGTCACTCAATTAATTGGCTTTCATGATGTGTAAATTAAGGGAGGAACTTCATATCTCAGACAGCCCCTCTGGCTCTGATGACCTAAGAGGATAAGGGCCAGATGCCACAGTTATGACAGACTGAGAGTAAACGCCTCGCCCTGGAAGACAAAATCCCAGTTGGAAAAGGAATTGGCCTTTCTCCAGGGAGAGAGGAGCAAGGTGTATCACCAGCCAGTCCTGCTTGTTCTGCTTGCCCCCTTGGCATGTGAAACACGTGAAAGTCACTTCTTCCAAAGGTCCAAAAGGTATTGTTTCCCCTTCCAGGCTGAAACAATGGCAGGATTACCTGATGCTGAAGATGTCAACTCAGGCACTGGCATCCCTGCACACCTGCTACTAACTGTGAGACAGTGGGTTGCAATAAGTCACCCTGCTCAGAGCCAGAGATTTTGTTTAAAGTATAAAAGGGGATAAGAATAGTACCCACTTCCAGTTCATTGTAAGGATTAACAGAAGTGATGATAGTGACAAGCTTCACCTGGAACATTTGTTCTCAGTGGCACACTCAAAAGGTGCAAAAAATGGTTCTTGGGGAGCAAAGAAAAACTTTTATGTATAAAGCGCAGATACATACTGTACACAAATGTACGATATGTCTGCAGTATTAAAATTTTATGGGAGTTCCACACAAAGACTAATGCATGAGGAGCCCTCACACATCACTGGTGGAACTGTAAAATGGTGCAACCACTGTGGAAAATAGTTTGACAGTTCCTCAATAAACATAGAACATTCCACATGACCCAGCATTTGCATCCTAGGTAAATACCCAAGAGAATTAAAGACAAGTTTTCAAACAAAAACTTATAAATGAATGTTTATGTCAGCATTATAATAGCAGAAAGGTAGAAACAACTCAATGTCCATCAACTAATGAATAGATGAAATGTGACCTATCTACACAATGAAATATTATTCAGCCATAAAAAGGAATGAAGTACTGATTCATGCTTCAGCGTGGATGAATCATGAAACATTATTACAAATGAGGTCAGACATGAAAGGTCACATATTGTATGATTCTATTTCTATGGCACATCCAGAATAGTCAAATCCATAGAGACTAAAGGGCTGAGGTGCGGGGAGCGGAGGGGGTGACTGCTAATAGGTATAGAGTTTCCTTTTGAGGTGATAATATTCTAGAATCAGACAGTGGTGGTGGTTGTACAATTTTGTGGCTATACCTTAAAAGACACTGCCTGTACCCTTTTAAGGGGTGAGTGTTATGGTATATGAATTATATCTCAATAAAGCTGTTATTTTTAAAAGTTAAGGGGAAAATGTGTCTAAAAAAACTGGGGGGCAGAGGTGTAGGGAAAGGCAAGAATGAAATAAAAAGACTGAGAAACCTTGACCTGGGGCCTGCTCACAAGGAACGTCAGAAGCACATTTTGGTGGTGGCATTTTTATTATTTTGATTATTTTTACAGATCTGTAATTCGTTAACTGAAGCCCTGGGACCAGGTATGTTTCTGAATTCAGAATGTTTTGGATTTTAGAAAGGTAACATGGCACGCATACACATGACAGGCAGGCAGGGTTCAGGATAGCACACGATATACCAACATAGAAATGTTTGTAGGGAAACAAATATACTGCACACTGAGTGAACTACCTGAGGGCTCTAAGTCCTCACCATCCAATACAGAAGCGCATGTGGCTGTCAGGCTAACCCGAGTTGAAAATGTGCCTTGAGTGCAACACCTTCCAGATTTCAAAGATTTCATACAAAAAAAAATATTTTTTAAAGAATATAAAGAATCATTTTTATATGGATTACAAGTTGAAAAGGTGATATTTTGCATCTATTGATTCAAAAAAATAGATCATTAAAATGCTTCTCTTTGCTTTTTCTAATGTGGCTACTAGAAAATTTGTAAGTTGCCTACCTGGCTTGTCTTTGTGGCTTATATTCCGTTTCTACTTGGATGGGAGCTGCTCTAAGAAATCTTCCATCAATTTGGGGCAGGTGTGCCCTCAAACGAGTTTATTCCAAATTTATTTGTTTAAAGAAACTGAATTTCAGTGTTTGGGGATTTCTGCATTGTAATTGCAATTCTTAGATCAAAGGGTAGCCTGCGGGCCTGGAGAATCAGATGAAAAGGAAAGGGTGGGAGTCCTTCTGCCCAGCCTGAGGCCAGCTGGCTCCACAGCCAGGCCCTGCCTGACCACTGGTCCCCTGCCCCAGCCCCTCAGTCAGTCCCCTGCAGCTGCCCTTCCCAGATCCCTCTGCCCAGGCCCTCCCCCCCACCCCCCCAGCTGCTGGGTCAGCCCTGCCCAGCCACTTGTCTGCAGCTCTACGGGGGGGAAGGGGAGGAGGAGACAGGAGGAGGTGTGTGAGGGCGGGCTGAAGCACTCCACCAGTCTCAAGCAGAAGCCAGCCATGTCCATCATAGAGCTCCTGCTCCTGCTCTTGCTGCTGGCACCGCCGCTGAAGCCCTCCTCATTGCCACCCCTGGACACCCCAGAGGGCAAGGTCACCATCACAGGTCTCATCCTTTCCTCAATAGAGAGAGCCACCTCCTTTCTGAAGAAGAGACTGCCCGAAATCAACCTGGATGGCATAGTGGGATTCCGGGTGCTGGAAGGTGGGTGTGCTCTTGTTCCCCTGGATTGGCCACCAGGAAAAACAGTTCTCAACCTGTCACCTTCCTGCCCTGCACTTCTGGGACCTGGCCACCTTCTGGCCCCTAATAGTCCGCTTTGACTATTAGGAAAGAGGGGTAAGGGTGGCTTTCTCCTTTTGGGTGTCTGGGGGACCTGCTGTCATCAAACTTTTTAGAAGCAGGAAGGATTCAAAGGCCACCCAAGAAAAGATTTGGAAATTATTATTTTCCTGGGAGGAAATAATCCATTTGACAGTCCCTCCCTCCTGACATGCCACAAACGAGGTGGGCACAGGGGATGTGCCCTTTGAAGGGATATTTAGGGGAAGGTGACCACAGGCAAAACCAGAGACCCCCAAGATGGGTTCCAGCCCTGGTTCCCCCCACTTCCAGTCAAAGCCGCCTGGAGGCTCCGAGAAGAGAGCCAAATGTTTGTTCAGCTTTGAGAAATATAAGATCCCCAAGGAGAGGGCTGGAAACAGGCCAAGGCAAACAGGGAGCCACCTCCCACACACATCACGAGTTGCAGTAGGCCCTTCTCCTCAGGCCACCAGGGTGGCAAAGAGCCGGTTTGGAGTCAGCCTGGGCTCTGGTGGGCCCCCCTCCCAAACTGGCCCCCGTGTGCAGCTTTCAGCCCATCCGGACTCCCAGTCTGGCTGGAGGAGGGGCTCTGGGACAGAGACATCTCCTTCGTCTCTGGCCGCCACCAATCTCTCCCACCCCTGCAGCGCCACTTCTCAGTCTATAGGCCACCTTCGTGGGAATTAGAAAAAGGCACCCCTTCCTCAAGTCACTTGACTGCCATCTGCTGGAAACTTGCCTTAATACACATACAAACCCATGATAGGAATGTGTGCGGCCCTTGTGCAGTGTACAACTCGCTCAACTATACAGTGACTCTCCACCCTGCAATCTGAATCCCTCCTTAATTTTTCAGTCCTGTATAACAACCCAAAGTCTCCCTAATTAATTCCAGTAGCTAAACTTTGTTAAGTGCTTACTTTGTATTATGGACAAGGCTAAGTCCTCTCTATGCATTAACTCAATTAATCCTTATGACCTCCTCCTCAAAGAAGTAAGGACTATCCTTATCTCGTTTTACAGATGAAGAAAGTAAAGTGGAAAGAAAGTGAATGACTTTCTGGTCACCCAAAAAGAAAACATTAGAGTCAGGATTTGAACCCAGGCCCACTTGCAGAAATCAAGCTCCCAGCCCCCACCCCCGTCACCCAGCAGAGCCCCACAGAGTCTAATCTCCAATAGGCTCAGAGAATTCTTTCCCCTCGGGTGTTGGAGGAGGCAGAAAGGCTCAGGAAGCATTATATCTTAGGGTCTCTTTTCCTGTCCACATGGCTTGTCACATGGTGGAGTGAATGAACTCTGTCCCCTTCCAGTGCAGCTGAAAGGCGTTCAGGAGGCGTGGGCCCAGGACCCCCGGCTGCAGCCACTGAGCCTGCGCGTGGGGAAGCTGGTGCGAAAGCTGGAGCCGCTCCTCCACAGATCCATTTTCTACCTCAAGCTGAGTGATCCCCAGTACCTAAGAGGTAATGGCGTGGGGTAGAATCCCATTTCCTTGGGAACACAGCCTCTGGGAACATTTACTCAAATAACCTAGTGTGGCTCCTTGAGTGCCAGGGAATGTCTGGGACAACCTGTTACTGAAAGTGTCCTGTCGGCTGAGCACGCCACAGGCTGACCCTGGGGAATGTCTGTTCATCCTGGACTTCAGATTGAAATGACTTATTCCACCCACACAAGAAGAGATGGAAAGGAGGGAACATGTCCCCCCTTGTTTGTTCAGCTAGTGCCCAGGCTTGGAGGCCTTCATCCTAGACCAGAGGGTAGAGGAGGGCCTATCCCAGAAGGTGGGAATCTAAACGGTAATTCAGCCCTTTGCACAGCAAACATTAGTATCCTGCTAGCATCTCTCTTATGCCTTATAACACTGAGAGTCTCTTCTCATCAGCCTTGAGTTACCCTACCAAGGGCCCGATCCTATAAGCCTGGCCTCAGTTATTGTAGGGGGCGGGGAGGAATTATAAACCAATCCATCATCTGACCCTGTATCCCAGAATCACAGAACATGTGCACGCCCCGCGGCACATGACTGCGGCCCAGCCCTCCTTAGCCCCTGCCTCCCTCTCTGCAGTGGAGGCCCTCTACCCTCTCCCAAGGCCTGGTCCCTAAGACTCTCCCAGCCCACATCTTCCTCAAGAAGGAGATCCATTTTCTAACTGAACCAAGGGAGTCAACTTACCCTTTTTATATGTTTCAAGCTTCCATAGATGCAGTGGATTTAGCTAAAGCCTGTTACAACACTATTCTAGTGCCTTTTTTAATGTTTTTCTGTTTGTTTGTTTGTTTGTTTGTTTGTTTGTTTGTTTTAGAAAAATAGCCTCCTGAGTGTTTCAAACACAATGCCCAACCAGCAGGTGAGGCTTAGAGCCCTGAGCAGACACCCATGTGTGGTCAGGGCTGCCCAGGAAAGGACACCGGTTCCTTGGCTCCAAGTCACAGGAGCCTGGGGGCAGGGCAGCTAAACGCAGTGTGGCCCACTGCTCCTGTGTCTTCCCCCACCCCCCTCCTTCTGCCAGAGTTCCAGCCAACCATCCAGCCCGGGTTTTGGAAGCTCCCACACGTCTGGATGGATACCAACACCTCCATGGTGTACTCCAAGTTTGAGCTTGAGGACTCCTTCTCAGAGGAACACAGCGACTTGTGCCTGGTGCAGCTCCTGGGAACTGGGTAGGCCCCCTGCACTTGCCCTGCTTGCCAAAAACCCCAAAGCACTTGCGCTCTGCCAGTCCTTCTGTTGACTTACTCTCCAGGTCCCCAAGGGTTTGTGCAAAACCAGGAGCAGATCCCCCAGAACCACCCTGACACCACCCTCTCCCACCATGACATGAGAGCCTGCCCCGACTCTCCACCCAAGGCAGCCAGCCTGGTTCAGTCACCCAACCCCCTTGCATTCTCACCCCCACCTCCTGACTGATCTCCCCACATCAGAGGGTTCTGGTCCAAAACCACCCCTGAACACCTCACCCCCAGTGTGAAACTTCCAGTTGTTTTCAAGATAAAGCCCCACCTCCCAGTGCCCTTCCATGTCCCCAGGTTCCTCTGGTCCAGCCCTGGGGCCTCTTTTCAGACCCTCAAAGTCGCCAGCTCTTCCTCCCTCTATAAGCCTTTCCCTTTACTGAGCAGGCTCCTCTGTGGGGCCTCCTCCCACCCCCATTCGCCCCATCCCTGCACCGAAGTAACTGCTCATACTTCAGGGCCAGCTCCAGCATCCTTCCTCCAGAACCTTCCCTAATTCCACTGCATGAGGCTGCCCTCCCTGGGTGGGCTGCCTCTCCTAGCACCACCTGTAGCCACAGATGCAATATACTTTTGTTTTATGGTTCTGTCTGGTCCACTGGACTGTATGTCTAGAAAGCAGGACCTGAGCCTAGTTTAGCTTCCCTGCTGAGCAGTGGGCTTGGAGCATATTCCCCCAGGGGCAGCCCAAGATGCATGGTCAGAGGGGCAGCACGTGCGTAGACATCCACCCTCTCAGCATCCTTCAGAGAGCTTCTTGGGCCAGGACACAGCTCGGCTCACAAAAGGTCTGCGCTCCAGTGAGGGACCCACTCCGTGTTGTCTGGTCCTTCCTTTGGGGCAGGCCTGGTACAGAGGGAATGGCCATGCTAGGCCCACACCCAGGATAGCTCCAGGTCACCTCCCTGTGCCGGGGGTACTTACTTAGCCAATCAAGACACAGGACACTTGTGTTTTACCTGGCAGCCCCTTGTGCCCAGCTGGGTGCCTGGAACCTACAGGGTTCTAATAACTAGTGGGGGAATGAGGACCAGGGAAGGCTCCAGGACCTGGACGTCGGGCTTCCTTTGGGACGCCTGTAACAGCCTGAACCCACCTCTCCCCCAGGACGGACAGCGGTCAGCCCTGCAGGCTCTCGGACTTTTGCAGGACACTCATGACCAAGCCCGGCTGCTCAGGCTACTGCCTGTCCCACCAGCTGCTCTTCTTCCTCTTGGCTAGAATGGTGAGTGCTCTGCGTGGGCCTAGCCACACTTCACCGAAAGAAAGATAAAAGGGGCCCATGGCAGTGTGGTTTTGTATGCTACACATGGGGGAAATAAGCGAGTTTTTGTGCTTTGGACATCAGGAAGGAGAAGTGAGAGTAGCCTGCCATCTGTTGGCTATAAAATCCAACCAAACTGGTGGGGGTGGGGGTGGGGAGAATTGGGATTCTGTTGGACAGAGATCTTTACATCCTGAATTCGATCAGAGGTCATCAGCATAACAAAAAGAGAAAGAGAGCCAGAGAGAAACAGCAGAAAGAACTCGGTAAACAATAACAAATGGAAAAGGATTTACAACAAAGTGAGTAGCGGCTTCCAGGAGACCAAACCAGCCCCACCCCCACCTCTCCCGTGCCCAACGCTCTTCCAAGCCCAAGAGCTCAAACTTTGCTAAATAATCATTGCTAAATATATATTTATTTCTATAGAAAGGTAAGGCTTGTTATCTCTATTCAAAAATGTTAGTCATCGTCCAGAAATTCTAAGCCTAGAACGGCCTTGCCAGTCTTTTCATTTTTAACAGAATCTTTTATTATTATTTATTTGCAAGCCATCACGAACTGGTATTTTTGTAAATACAGTAACAACCAAATTACGAAGAAAATTATTTTGATTATTAGATTGGACAGATAGAAAGTTATCCTGACGCATTGCTATAAAAGTTTCTAAGGCCTATTCTCATCTCCTGTTCTCTCCCCGCAACCGATCCGCAGCCAACACTTTGAGAAGCGCTGTAGCTGCCAGCCCTGTTAGTGTGGAATCCGAATGCAGCGACAGCAGCTAGCGGTTGTAGAGCGCCCCCTAGTGTTGGGCGCGTCGTAATTACGGTATCAACCACCCACAGGAGTGCCCCTCCCGTGCAGCTCCCAGTGGTATCGCCCTTGCCCTTTGAAGACCCTTGAGGCTCTGAAAGGTTAACTTAACCGACCAAGATTACACAGCTCCTAAGTGTCGGAGCTGGGACTCAAGCTTAGCTCTGTCCGATGCCCCAGCAGGCTGGGAATGTGAGTAGGAAAGAAATTCTGGGAAAAGGGGAAAGACCTGCCCCAAAGGCATCCACTTGCAGTGTCATCTCAGAACGACAAGCCTTTTCCTATAACAGAATTCAAGTCTGTCACTGGACCAACTTCTTTTGTCCCACTAGAAGGGATGCACGAGAGGGCTGTTCCGCCAGAGCCAACACTACATGAACCTCTTCTGCGCCAACATGATGGACTTGAACTGGAGAGCTGAGGCCATTGGCTATGCCTACCCGACCCGGGACATCTTCACGGAAAACAGTAGGCATTCTGCTCTAGGGACAAAGCAGTACTGTGTCCCTGACTGTGGACACACACACACACACACACACACATACACACACACACAGAGTAGAACTGCCAGATTTAGCAAAAAAAATTTACAGGATCCCCAGGTAAATTTGAACTTCATGTAAGGAATGAATACATTTTTGGTATAAGTACATTCCCAAACATTGCATGAGCTATATTTAGACTTAAAATTTTTTATTTGTTGTTTATTGGAAACTCTAATTTAATTGGGCATCCTGTATTTTATCTGCCACTGTTTTTGACTGCTTGCTTCCCCAGAGGCTGACGCAGTGATGGAGCGCTGCACGGCTGACTAACTAGTTAACCGGCAAACAGACAGACACTCAGAGCCTTAGAGATAAGGCAGAAAGGGGGTCCCTGGGTGGCTGCTCCTTGGCTTGTGTATCCAGATCCCTCTGCTGACTCCTACTCCACTGGCCTGGACCAAGGCCCTGAGTGGGAGGCAGGACCCAGGCCTGGGAGCCCCTGCTCACTAAGGCAGACTCAGGACTGCCTCCTTCCAGCCACTGTGTTGAGCGCCCACCTCCTGGCTCTGCCTAACCCTGGCAAGAGGAGGCAGATGGCACTGTGCTGGCCTTGGGGAGTGGAGGAGGTGGACCTGTGGGGGCAGGGCTACGGAGGGTCTCCTGTCTTTGCTTCCAGTCTTGTTCTGTGGAATCAGTGGTTTCTCTGACTTCTACAAGCTCCGGTGGCTGGAGGCCATTCTCAGCTGGCAGAAGCCACAGGAAGGGTGCTTCGGGAGGCCTGGTGAGCTCCTCTTCTGCCCTGGCTGGTGGGATGGTGGGGGCTGGAAGGGTGGTGGGAAAAAGATGAAGTGATGTTAGGGGCACAAAGAGATTTGCAACACCCATGTGCGCGCGCGCACGCGCGCGCGCACACACACACACACACACACACACACACACACACGGAAATGGGCTCGGAACTTTGGAAGCCAAAACTTTGCAGGACGGGAGGCAATCTTGTTGGAATATGTTGGCTGGCTGCTCCTGCAAATTCATTCCTTCAGCGACATTCCCTGAGCATCTACTGCATGCCAGACACTGTGCTAGGCTCCAAGTAAATGAGGGCACTAAGAAAAAGATGCAGAAACCACCTAAACAAACCAATAAGTGAAATAATTGTGAGTTCCGAAAAGGCTGTGAAGTTGACACCTTTGAGAAAGAAAAGAACATTAAGGAAGGTTCCTCAGGCATAGTGGTCAGGGGAGATGTCCAGGTAGGGGTGACTTAGAAGCAAAGGGTGAAGGAGCAACCCCTTTCCAGCTGTGCAACACTGGACAGCTGGGCTTCATTGGGCTCGATTTCCCCACCTGTGAATAAATGGGCATAATAATCTCCTTCCTAATCCATGAGGAGCAGACGTAATACATGTGAAACCACCTGGTGTGTCCTGGGTACAGTGGAGGCTCCCAATAAATGATGGCTTCCTAAATGAGAAGCTTGGGATGCTCGATAAGGCAAAGCTTTTGAAATAAGGGACTCTGTTTTTGAAATAGAAGAGTTTATAAAGTGAAGATTCTCAGGTCTCCAGATCTATAGATTCAGCAGATGGAAGGTGGGGCTGTGGAAACTGCATTTAAAAAAATTTTTTTTAAATTTATTTTTCAATTACAGTTGACATAGAATAGCATATTAGTTTCATAAACCTGCATTTTTAATGAGGTCCTCTGGCCATTCAGATGTGGGAGGTTGAGGGACTACAATTTGAGAAATATCCGTAGATGACAAATTTAGGCCACATGGAAGGATCTGCAGACAGGTGCTCAAGGAAACTTCTGGAAGTGGCTCTAGATTAAAGAGAAGACCTGAGCTGCTTGAGGTGTGAGGACAAGGAGGTTTTGCAAGTAACATTTTAAAATCCATCTTGAGAAGCTCATCTTTCACTCTTCTCCTAGATGCTGAAGATGAAGAATTATCTAAAGCAATTCAACACCAACAGCATTATCTGAGAAGAGTAAAGAGGCGAGAAAAACAATTTGCAGGTAATAAAAATGTCCAAGGGACCTTCTTGGCATGAAACTGAGACACCCCAGAAAGGCTACACACAGTGCTCAATTTGAAACAGGCCCCAGCATCACTGAAGGAGCTGGATCTGAGGGTCCCTTGTGTTTGGGAGTGGGAGGGAAGGGTAGGAATCTCTGATACCTAAAGTGGGGAGTCTAGAGGAAAATCTCCAGTGAAAGGAACACAAAAGAGAAGTTTACTGTATTGCTGAAAATCACAGAAATAATCCCTCTCCATCAAAATCAAGACAGAACAGAACCCACGTCAGGAACTTCCGCAGAGGGAATTGAATATAGAGAACCTGCCTCAGAGGTGTCGTTGAAAACAGAAAAGGTGACAAAACTCAGAGATGAACCACTGCAGGATGCCACTGCCCTCCCTGGAGGCGGAGCTGGAGGGACAGAGTAGAGGAGGTGGTGTTAGCAGAAACCCAGGGGCTGGACGCAGAGGAGACAGAGTCGGGGGAGAAGTACCCCAGCTTCTCCCATCGCTCCACCTCTGCCTGCTGTTTATGGGCAAAGCAGCCTGGGAAATGTAGTTTGGAGGGTTAGCGCCCTGGGGTTTGGAGCAAAGAAGGTCAGGCAGGAGATCTGAGAACCAAAAGGCAAGTGACCAGCACAATCCCAGTGGCCGCACATCCTGGTATTCCCAGCTGACACCTGTTGTCCTGGTGCCACTATGAATAGTGCCCTTTTTCCTCCCCAAAGTGTCCTGGTTGAAATGATAAGTTATGTGGTCGGCCCACCAATGCGGAGAGACTGAGAATAGGATATAACTATATTGGGAAGGAAAAAAAAAGCAAGATAAAATATGGCAGGAAGGAATGTAGAGAGATAGAGAGAAAGAAGGAAGAGAGGATTTGATTTCAATCTTTTTATTAATAAAAAATAAATAACTACAAGGCAAAAGCAGGAAGGGAAGTAGAATAGCCAGCTCAGAGTAGAAGTCCAACTTATACCGGGGACGATTCTAGTAACTAAACATCTCACCATCCACCCCACCACTGCCTCGTCATCTACTTGCAGGTAGACAAGAGAAGAGCATGGAAGCACAAATCCAGCGGGTCTGTAGCTGCCACCAGGGGTTGGCCAGGGGAAGGGAGAGACTTTCTCAGGAGATTCCTAGAGGTCCCCTGCCCTAGATAGGCCCACCTGACACCGAGGGGCCTGGGACTGTCGATGGTGGGTGGTAGGGGACTTCTGTGCACACCGTGGAAGCTAGCTGCTCCCTAGAAACTGACAACTGGAGAGGGAGCTGCAGAAATTCAGAAGCCCAAAGCCTTTCCTGAGGCCCCTGAAGGTTGATCAGCAGCCTAGAAAACTTCCCAGGATGGAACAACATTCCTTCACTTATGACACACATCCATGGAGACTAAGCACAAGATTTGAAGCCAGGCTGTCTGGGTTTGAATCCACTTCTTCCCTTACTCGCTGTGGGAATCGCTCAACCTATCTGAGCCTCGGTTTCCTTATCTGTATAATGGGGACCAAACAGTGCCTCCTTCATAGAGTTATTGGGGTTAATATCAGACCATCGCGCCAAGTGCTCCCCATGGCTTACGGTAGGCCACCGATAGGCATAGGCTGCCTGGGTGAGTAATTAGCGTTCTTGAAATCTGCTTTCTCCCTCCCTCCAAGGGGCCTGGCTGAGGTCCTTCTCTTCTCTAAGTCTGTGAGGGGTGGGGAAAATCTTAGCTCACTCCACCTGCCGAGAAACTAAAGGTGGGTGGCCCACTTTGAGTTCAGAGAACTAAATGACATCTAAGTTCCTGTCTCAGGCAGTCGTTCAGGGTCACATGGGACCAGCAGGCCCGAGGCAGCAATGAGGGAGGCTGTCCGGGTCAAGAAATGAGCTGTAAAGTCGCCAGGGCTGGGAGCTCAGCTCTGCTACCTGAGCCTCAGTTTCCCCATCTGTAAAATGGGGCAATGAGGTGCTGTACTAGAAGGTCTCACTAGGGCCTAAAAGCAGGGGAAACTGGACCGAGCTGGACAAGGGTTTGGCCTCAGGTCAGATCCTGTGGGAGGGGCTCCAGCAACTCTTAACACAGAGTCACCCTCCCAGAGAGAGCTGGCTTTTGTGTCCCTGTATTAGTAAATCATTGGGAGGAAGTGTAACCTTCTGGGTGAAGAGGCTCCAAATGGCTGGAGACATTTCTCTAGAGAAGGGAGCCGTTAGCAGCCAACACCTACAGCGGCTAGCGGATGGGTGCCCGGCCTGGCAAAGTGGATCTGCTGGCACCAGGCTGCCTGGC
>NW_011889081.1:630185-663762 GCF_000151845.1 Pteropus vampyrus
CAAGTGACCAGCACAATCCCAGTGGCCGCACATCCTGGTATTCCCAGCTGACACCTGTTGTCCTGGTGCCACTATGAATAGTGCCCTTTTTCCTCCCCAAAGTGTCCTGGTTGAAATGATAAGTTATGTGGTCGGCCCACCAATGCGGAGAGACTGAGAATAGGATATAACTATATTGGGAAGGAAAAAAAAAGCAAGATAAAATATGGCAGGAAGGAATGTAGAGAGATAGAGAGAAAGAAGGAAGAGAGGATTTGATTTCAATCTTTTTATTAATAAAAAATAAATAACTACAAGGCAAAAGCAGGAAGGGAAGTAGAATAGCCAGCTCAGAGTAGAAGTCCAACTTATACCGGGGACGATTCTAGTAACTAAACATCTCACCATCCACCCCACCACTGCCTCGTCATCTACTTGCAGGTAGACAAGAGAAGAGCATGGAAGCACAAATCCAGCGGGTCTGTAGCTGCCACCAGGGGTTGGCCAGGGGAAGGGAGAGACTTTCTCAGGAGATTCCTAGAGGTCCCCTGCCCTAGATAGGCCCACCTGACACCGAGGGGCCTGGGACTGTCGATGGTGGGTGGTAGGGGACTTCTGTGCACACCGTGGAAGCTAGCTGCTCCCTAGAAACTGACAACTGGAGAGGGAGCTGCAGAAATTCAGAAGCCCAAAGCCTTTCCTGAGGCCCCTGAAGGTTGATCAGCAGCCTAGAAAACTTCCCAGGATGGAACAACATTCCTTCACTTATGACACACATCCATGGAGACTAAGCACAAGATTTGAAGCCAGGCTGTCTGGGTTTGAATCCACTTCTTCCCTTACTCGCTGTGGGAATCGCTCAACCTATCTGAGCCTCGGTTTCCTTATCTGTATAATGGGGACCAAACAGTGCCTCCTTCATAGAGTTATTGGGGTTAATATCAGACCATCGCGCCAAGTGCTCCCCATGGCTTACGGTAGGCCACCGATAGGCATAGGCTGCCTGGGTGAGTAATTAGCGTTCTTGAAATCTGCTTTCTCCCTCCCTCCAAGGGGCCTGGCTGAGGTCCTTCTCTTCTCTAAGTCTGTGAGGGGTGGGGAAAATCTTAGCTCACTCCACCTGCCGAGAAACTAAAGGTGGGTGGCCCACTTTGAGTTCAGAGAACTAAATGACATCTAAGTTCCTGTCTCAGGCAGTCGTTCAGGGTCACATGGGACCAGCAGGCCCGAGGCAGCAATGAGGGAGGCTGTCCGGGTCAAGAAATGAGCTGTAAAGTCGCCAGGGCTGGGAGCTCAGCTCTGCTACCTGAGCCTCAGTTTCCCCATCTGTAAAATGGGGCAATGAGGTGCTGTACTAGAAGGTCTCACTAGGGCCTAAAAGCAGGGGAAACTGGACCGAGCTGGACAAGGGTTTGGCCTCAGGTCAGATCCTGTGGGAGGGGCTCCAGCAACTCTTAACACAGAGTCACCCTCCCAGAGAGAGCTGGCTTTTGTGTCCCTGTATTAGTAAATCATTGGGAGGAAGTGTAACCTTCTGGGTGAAGAGGCTCCAAATGGCTGGAGACATTTCTCTAGAGAAGGCAGCTGTTAGCAGCCAACACCTACAGCGGCTAGCGGATGGGTGCCCGGCCTGGCAAAGTGGATCTGCTGGCACCAGGCTGCCTGGCGGGATATCTGAAAAGCATTGACGGAACTGTGGTCACCACCCAGCACTCACAGAGGGGCCTCTGTCTCTCTCCCCAGATGGCTGCTCCTCCCACAACACAGCCATGGCCGTGGGGGCCCTGGGTGGCTTCCTCTACATCCTGGCACAGTACCCCCCAGCAAACAGAGAGCTGCAGCAAGCCACACCGGCACCACCAACTGACACGAACGGCTCCACGCCTGCCACCCAGGAAGATAAAATCCATACCTTTCATCCCTCCTTCCTGGAATCCTAGGTCACACCCTGAGAAGGAGGCACCTGAGAGCAAGGCACCCCAGCTTCGTCCCCTCGAGGAGCAGGGCCTGGGAAGGAAGGCTGGGATGGTTCCAGGCACGGCAGCAGATGAATAAATTCAGAGAGCAGTTGAGTGGAGAGTCGAGCCCTGTTTCTCAGCCTTTTGGACAACTTCTGGGGCTGTATTCTGAGTCTTCAACCCCACTCAATGCAAATTCTGAAGCGACCCATAAACTGGAGTTTGGAAGGCAATTTGTTCAGCTGTCAACTGTTGCATCTTCCCTAGTGGGAGAAATAAGGTACTTGAAAATAACAGTTCAAGTCATGACCTAGAACTTGAGACAGGAGCCAGAAAGGCAGCACATATAATCTTTATATCCTCTGCAAAGAGCGCTGTGGTATCATGAAGTCACATCATGTCATGGTCATGTCATTTTACAAAAGGCAGTGTAGCATAATGGTGAACGATGTGTTCTGTGCCCTGACTACCTGAGTCCAAGTCCTGAGTTGTCTCATTCATTAGCTTGGTGTCCCTGGGCAAAGTCATTTAGCATCTTTGTGAATGTTTCCTCATCAGTACAATTAGGATAATTATAGCACCTACCTCACTATTAGCTCCACTGCTCTAAGAGTTATATTTGTAGAGGACTGAGAACAGTACCTGTGACACAGTAAGTACCAAGTAAGTGTTACCTGCTACCACAGCGGTGACAATGTCAGGTTACTTGGGACCTGTCTGAGACAGCAGGAAGGGACAGCTGACTCATCAACGTTTCTCTCGTGCCCAGCCTGAGGGTCTCCCTTGTGGCCCACCCCCACATGAGTATACCCTAACATGTCAGCTGGAGCTCTAATCCAGTGTTCAAGAAAAGACTTTCTGGAACCTTATTATGGGTCCAGGCCATTTGCGGTGCTGATTTCAAGCTGCATGCAGACAGGCATCAAAATTACACTGCAGGGTAGAAAAACCCGCTAAAAACTCAGTCTTTGGGCTGGAAGGCTCTCTCTAAGTCCATCATCTTGCTTTGCTTCAAAGTGGGAAATCACTGCTGATCATCCTTATGTGACAATTTAGTCGTATTTGAGAATATGAATTGAAATGCCCTTGGGGGAGGGGTTCTTCTAAATCTTTCCTTTAGGAGTTAGTCTCCTCTGTCCAATCTCCTTTGCCGCTGCCCCTGGATGCTTTCCCGAAATTGCTCTTAAATTGTCAGGCCCACAGGAATGTTCCTGGATTCTGTTGATAAGTTTGACTTGCTATTGAGGTTGTCATTTTCTTGGGGAACCAGGCGCCAGGATTTAATGCCCATTTGGCACTCCGTATGCATCAGGATGTCTTTGGGAAAAAAAAAAAAAAAAAAGGATGTCTTGCACATTGCCTTGCAAACAAAAGTTGACCAAGTCGGGCACACAACTGGATTAGGGGAGAGTTATGCCCCTTTCCCTACCCCCTTCCTTCCTAAATTTGAGATAGATAAGCCACAGGAGCCAGACACCAGTTCTTTCTAGAAGGTGTTAGTTATCATATGAGGTGGGGGGGGGGAGGGGAGTGTTGGCTCTAGGAGAAACCTGAGCTTACAAGTCACTTTCAAGAGAAAGGAATCCTAATGCAAAATGAGGAAAGTCATGAGTTAAGACTTTCTCTATCAAGTCACCTTAGTATGAACCAGTTTCTGGGAACAACTTCTGCAGGACGGTTGCATGAATCCAGATCTGAGAGAAGAGGGGGAGGAAGAAAAATCACAACTAGCAAGAGCTGAGATGAGCTCACGTGCCCACTCTTCCCCGTTCTCTGTCTCAGCGACTGCCTTTACTTCCCTCACACACACCACTGGTTGGGGAGACTGGACCAGGCAACATTTCACCAGAACGCTCTGCATTTCCAAGGACATAATTTATTCTCTTCCATCTGGATTACCTGTTCTGCCTCCAGCCTCCAATTCAGTTAAGATTTTATTTGTCCTTTAAGATTCAACTGGAGTGTCACTTGTCCTATGAAATCTCCCATCCCCCATCTACCTCTCTTTTATACAATGCTCTTTTGGTGTCTTTTTCTGCCATTTATTTGTGTACTTGCCAATTATATCATCGGATTGTAAACTGCTTTAGGGCATGGGCAATATCTTGCTTCCTTCACAAGCCTGGCTCCTATTAAACTGTCTGGAACATAGAAGTGTTTAATAAATGCTTGCGGAATTAAATGAGTAGGGGGAGAAAAACCAGTCTCCTTGAATTGTTGTGTCTTAAGTTTTCACTGATGGAAGAGACTTTGGGCTGTTTGCATTGTTGAGTCTGGTCTAGACAGCCGGCAGCTCCCTAAGTCCATGCAGAATGCAGGGAGCTCGTAAAGTCACCTGCCCCCCAGAAGTACTATAGACCCTCCTGCCTCTCAACATCTCAAAGCCGGTTCTTAGATATTGTTACAAGTTTCAGGGTAACCACCTGAGTTTGAGGGAGAGGGGCTTTTTCCCAGGGAAAGGAAATAAAGCGATTAAAAGTTCTGTGAGTACATTTTGTAAATAATGGCCCCTATCAACGGGACCAGATGGGATGGGGAGCAGATAGAATGGCGCCATGGCTGATTCCAGAACCAGACATGATGATAAATTACTTCATCCCCCTCATGACCTTATCTTTTCTAATTGCCCAACCAGTAGCACCCAAGACTCTTACTCCCTTAGTTTCCATGACTACATATTTTTCCCTATGAAGTCTGTACTCGTGAGATACCCAGGGAGCCAGGCCTTTGAGCGATAGCTTGCCTGTGTCTCCAGGACTTGCAACTCTCTCATAAACCTTACTTTCTTTGCTGCAAAACCTGCACATATCTCTTCTCTGGCTTAGACGTGCACAGGCAGATGGATCCCTTTTTTTTTTTGTCTCAACAAGAAAGTGCTTACTATGTGCCAGGTCCCATGCAAAATGCTAGGGAAAAGCAGTAAAAAGCAGATGCGGTCTCTGCCCTCAAAGAGGTGACAGTCAAGGCAGGAAGCAAATATTAGGAAAGTCATAATCAAGCAGAGCTTCAGGTAGGGAAAGACTGCGTGCACTGCTCAAACATTTCATTCTTTTCCTCAATTGGTAATCGAATACCAATGCATAAATGTTGTTCATGTCCTACATTAGCGGAGGAAACACATATTTGCTAAATTCAATGCCTGCTAAGTGCATGAAAAAAATAAACAGAGAAGCATCTTCAGGGAACAGTGCCTCACAGCTGACAGGGCGGGCGTATAAACTAGCAAAGGCAAGGATGCACTTGGACTGAGGGCTCAAGGAGGAGGCCATCCAATCTTGTCAGCCTCTGGTTTAAAACCTTCCTGTGTGCTGTTTGTAGTCACTCCCTGTTCCCAGCCCCAGCCCCAGGCAACCACTAATCTGCTTTCTGTCTCGGCAGATTTGCCTTTTACAGACATTTAATACAAATAAAAGCACTCTACAGAACTTTCAAGGGGTGATGAAAAGGTCCTAAAAGTGGACCAAGGTGATACTGAGATATTTCTATACATTTATTTGTACACTTAAAACAGGCAAAGTTTATGGTATGTAAATTATACCTCAATAAAACTGTTTAAAAAAAAAAACTTGCAGTGGCTTCCTGTTTTACTTGGGCGGAAATCCAACTTTATTTGTCTAAAGCCCTGCAGGATCTGGCTGGGCCTGGCCCTCCCACCTCCACCCTCCCCTCACTCTGCTCACCTCCCAGGCTGCTTTCCTGTCACCTAGCTCTGCTGTGCCCGCTGCCTGCAAGGCTCTGGTCCCCCACTCCCTCCAGCTGTCCCTTCTTTCCTATCCTGTATGTCTTCATCTAAATGGGTTTACAGAGGCCGTCCCTGTCACCCCAGTGACACCGATCTCTCTCCGTCCTGCTTCTTCTTCCGGGCTCTCACCATGCCTGTATCATTTGGTATCTATTTCCCCCATTAAAATATAAGCTCCAGGAGGGCATGGCTGGTCTGTTTCATCAGCGAGGAATCCACACATGATGGTGGAACCCAGAGCATGCTAAGAGGGGACCAAGTATTCCAGATGAAGAGTAGATGTGAGTGAAGGAGAAACCCCTGAGCCAGATCGCTGGTTTGGCTAGAACTGTGGATTTGGGCTTAATAAAAAATAAACTGGGGCTTATTTAAAATTTTAAAAGTTTATCTGAGCAAAAATTGATTCAAATCGGGCAGCGTCAAACCAAAGTGGATAGGAGCACTCCCCTGACAAGAGCCAGAGAAGACTCCTGAAGAGGAAGTAGGGAAGCAAAGAAAATTGATTGGCTGTAGCTGAAAGCCTAGTTAGCTGTTTATGATTGGCTGTCCTTAGCATTTTGATTTCCTAACGTAGAGGCATTTATACAGGTTAACATTTTGGTTTGTTTACTTTGTAGGCAGCCACAGCAGACTAATGACATCCTTGTTTAATTAATGGTAAGAGACTGCTTAGTTCAAATGAAGAATTTATGTGGCATTTATGTACTTAGAACAACTTGGCAAAGGAGTGACAAGCATTAAAGTAGGGAGAAGACCAAATGTCAGAGACTGCCTGCCACCTGCCAACTCCTAATTGACATGGAGAAAAAAGGACTTCGGAAGCTGGGAAGTTGGCGGCAGGCCTTGGCTTGTTTGCTGATGGTTTTTGGCAGGCTGAATATAAGGATGAAAAAAACACAATCCCTTCGTATCAATATATTTGCGTAAGGCCAGGTCATTTAATCCCCAAAAGAAGCAGTCATTTTGACTGTGGTTAACTTAAGGGAACTAACTTTGGTCTCCCCACAGGCCTCAGAGCACTCATGGGTCATTTGAGGTCACCCATTAGTTCAGAAATTAAGGTGTCAACAGGGCTGTGTGTTCTCTGAAGCCTTGAGAGGAAAAATCCTCTCTCCTGACTTCTGGTGGCTGCCAGCAATCCTTGACGTTCCTTGGCTTGTAGACGCATCACTCCAGTCTCTGCCTCTCTCTTCACATGGCTGTCTTCCCTCTATCTTTCTGTGTGTCTCTTCTCTCATCAGGACACCAATCAGACCGGATTTGGGGCCCACCCTACCCCAGTATCACCTCACTTTAACTAATCACATCCACAAAGATCCAACTTCCAAAGAAGGTCACATTCTGAGGTGCTGGGAAGTTTGTGAATTTTGAGAGACACTATCCAACCTAGTATACTCACCCTGATTGGCTCTTAGGGGCGGTGGCTCAAAGAAAGACCTGAATTCAAGCAATAATCATGCTGCCCGTGTTATGGAAAATCCCAAAAGCTTCAAAAATCAGACCAGCGAAAATCCAAGTAGTAACCCAGAGAGAAAGAGAACTCAGTTGTATTACGCTGGCAGTCCCAGAAGAACTAGTGCTCTGAAAACCTGGGCGCAGAGCTTAGGGGCAATTTCACTT
Source organism: Pteropus vampyrus (assembly GCF_000151845.1). Taxonomy (NCBI): domain Eukaryota; kingdom Metazoa; phylum Chordata; class Mammalia; order Chiroptera; family Pteropodidae; genus Pteropus; species Pteropus vampyrus. The sequence continues at coordinate 637,485 of NW_011889081.1, forward strand.
TTATATCCACGTTGTTACAGTTGACACGGCTGATTTATAGACCCCTGAAATTGCTATGGGCTGCAAGCAGTTATAGAGCATGGGATTTTCTAACAAGCACTAAAGCAATACATCTTAAAGGGAGGGGATACATCTGTTTAAACACTAAAAGCAATATATCTTAAGGGGAGGGTGAGCTCTCAGTTGACTCTGAGATCTTTGGCCTATGCAGCAAGCATGTTTACAGAAGCAGAACAAAGGACTGATTAGAAATGTTGGCCATTTAAGTGGGAAACTCCTCTTCACCTGTAGACAGAAAGTGTTTAGGTTGGCCTCAAGTACCCGTGGCACCAAAGGCCAATCCAGACTTGTGCTGTCTCCTGGCCTGTGCATTGCATGGACACCAACAGGCTGCCTAACCCTGGATACTGCCCTAGACCAGAGGCCTGAAGAGAAGTATCCTCTCAAAGGAAGCTTGAAGCACATGCTACAAGTCCAGCTTCATGGGCTTCCAACCTGTGCAGGTGCACAGGGCCCACTCACAGAGGGGTCCCATGCTTGCTTTCACACTCTGCACTTGCCATCTTTAAATTCTTAATATTTTAACAAGGATTCCTGCAAATTATGTAGCTGACCTGCCTGTCCTCTTCTGAGATGTCAGGCTCATTAAAGACAAAGAAAGGCTGAGGAACTGTTCCAGATTCAGGGAGACCAAAGAGACATGACAACTAAATACAGCTCCTGGACTGGCTCCTGGATGTGGAGAAAATAGCTATAAAAGGACTGTTAAAAAACAAAATTAAACTGCATAAATTTGAGGGTCTAATTAGCTTTATTCACTGATTCACAAATTGGGCAGCATCCCACCTAGCAATTAAAAAAGAATTCCAAGGAGCTATATGGAAGGCTTTTATAGGCAGACGGGGGGAAAAAGAGTGAATTGTTTCAGGCAAGATCACCTCCTTCAAAGGGTGAAAGGCGTCTATCAGACAGGTGTCGATGTAAGAAGTCCACACCTGTAGAGAATTTTTATAAACAATTTATTTGAGCCAGAGGAAACCCCTGGAAGCAGGATCTCAACAGACTGACAAAAACGCTTCAGAGAATAACAGTTCGCAATCTCTTTTATGCATTTGTGATTAAAGATGGATTGAAGGAAGATAACATGAAGGTGTAAGAAAGCAAAGCAGGGACTGGAGTACAGACTAGTTAAGATTATGTGTTCTCTTGAGGGTGGTTATGCTTTAGAAGGAGGGGCCTAAGAGGGGGCACTTCAAAGGTGGGTGTGTTAACCTAGATGCACAGAAACGATGGGTAGGGCTTGCTTAAGGCAAAGATAAGCCTTTTACTAAAGTAGTTATATGCCTGGGGTACAGTCTATGGGCTGTCTATGACTTGCCCAATTAGGATTTTGTAATAAGCATACTATGTAAGGTTACTTTCTGGAAAACCCCTTTTTTGTCCACACACGTTACCTCTGTAGTGCTGGCCAGGGAATTCCAGACTGACATGTTAAGATTACCTTCCTAGGAGAGGCCGAAACTACAGTTGGGTTAGGTATTAAGTCTCCATTTGGTGACCTCAGGTGTAGCACAAGGGACTCCATTTTGGGCCTGTTGTCTCTTTTTTAATGGGACATGATAGGGACACTTGACAATATTCGAATGTGAACTGTGGCTCACTTAATAGAACTCTATCAATAGAAAATGTCCTGATTTTACTTGACCTGTGCTTATGTGCTTATGCTCTTGTTGGTAGACACTATATATAGTGAAGTATTGCGGTGAAGGATAATGATGTATGCAACACAGCTAAACATAGTTCAGAAAAAAATATGTATGAATAAGTACAAAAAAAACCTGTAGGTTTGAAATTACATCAATATAAAAAGCTCCTGCCACTCCCCCAGCGCCACGCCCTTCCCCTAAAAGCACGGTAAATGACAGGCCGAGATCCTCCCCTATCAGAGATCCAAAAGGTAGCAATTGTCAAAACTGAAAGCTGCCACCAGAGGTCTTGAGTAACGTGGGTCGAACCCACGTGACCGGAGGCTCGAGTCCAACATGGCGGCCTCCATGGGATGCTGGCTTCTGTTTTTCCTTTCGCTGCTCAGCTTCTTCTGGGAGGCGTCCGGCGGCTTCGGTTGGGGGTGAGTACAGCTCCCGGGGTGTGAGCCTGGTTCGGGGGTCCCCCGACCCGGGGCACAACCCTCCGAGCTTACGGCCTCTCCAACCCCGCAGGCCCTCCCTCGACGATGACTTGCTGCTGCCGTACTCCGGCATGCGCGCGCGCTCCGCCCGGGACTGCGCGAGGGTGCGCACTGGCAGCCTAGAACACGAGAGCTGGCCGCCTTCCCCCGCGACCCCCGGCACCCGCGGCCCCGCGGTGCGCACCTTCGTCTCGCACTTCGCGGACCGTGCGGTGACTGGCCACCTGACGCGGGCCGCCGAGCCCCTACGCACCTTCTCGGTGCTGGAACCCGGCGGGCCGGGCGGTTGCGCGTCGAGGCGCCGCGCCACGGTGGAGGAGACGGTGCGGGCGGCCGGCTGCAGCGTCGCCCAGAATGGCGGCTTCTTCCGCATGGACACGGGCGAGTGCTTGGGGAACGTGGTGAGCGACGGGCAGCGGGTGAGCAGCGCCGGGGGGCTGCAGAACGCGCAGTTCGGGATCCGCCGCGACGGGACTCTGGTCACAGGGTGAGGAGGCAGGAAGCCCCGTAACTGTCGAGGGCAGAAAGCCTGAGATTCGGGATGTAGCCATGCGACTGTGTTCAAGTCACCTCACTAAACTTAGCTTCCGTTTCCTCGTCTGCAAAATGGAGATAGTAATACCCTCCTTGCAGGGTTTATTCGTCATCCTCTTGAGAGTTGCTTTGTGTCAGGAAATGCTGCGCACTGGGGATATATATAGCAGTGAACACGCACACACAGCCTCTACCTTCGCGGACTTCTCCCATTAGTAAAAAACAGAAATAAAAGTCAGGGAAATAAGAAAAAATAAAATTGTGTGTGTGTAGCAAAGCAGTGAACAAGGTGAACCTCTTGTAAATAGAGTTGATTTTAGGGAGTGTCATCAGGAAAGGCTTGAGAAGATGACCTTTGAGTTGAAACTTAAAGTTTAATCACAAGTTAACCAGGGTTGGAACTGGAGGAAAAGCATTGCAGTCAAAAGTAATAGCAAGCACTAAGGCTCAGAGGTGCATAGGAACTCGGTGTGTACCAGAGACCGAAGGAATGAGCAGAGAATCAGGATGACAGTACTGACTATGATTATTTAAAAGCTTGCTCTAAACCTGGCTGGAGACTAGGCTGGAGGAGCCATAGTAGAAGCAAGGAGATCAGTGAAGAGCTGTACAGACATCCGGTGGTAGTTTGGCCAGAGTTTCAGCCTGGGAAATTGAAGGCCATAGATGAACATTGAGATCTGTTAGGGATGGTTGTTTTTATTAAGTGTAGTCTACCTTGTAGACTGTTTAAGGCTGCTCAGGATCAAGACTGGTCAGGTTCCTGGGGCAGAAAGAGGAATCAATCAAGCAGCCAGGCTGTTGAGTGTGCAGTAGGAAAGAAACCCCACTATCTGCAGCTGCCCCCCATAGGTAAGTGCACCTCACACCTTCCCTTTGTCCAGGTACCTGACTGAAGAGGAAGTGTTGGACACTAAGAATCCATTTGTGCAGCTGCTGAGTGGAGTTGTGTGGCTGATTCGCAATGGAAGTGTCTACATCAACGAGAGCCAGGCGGCCGAGTGTGAAGAGACACAGGAGACAGGTGGGGCCAGGTGGCAACAGCCCTTCTGTGAACCAGTGGGGTCCTGTGGAAAGGCTTTCAACAAGTACTGTTCTGGGTACCGGGAATCAGAGATTAAGACAGATAAGGTGCTTGTTCAATATATAAGAGAGAAAATAGATACATAGTGGGCTAAAAGAAGTGGTAGGTGCTAAGAAAATTAAAGTTCGGAGTAAGGGGGTAGGTGGAGGAAAGGAGCTATGGGCAAGAAATAGAGAAGTGCCGCTAAGATGCGTCACCCAGGAGCTTGATGTAAATGCAGAACTTCAGGCCCGCGTCAGACCTACAGGATCAGAGTCCCTGGGGGTGAGGCCCAAGGTTGTGTGTTTTAACAAGCCGCCTGGGTGATTTTGATGGACACTCAAGTTTTGAGAACCACATTGGAATGTGGAATACTGGAGCAGGGAAGTACACCATGGCCCTAATGTGGAAATGGACTATTTTGGACTAAGCAGTCAGGGACGGCCTCATAAGGGGGTGATTTAGATCGGAAGGAGGAAGCCACGGGGAGAGCTGGGGAGAAGTACAGTCCAGCTAGAGGGAACAGAGAGCTGCTGCAGGGTAGTGAGAGGGGAGCCCCAGGAGATGAGCTACTAAGAGCAGGCCACGATGGTCATGCCGGGCCTTGGTAAGGTGTTTGAATTTTGTTCTAAGAACAATGGAAGCCATAAGAGGGCTTTCACCTGGAGGCTGACATTACTTGATTTACACTTAACCCTTTGGCTACTATGTGGACACTAACTGGGATGGGGCAGGGGGAAGTCAAGGAAACACTGGACGGTGTGGCCTGGAAGGTGGTGTTGGACTGGCAGGAAGTGTCAGGCAGAGCCGTGAAGCCCTCTCAAAGGGCCACTGATCACCCAGGCTGCTTCTCCTTCAGGCTCCTTCAGCAAATTTGTGAATGTGATATCGGCCAGGACGGCTGTGGGCCACGACCGGAAGGGGCAGCTGGTGCTCTTCCATGCAGACGGGCAAACAGAGCAGCGGGGGTGAGTGCTGGAAACCAGAGCCTGTGAGCCTGGGCTGAGTCCTACTCTGAAGAACTCGAACCCAGACAGCTGTCCTTCTGACCCCCAGCAGTTGCCTGGGGATGTTCTTACCCATCTGTCCCCCGCCTTTCAACAGGAAGAGGGTCCCTAGATCTGTCCTACTTCTAAGAACTCTTATTCCTCCACACACATCCTCTCAGTCTCCCCAGCTTAGGCCTCCTCCCTCCTGAGCTCCAGTTGGGGTAAAAGAAAATGATCACAAAGTTATCAGGGAGAAGACCTCAGTTCCAGTCCCGTCTTGGCTATCTGCCAGCTCTATGGCCATAGACAGGTTAGTCACTCACCCTCTCAGACGCAGTTCCCTCCTCTGTAAAGAGAGCGTATTAATTTGCTGTTGCTGCATAACAAATTCCCACCCATTTGTCAGATCATCGTTGTGTAGGTAAGGAATCTGGAGGGCTCACTGGGCTATGTATGTGTTTAGGACATCCCACAAAGTCAGACTGTTGGCCAGGCAGGGTGCTTACCTGGAACTTCTGGGAAAGAATCCTCTTCCCAACTCATTCGGGTTGTCGGCAGAATGCAGTTCCTTGTAGTTGTAGGACTGAAGTCTGTGTGTCCTTGTTGGCTTTCAGCTGGAGCCTCGGCTCCTAAGGCCACTCACATTCCTCCTCATGTGTACCCTCCCCATCTTCAAGCCAGCAGAGGTGTGTCGAATCCTTCTGATTCCCTTATGTTTCCAATCTCTCTCACTTCCTTTTCCGCCACCAGCCAAAGAAAGTTCTCTGCTTTTAAGGGCTCTTGCGATTCCACTGGGCCTACCCAGATAATCCAGGCCAGTGCCCCGATTCGTGGACAGTGCCCCGATTCGTGGACATTACCCACGTAATGTAATTGTGGGGTTGGGAATTACTGACAGCCACGTAATGTAACATAAGCACAGGAGTGATCTCATATACACAGCTTGTAGGGATTAGGACAAGACATCTTTGGGGGGCCATTTAAAAATTTGCCTGCCACTATGGGCATGATATTGTCCACCATGGAAAGTAAGAAGAATTAAACTGGAAATGGTGGTGGGCACAGTCAACATCACTGCCCCTGTGCCGCAGCGTTAACCTGTGGGAGATGGCAGAGTTCCTGCTGAAACAGGATGTAGTCAATGCCATCAACCTGGATGGAGGAGGCTCCGCCACCTTCGTGCTCAATGGAACCTTGTCCAGTTACCCATCGGATCACTGGTAAGCATATCAGAGCCCTCTTCTTGAGGTCCAAGTTCAGGCTTGTCCCCAACTGTCTCATTCAACAAATATTGAGTATTTACTGTGTGTCAGGCTCTGGGGATTCAGCAGTGAACAGGAAGAACTGAGATCCCTGCCTCTCGTTCTTACAGGAAGTATGCATAGTGTACCAGTGCTACTTAAGTTGGTGAAAGGAAGTTGATTGGTCAGAAAAAACCTCTCAGGATAATGAAGCATGAGCCGAAATCTGAAGGAAGAGGAGGTGGCTAAGCAGGGGCATAGGAGAGCCTTCTGGCAGCAAGAACAGCATCTGCAAAGGCCCTGGGGTCGGAGGGATTGTGGGGTTGGGAATTACTTATAAAAGTCTGGAGATGGGACAGTGGAGAGAGAGGCAGCTCTCATGAGCTACTGTAGGGAGTTGGAGAGGCTGGCTGAAGATGGCCAGCACTGCAGCGTCTCTTCAAACACTGTCCCCTTGCAGCCAGGACAACATGTGGCGCTGTCCTCGAAGTGTGTCCACTGTAGTGTGTGTGCATGAGCCCCGCTGCCAGCCTCCGGATTGCAGTGGCCATGGGACCTGCGTGGAGGGGCACTGTCAGTGCACGGGGCACTTCTGGCGGGGTGCCGCCTGCAACGAGCTGGACTGCGGCCCCTCCAACTGCAGCCAGCACGGACTCTGCACAGAGAGTGAGTGAGGGCTCTGGGGAGTCAGCTCTGACCTGGGCTCCCAGCTCTCCCTGCCGGGCCCTGCCTGGACCCTCACCTGACCTTCTCGGTCTTGTCTTGGCAGCCGGCTGCCGCTGCGAAGCTGGATGGACAGGGTCCAACTGCAGTGAAGGTAAAAGCCACCAGGCCAGTCCCTCCCCAGCCCCTGGGCACATGGGGAGAGGGTGAGTGTGGCAGCTGCCTTCATCCTTGCTTCCTGGTCTGCACATCGCTTGCCTCTTGTCTCCCGCTCTCACCTCACGTGTAAATCACTGCATTAATGTCCTGGGGCTGCTGCAACAAATTCCCAAAACTGGGCAGCTTAAACCAACAGAAATCTCTTACAGTTGGAGGCCAGAACTCCAAAATCAAGGTGTCAGCAAAGTCATGCTCCCTCTGTATCGTCTAGGGGAGGCTCCTTCCTGCCTCTTTCAGCTCCTGGTGGCTCCCTGTGTGTTCAGTCTCTCTCTTTGATCTCTTTTTACAAGGACCCCTGATCACTGGATTTAGGGCCCACTCTTAATCCAAGATGATCTCATCCTGAGATCCTTAATTATATCTGCAAAGACCCTATTTTCAAATAAGCCCATTCACAGGTTTTAGGATTACGACATATCTTTTGAGGGGACACAATTCAGCCCACTACAACCATTCACTGCTTAAACCCTTCAGTGGCTTTTGCATTAAGTAAAAACCTGAATTCTTTCTTGTGACCTGCCAGGCCCCAGGTGCTCCAGCACCTCCACACGCACTATGCTCCCCTCTGCTCCTCTTCTCCAAGTCTCAGCCTAATGTCATATCCTCAGAGACCTCCCTGCCTCACCTCCACAGTGGTTTGCTGCTGCCATGAGGTCATGTCCCTGCAGTGCCTGTCCTCACTTGTTACTTAGATGTTTGCTTTCTGGCTTCCTGGCCGCCTGCCCTCCTGGACTGGAAGCTTCATGAGGGACAGCCTCGGGGCCTGGCACAGTCTCAGTAACTGTTGGGAGAATATGTGAGCCTAAAGGCCGCTCGGGGTGGCTGAGGTCCATTCACAACCCTGCTGGCCACAGCCTGGGAGGGACAGGGACAGTTTAGCAAAGACCTCCCTTCCCCCATCCCAGCTTGCAGCAATGGCTCCTTTGGCGAGGACTGTGCCAAGAAGTGCCAGTGTCAGAATGGAGCAGCCTGTGACCCGGCTCAGGGGACCTGCACCTGTCCCCCTGGCTTCACTGGAGACACCTGTGTTCAGGGTAAGCTGGGTAGGCCCCTGAGTCGGCCAGGCGGGAACACCACCCAGGGCACCTCCAGGGTCTGGCCTGGGGGAGTGTGGCGGGGTCCCTTTCCTTTAGCCGGGCTCTGCACATACTTGGGGCCCATCCTGTCAGTGCAGAGAGGGGCCCTACCACCAAGGCCCCCACCCATATCTTCCCATCTCCTCTCTGCAGAATGTCCCCTCGGCTGGCACGGGCCAGGCTGTCAGAAGCCTTGCGAATGTGAACACCAGTGTCCCTGTGACCCCCAGACTGGCAGTTGCAATCTCACCTGGGCACCCACCTTGAACAGCATCCTCTCCCAAGGTACAGCTCCTTCCAAGCCCCCTAGGGGCAGGAGAGGGCAGACCTACTCCGTCCCTACCCCTCAGCCTCACCCTGATGTCTTACAGCAAAGCAGTGTCTCCCGCCATCAGAAGTCACCCTGCAGACGGGAGAACTCTCCCTTCTCACCGGGTAGGTGTTTTGGGAGGACCTGGGGCAGTGATGGGAAGAGGAGTCCCCTTCCCTCCACCTGGGAGGTGTGGCTTTTGCTCAGGGACTGGGCGAGACTAGCAGATGGCAGCTGGGCATCCAGGTAACATTTCTCTGACATAAGCACAGGGAGTGTCACAGCTGACACTCTCAGGGAGATGGTGAGAAGGAGCCTGGTTACCACCCCAGTGGGAGTCGAGGGGGCAGGCGTGGACTTGGCCATGACACTCAGGACGTGTCTTCGCAGCTCTTGGTGCAGAGGCACCAGGCTTGGAGTAATTGGCATCATTTCCCAGGCATCTCTGCGCTCAGGCCTTGTGTTGGCAGCTTTACTTTCTAATGCAGTGGGTCTCAAACTTGACTTTAGAGACGAGGGTATATTAAAAGAGTGCTGGGCACCACTCCGGGACTTCCTGCCTTGGTAGGTCTGGGGTGGAGCCATGAACCTGCATTCCAGGTGATGCCGACACAGATGGTCTTGAGACTGGCTTTGAGAACCTCGCTTCTCATGGTTCTCACCTCCCATAGCCAGGCCTGCGCTGCCCTACCCCAGCCCCCTTCTGGGGATGGGAACCAGGTATGGGTATGAATGAAGAGCCCTCCGGGGTTGTCCTAGAAGCAACACGTGGGAGCTCATCAGTAATGCAGTTGCCAGGTCCTCCCTGGAGGTCCTGACCCTGTGTGCCTGGGTGGGGTGAGGCCTGGAGAAAGCTGGAAATGTGCTTTGAAAATGCACCAGAGCAGGGACAGTGGCTCCAGGAGCTTCACGCCCTGGCCTGAAACTCAAACTCCTCAGGGGTGAGACTTTGAGCCACCACCCTTCTCCCACCCTCCCCAACCCCAACCTCCACCACATTGCAGACCTTGAACCTATTGGCATCCAGGGAAAGGGAGCAGTGGGGGGCTGACGGGCATAGCTACAAGCCCGGCCCCCGGCAAGCTTCTGCTTTCCACTTTTGTGTTGAGGTCTTCAGCTAAAGATTCACAGGAATGAAAAAAGATCATTAAAAGACCCTCACCCTATCTCTTTATTTCCTGCCTTGGAAGAAGGGTTCTCCCTGCTCCGTCTGTTTCGAGGGCCCTGGGGCAGGGCCCAGCCTCAATTGTCATAGTCCTCTGAAGCACAGGGTGCAAACTGCTGTCTCCCAGGAATGGGTTAGGTCTTCTGAGTGTGTTTGCACAATTTCACAGTTTTAAAGATTTATTAGCAGCATCTGAAAATCAGTAACATTTATGTAAAACCCTTTTTACTCATGGTTTCTTTTGAAATATGAGAGAATGTGGCAGCACCGGCTACATCCCACGTAGCCACTGTCCTCGGTGCTCCCTGAACATGTGTCTGGAGTAGGTCCCAGCCCCGCCGGGCCCATTTGCTCCTTGACAGTCCCCATGTGGTCTCTGGAAGCCCCTACTCCCTGCCCCTGTTCTGGGTGGAGTGAAGTGAGGGGAGGAAGGAATGTCCCTCCAGCACTCCCCTAGCCTCAAATCGGCCCAACAACCCCCGCTTGGGGTTTCTCTCCTGCCCCCAGGACCACCTGGCTGGCCCTTACCCTGGCCCTGGTTTTCCTTCTGCTGATCAGCACAGTGGTGAACGTATCTTTGCTGCTCGGCTCCAGAGCAGAGCGGAGCCGGCATCTGGATGGGGCCTATGTCTACCACCCACTGCAGGAGATGAATGGTGAGCTCCTAGCCACCGAGAAGGAGCAGTCAGGGGACATTCACAACCCCTTCAAGGACTGAAGTCTCCAGCTCTCCGTCATGGCCTGTTCTGGAGGCTCGTTTCAACGCGATCTGACTTCTGCAGGGGGAGTCCAAGGCCACTGTCCACATGGGTGGTCTCGGCCCCAGTGCCAAGCCAAGCTTCTGATAGCATCTGTGCCTTGGCCCCTCACCTGGCTGTCTACCATGGCACTTGCAACCTGAGCAATACAGTGCTCCCTGGAGGAGACTGCTTCCTTCCCTGCCTGCCTGTGTCTGCTGCCCAGTGAGGCCTGTCCCCTGGGGGCCTGCACCCCTGCCAAAGAATCTCTGGCCTCCTGAGGCAAGCCCTGCTAACGAACGGAACTCACCATGACCGCGTCATGACCAAGTGGCAGAGTCCAGCCAGCCCTCTTGGAGAGGGGTGGTTGAAGGAGATGATGGCCACATCAGGGGACCGAACCCTTTTCTACAGACCTTATCACCGAATTTGCCAATGAAAATTCTATTTCCTGTCACAGGAAGCAACTTAGAAGGAATGGGGGTACGAAATCATGTTTACAAGGTTTCTATTTTGTCGTCCTGCCGCTGAGGGTTTTTATACCACTTAAATTAAAGGAGCCCCAGGTGGAGCCTGAATTTGGAATCATGGACTTCCGGGTGCTCCTGGGTCTTACCAGGTGGGGCTACTTAACCTGAATCAGAAGTCGTGAACAGGCAGCCCAGAGCACCTCCAACTCCCTGATGGTTTTTGTTTAATCAGGGGTTTCTTACTTTAATGTGTACCTGAGTCACCTGGAGATCTTATTAAAATGCAGATTATGGCCTGGGGCTGAGAATTTAAGTCTTAACAAACTCCCAGGTGGTGCTGAGGCTGCAGGTGCTAGGACCATGCAGACCATGCTTTGAGCGGAAAAGGTTTAGTGCACACTGCACTTTAATGAAATTTAAATTATAGCCTGTGTTTCAAAAGATTAACCACTCCAGGTTTCTGGTTTCACTTTAAGAGAGCTAGTGGCCCCAGCTGATGCCCTCACTAGGCAACAACTTTCCGGAGCTGAGGATGTACAGCCAGCTCCCTCCACCCCCACCCCCGCCCCGCACCAACCTTCTCCAGTTCATCGCAGCCCCAGCAACTGACTCCCCTTCCCTATGGCCTGACAGCTCTGATTCAGGGTAGCTTGTGGCCACTCTTTCTTCAAGAGGTGCCTGGCAGCTCGCCCCCTCACCGCATGAATATGTATCACACTGTTAGCTGTTCTGGTGGGGGAGGTGCCGCAGCTTTCAACAGATCCTCACATAGACCTATGCACATGATGGACTGCGTGTTTGTGTTCCCCCAAATTCATGTTGAGTCTCTCACCCCCCAATGTAGTGAGGCCTTTATTTTAGTGAAGGTTACATGAGGTCGTGAGTGGTGCCCTCATGATGGAATTAGCACCTTAATAATGGGAAAGACTGGAGTACAACCTCTCTACAAGGAAGAAGCCACGTGAGCACACAGCGAGACGGCCGCTGTCAACAAGCCAGGAAGCAGGCCCTCTCCAAGAACCGAATGTGCCAGCACCTTGATCTTGGACTTCCAGCCTCTTAGAACTGTGAGAGATGAGTGTCTGTTGTTTGTAAGCCATTTAGTCTGTGGTATTTGTCATAGCAGCCCAAGCAGACTAAGACACGGTAAATTGTAATAGCTATCTACTGCTGCCTAATCAATCAGCCCAAAACTTGGTGACTTTAAACAAGTTACTGCTTATGGAAAATTATTATTTTTCATGATTCTAGGGTCAACTGGGTGGTTTTGTTGATCTGGGCTAGGATCAGTGATTTCAGCAGGGCCAGCTGGGGGCCGATCTGGGACCCACAGCTGAGAATGTAGCTGTTTCTTGTAGTGTCTTGTTCCCCAGGGGGCCGGCTCAGGGTTGAGGTCAAGATAGAGACAAGGATCCTTGCCCACTGGGCCACTAAAGGTTTTACCTCCTCACTCAGCCCATCTCCTGGTTTGCAACCCAGGTTGGAGGGAGGAGAAGGATGGCAACAGGGCATTCTCAGTGTATCTGGGAACTTAGGGACAGTCACGTGTTTGAGGAACCAGCCAAGTGCTACATGTTTTTATTTCCTCCTGGAAATGGAAGCAACCAAGTTCCCGTGTTCCTCCCGGAAGCTTGTGTTTCAACTCCACCTGGAAGGTTCATTTTGTATTTCGCTTTCTTTAAATGCACCAAGTGGCCCCAGGCTGCTTTGATGTTTGGGTCCCAGCGATCAAGGGTAGGACATAGTGACAAGAGCTCAGACAAGTTCCCAGGCACCTCAGGATCACTTTGGCATATTCCTAAGACAGTTCCCAAGCCTGGCTGCAGGTCGGAATGTATTCTCCAGGAGTGTTCTGTGATTGCAGACTTCTGACCCCATCCCAGACCCACTCAGTCAGAATCTTGGGTGGAGGGTCCAGGAATCTACAGGGAGCCCCCACCCCACCCCATCCAGGGTCTTGAGGCAACAGGCTGTGGAAACCCTTGGCCTGAAAGCTGCCCTCTGCAAAAGGCGTCTCTATCTGTCCTTGGCGGGGGCTGGCAGCTGAGTTGGAAAGTTGCAGTTTGGTGCAGAGGCTTCTGGTTTCCAGGCCCAAGGAGCACTGCAGTACCTGAAGAGGGCTCGTCATGATGTGCTGGAGGAGCCCCTGGTTCAGTGACTGGGACACGTTTGCCTTCCCTGTGGCCCCAAGGATTTTTAGTTTTTCATAGGGGTATCCATTATTTTTGTCCAACATCCAGTCCCTCTTAGTAACCACCCCACCTGAGGCTGGGTCCTCCTAGCAGCAAAACTTGAGACAAGAATGTAAGAGCAGGTAGTGTATTTTGGAGGTGACCCTGAGAAGCCCTGGGTTGGGGAGAAAGAAGGGCAGCCCGTACACAGTGCATTGGTGAGCAGCTCCCAATGTGGGCAGCCGGGCTTACCCCATTGGGGCCTCAGTAGCAAGCACCTGTGCCACCCATGGGCAGGGGAAGCTGTCAGGTTTATCAGCCCACACTCACTCCTCTTGGGTTGAGGGCTGCTCCTGGAGGTTAACTCCTGGCACTTCCACTCTGCACTATACTGGCAAACATGCTTGAGGTAGCCATCGGAGAGAAACTTGCAGTTTTCTTGTATCCAGATGCCCTCCACGCTAATGAAGGGAAGCGGGGAGGGCATCAAGAGCTGCAACCCCAAATCTCCATCAGTTTGCCTTTGGGGTACTCCCTGTCCCCCATTCTCCATCCTTGTGGTTTGGCTGGTAACATCCTCTTCCTCTAAGTCCAGGTGGCAACTATGAATGGTTCAGAAACAGGCATATGTTTCAGTTGGCCAATCAGAGCCCACCCTGGAACTTCTAGAACTGGGGGAAAGAAACTGTCCAGATTTTCCAGCCTCCATGGTGTGGGCCACAGGGAGCAGGAGAGTAGAACCAATACGGACAACTGAACCAGGAGAGAAAGGGGATAGCTTTTGAGCCCCTGGATTCAGCTGTACCTGAAGCCATATTTAGATCAATAAATCCCATTAACCACTCCAGGTTTCTGGTTTCACTTTAAGAGAGCTAGTGGCCCCAGCTGATGCCCTCACTAGGCAACAACTTTCCGGAGCTGAGGATGTACAGCCAGCTCCCTCCACCCCCACCCCCGCCCCGCACCAACCTTCTCCAGTTCATCGCAGCCCCAGCAACTGACTCCCCTTCCCTATGGCCTGACAGCTCTGATTCAGGGTAGCTTGTGGCCACTCTTTCTTCAAGAGGTGCCTGGCAGCTCGCCCCCTCACCGCATGAATATGTATCACACTGTTAGCTGTTCTGGTGGGGGAGGTGCCGCAGCTTTCAACAGATCCTCACATAGACCTATGCACATGATGGACTGCGTGTTTGTGTTCCCCCAAATTCATGTTGAGTCTCTCACCCCCCAATGTAGTGAGGCCTTTATTTTAGTGAAGGTTACATGAGGTCGTGAGTGGTGCCCTCATGATAGAATTAGCACCTTAATAATGGGAAAGACTGGAGTACAACCTCTCTACAAGGAAGAAGCCACGTGAGCACACAGCGAGACGGACGCTGTCAACAAGCCAGGAAGCAGGCCCTCTCCAAGAACCGAATGTGCCAGCACCTTGATCTTGGACTTCCAGCCTCTTAGAACTGTGAGAGATGAGTGTCTGTTGTTTGTAAGCCATTTAGTCTGTGGTATTTGTCATAGCAGCCCAAGCAGACTAAGACACGGTAAATTGTAATAGCTATCTACTGCTGCCTAATCAATCAGCCCAAAACTTGGTGACTTTAAACAAGTTACTGCTTATGGAAAATTATTATTTTTCATGATTCTAGGGTCAACTGGGTGGTTTTGTTGATCTGGGCTAGGATCAGTGATTTCAGCAGGGCCAGCTGGGGGCCGATCTGGGACCCACAGCTGAGAATGTAGCTGTTTTCTTGTAGTGTCTTGTTCCCCAGGGGGCCGGCTCAGGGTTGAGGTCAAGGTAGAGACAGGGATCCTTGCCCACTGGGCCACTGAAGGTTTTACCTCCTCACTCAGCCCATCTCCTGGTTTGCAACCCAGGTTGGAGGGAGGAGAAGGATGGCAACAGGGCATTCTCAGTGTATCTGGGAACTTAGGGACAGTCACGTGTTTGAGGAACCAGCCAAGTGCTACATGTTTTTATTTCCTCCTGGAAATGGAAGCAACCAAGTTCCCGTGTTCCTCCCGGAAGCTTGTGTTTCAACTCCACCTGGAAGGTTCATTTTGTATTTCGCTTTCTTTAAATGCACCAAGTGGCCCCAGGCTGCTTTGATGTTTGGGTCCCAGCGATCAAGGGTAGGACATAGTGACAAGAGCTCAGACAAGTTCCCAGGCACCTCAGGATCACTTTGGCATATTCCTAAGACAGTTCCCAAGCCTGGCTGCAGGTCGGAATGTATTCTCCAGGAGTGTTCTGTGATTGCAGACTTCTGACCCCATCCCAGACCCACTCAGTCAGAATCTTGGGTGGAGGGTCCAGGAATCTACAGGGAGCCCCCACCCCACCCCATCCAGGGTCTTGAGGCAACAGGCTGTGGAAACCCTTGGCCTGAAAGCTGCCCTCTGCAAAAGGCGTCTCTATCTGTCCTTGGCGGGGGCTGGCAGCTGAGTTGGAAAGTTGCAGTTTGGTGCAGAGGCTTCTGGTTTCCAGGCCCAAGGAGCACTGCAGTACCTGAAGAGGGCTCGTCATGATGTGCTGGAGGAGCCCCTGGTTCAGTGGCTGGGACACGTTTGCCTTCCCTGTGGCCCCAAGGATCTTTAGTTTTTCATAGGGGTATCCATTATTTTTGTCCAACATCCAGTCCCTCTTAGTAACCACCCCACCTGAGGCTGGGTCCTCCCAGCAGCAAAACTTGAGACAAGAATGTAAGAGCAGGTAGTGTATTTTGGAGGTGACCCTGAGAAGCCCTGGGTTGGGGAGAAAGAAGGGCAGCCCGTACACAGTGCATTGGTGAGCAGCTCCCAATGTGGGCAGCCGGGCTTACCCCATTGGGGCCTCAGTAGCAAGCACCTGTGCCACCCATGGGCAGGGGAAGCTGTCAGGTTTATCAGCCCACACTCACTCCTCTTGGGTTGAGGGCTGCTCCTGGAGGTTAACTCCTGGCACTTCCACTCTGCACTATACTGGCAAACATGCTTGAGGTAGCCATCGGAGAGAAACTTGCAGTTTTCTTGTATCCAGATGCCCTCCACGCTAATGAAGGGAAGCGGGGAGGGCATCAAGAGCTGCAACCCCAAATCTCCATCAGTTTGCCTTTGGGGTACTACCTGTCCCCCATTCTCCATCCTTGTGGTTTGGCTGGTAACATCCTCTTCCTCTAAGTCCAGGTGGCAACTATGAATGGTTCAGAAACAGGCATATGTTTCAGTTGGCCAGTCAGAGCCCACCCTGGAACTTCTAGAACTGGGGGAAAGAAACTGTCCAGATTTTCCAGCCTCCATGGTGTGGGCCACAGGGAGCAGGAGAGTAGAACCAATACGGACAACTGAACCAGGAGAGAAAGGGGATAGCTTTTGAGCCCCTGGATTCAGCTGTACCTGAAGCCATATTTAGATCAATAAATCCCCATTTTTGCTTGAGGCAGAACTCTATTGGATTTCTGGGTCTCTGGCAACCCAGAGTCTGACACTCATAATTCCAGGGAAGGCACATTTTAGACTAAGGCATTTGCTGAGCTTAGATGGAACATGCAGCAGGGAGGCAGAAAAATGTTCAAGATTCTAATACTACCTTTGGTAGTAGGGGGACACGTGTGACACAAATATACAAGAGCTAAAGTCATGAAGCTTTAGGATTGGAAGTTGGGGATTAACATGAATCAGTTATGACAGTACAAGAGTCCCCTCCCCACCTCGTGATAGTGACGGAAGACCCCTGGGCACAGAACATGGACCAGAAGTCCTGATGGCCTGACTTGGAACCCTGAGAGTTCTGTGTGCTGGGCAGTTACCATGGTGACACATATCTCAGCTGCTGGGATGCTCTTTATAAAACTTTAGCATCAGGAAAGACTCCTCAAAAATGTTCCAATTCTGGGGTCAATGAGCGGGCTTTTGAGGGCTCTGAGGAGGAGCCCTGAAACTGAAGAGGCATTCTAGTGTGATGCCTATGGCTTTCAACAGATTCTCAAAGGGGTCTGTCTCAGAAAAATCTTGGCTCTAGAAACCTTTTAAGTGAGAGGGTTCAAATTGTGCTTCCTGGGGACCTACGTTCCTCAGAAATGCCTTGCTGGCATGGAGTGGGGGGCGGAATGAAGGGAGGGGAAGGTAAATGGGCTGTGGAAAAAGCCACAGCTGCATCCGACATTCCTGGGAGCCACCCAGGGCCTTTTACTCTTTCCAGCTTCTTCCATGCCCCACCCAAACTCCCACTGCTAGTGCTCTGAGACTCACCTCCATGGAGTCCCCAGAGGTATCTGCCTTGGATGCAGGCCCTGGCCTCAGAGGGAGAATTGGTCCCAGAGGAAGCCTCTGGGCCACAGGGAGCCCCCAGTGTATTCTGCACTCTCCAGGCCCAAAACCCAGGGGGCTCCCCAGGAAGGTGATTCTGCCGAGACAGACGTCAGCAGTGATCTGAGGTGCAGACCTGATCCCAGCTTGCCCACCCCAGGGAACTCTGTCTTTCTCAACATGCTACACTCATGAGTCAGCTGCCTGTTCCTTTGAGAGTCTTCACCCCTAGTTCCAGAGAAATCCATGGAAAGGTCACAGAGAATGAGCGAATACACTGTACTGAGGCAGGCCAAGGGCTGCTTCCTCTACCTAGATGAGATGTGTTGAGCAGATCTGGGTAACAGGAGCTGGTGTAAACGTGTAGCCTAAACTGTAACACAAAGGAACCCACCTCCTCTGCTTCCTAAGTGACAGTCCTTGGCCTGCTCCAAAACAAGGTAGCCTTTTCAGAATCCCATGATGTCTGTGGCAGCCAGCACCCCTGCCGTGTCCCGAGGGAGCTCACAGGAAGGACAGGCGGTGCCCTTAACAGGGCCCCTGCCCTTTTCTGACATCAGGACGGTGGCTGTTCTCAGACACAATGCTAAGACTTGGGTAAAACCCTAGGGTACAGGGCAGAGTGGCCCAGGAAGATGGACAGCATGGCCCTCACCTTCATCTGGATACCTGGCAAGTAGAATCCAGGAACCTACCCCCAAGATAACAAGTCAGCAGTGCTAAGCGGGCCCCAGGGGTCTGTCTGCATTTAATACCATTGATAAACTGCATGTACATCTGTTTATGTGCTATATGCACAGGCAGCAGGTTAATAAAGTCCCCCAAAATTTATGTCTACCCATAACTTCCTAATGTGGCTTTACTTGGAAGAAGGGTCTTTGCAGATGTAATTAGTTAAGGACCTCGAGTGGGCCTTAAAACCAATGGCTGGTGTCCTAATAAAAAGAAGAGACACACAGGGGAGAAGGAAAAATAGAGGTTGACACTGGACTGAGGCATTAACAAGCCCGGGAGCACCAGGAGCCACGAGAAGCTGGAAGAGGCAGGAAGGATTCGCCCCTGGATCCTGCCAAGCCTTAATTTTAGGCTTCTGGATTCCAGAACTGGGAGAGGATCCATCTCTGTTTAAGCCACCCAGTTTGTGATAATTTGTTACAGTGGCTCCAGGAAACTAATACAGTATATCTGTGCTTTATATATTTAAAAATGTGATTTTTTATGCTGCCTAGCCCCAAGAACCAGTTTGCAACCCCTGACGGTGACATCACCCCCACTGAGAAGTCTCTAGAAACTTAGAAACAGGAGCTGGGTAATTCTTGAACCAGCCAAGGGAAACCTCCACGGTTTTAGGAAGTAGAGAAGAGAGGTATGTCCAAATCTAAAACATTTAATGCTCTGGCTTGGAGCAAATGATCAGGCTAACAAGAAACACAGTGTTCTACTGGCTGAAACAGACTGTGTGGAAAAAAAGACTTATACTATTTGTACTGAACAATTCGTGTTACAGGGAGAGAAATTCCAGAGTGCAGAGTGGGAAAAAAGCCCCACACTCCTCTCATTCTGTGGAGACACCATTCTGACTGGTGCTCTTCCCCGTGGGTGGATTTGCCCAGAAAACACGAGCAGTTTCTAAAAGAGAAAGTCAGAGGGAGACGATAGGCCGACACCCACTTTCCTCTGGATGCACATGGTGCCGAGCCGTCTGTCCCATGAAAAACAGCAGCAGGCGTCCTCAGTAAGCCATCTGCAGTCTTTGGGTGAGAAGCATTCAGTAACCAGAATGACTGCTGACTTTTCTCCCATGCTTTTCCGCGAACTGTGTGCTGGGTTGTAGACGTTACAGACACTCTTTCGTTTCATCCCATTACGACTCAATGAGTGAGGTAGGCACAGCTGTCCCCATTTCACAGATGAGGGAACTGAGGCACAGAGAGGTGAAGTCACCTGCTGGAGGTTTACACATCGAGGGGAAGGATGGTTGGGGCTCGAACCCCACCTCATCTAAATGTTAAGACCGAGGCCTAAACCCAGGGCCTGGGCAGGTCCTATTGCGAGTGGGTGGTTTCTGTCCTGGTCACAATAGGTTAATGAACAAGATAGATAAGGAAGCCAAGCCAAGGAGCTCCCAGCCCAGGGGTCCAGGGAAATTTAGAAGCCAAGAGCTCAGCAGCCCTTCCTTGGATTTTTAATTTCAAGCCTCAGAGGTAAGAAAAATGGCGTATTGATTGATGATATTCCAACATAGGCCCCAAAGACCTCCAGCACAAAAGGAGAACCGCAGCAGACACCACCGTCCATGACCACCTGCTGCTTCTGTGGCCCAGCTCCCCTTGCCCTTTAGCAGTTAGCCTTCCCCCATGCCGCTGTGGCTTCCGGTGGGGATATCGATCACAGGGCCCCAAGCCCCTTGGCTAATATATCCACAGGAGTGAGCATGTGACTTGTGCTGGGTCAGTCATAACTTTCTTTGGCTTTCTATTTAAAATGGAAAGACACTCTCTCAGCCTTAGAGATGGTGAGCACTGTGGTTGTAAGCTATGGGCTGCCGGCAGCCACTTCTCATCAGATGGAGGAGAGGATGAGGCCCGTGTGCCA
This sequence comes from Pteropus vampyrus, assembly GCF_000151845.1. NCBI lineage: Eukaryota > Metazoa > Chordata > Mammalia > Chiroptera > Pteropodidae > Pteropus > Pteropus vampyrus. Next base: position 657,187 of record NW_011889081.1, read on the forward strand.
AGACATTCAGAGCCAAGAGGCCTGGGAAAGGCCAAGAAGATGAGCACATGAGCCTGAGGACAGTGGGCTCCTGGATCCAGCCATACCTGAAACAAGACCCATCCTCAGCTATCCCAGTTACGGGAATCAGGGAATTCCCTTTGTTGCTTAAGCCAGTTTTGAGCTGGGGCTTTCTTGGGGGAGGGAGAGAGAGAGAAAGGGAAATTGAGAGAGGGAACAAGCTCTCAAGGGAAGAGCTAAGCAGGCCTGAGGCCCCTCATTCCACCTGTAAAAGCTAGACTGCTGATGGCAGACCCTCCTCTCTCGAATCAGCAGATCTAGGTTTCAGTTGTCAAAAGCCATTTCTAACCCCAAGTCAAAGGCTTCTCCTTCCTTCACTGGGTGTTAGTCCTAGACAGTAAGTGTGCAGGGAGTGCCAGGGCAGCTTACCCCAAAACGCTTCTAGGATAACACCTAGTTTTTAGAGGGAAGCTAAAAATTCATCTAAAGATAGCCGACAGTGTTACAAATTGCTCTCAGCAATAAATGCCTGGTGACATGGGAACAATTAGTTTTGAGAATGTTTCTGATCACCCTCCCTCTGTCTCTCCTGCACATGTGTGTACACACAACTTGATGCAGGATGCAGTATTGGATTTTGTTCCTATACCTGAGAAGCAAACAAAAAAACCACAGAGGTGGGCGAGGCTTCCTCCCTGCAGGGAGAAGGATGTCTCCTTTTGGCTCCAGGTTTGGGATTGAGGTTCATAGGGAAGAGAGCTTGCTCTCCTTGCTGTGTCGTTCCAAGCCTGGATGAAGGCGATGATCCCTGTGGTTATAAACCCAGCCCTTGGGCAAGGCCCAGCAACTCTGTCAGCCAGAGACCACCCCCAGCTGTAAGCAAGGCTATGAGATAAAAGTAATGTCCAGCCTCTGGGCCCCAGATTGGAGCCCAGGCAGCCTGCCAAGTCATTTCGGTGAGGTCCAATGCAAGCGAGTGATGCGGACTAGGCGTGGGCCGACAGAGAGGGGTGGGGACTGGTGTGGCCCCATCCAGGGTAACTGTTTGTCACCTTTATGAGGCAATAGTGGTTGCATTTTACCAACTCTCCTAAGTGCCTAAGGGAAGCCAGAAATCTTGATTTCTAGATGAAATGCCCCACATTTAAAATCCCCATATAAACAAAAATACTAAAGGCAGGCCAGATTAGACTGCAGGCTGCTACTTGGTGACCTCTGACCTGTTGCCTTTTTGGAGGCCCAGGGGAGGAAAAAAGAAATGTCTGTAGGCCCCAAGGAGACCCCAAACTCTCCTATGCTCGGGGAAAGTCTGTCAGTACTGGAGCTGGTTCTAGGGGTCAGATTGGACCCAGGATAGATGCAACAAAATCACAGCCTCCACCCCACAGAGATATCCTGATGCCATGTTGAGGTCCTGGATCTAGCCTCACCTGAAGCAAGCCCTGCTGGACGGGCCTGTTACCCACACCCATGAATGGTTACCCTTTTATGTAGGCTTCTTAACGACCAAAAGAGTCATAATGAAAGAACTCCCAGGAGAGAAAGAGACCTCCAGAGGGGTATAAAGGCAGATGGAGCTGCTTCGTCACTGCCTAGAACTTAGCAGAAACCCTGTGCCTTCCCACCCTCTTCAAGTCGGTGTTAGGCCTTCCAAGCCAAGCGATAGGAAAATGGATTTCAAGTCCAGGGCAGGCTGCTCCCTACAGAAAGCAGAGCCTGTAACTCATATAACTGCTCACTGTACCTCTCTTGGGACATAGGACATCGCTATGGAATCAGATGCTGTGGTGAACACCTGTCATTTCTGCCTGCCCAGTATTCTTTCCTCCTTCTTCTGGGGGGGACCTCAATATTCCTAGAGGCCCCTTGTGCTTTTCAGACTAGGTGGTTGGCTCCAGGGACAAGCATATGATCCAGGCTGGCCAATCAACAACTGCACCCCAATCTCCCCACACAGTGATTGGTCCAGATTCGACACAGGACCCTGCTGGCCAATCGGGGTTCTCCCTTCTCCAGAAACCACGATTGGATCTGAAAGGGCATGGGGCCCAGGCAGGCTGATTAGGCTCATTTTGGGAGGTTGGAGGAACTTTGGGAGAAAGAGGCTCTCTCTGCAGGAGAGAGGGAAAAAGCCCCATGGCAATGGGGAAGGCACCTGAGATGGAGGCCGTCCCACGGAAAGCAGAGGCAGCAGTAAAAGGAAAGATGAGCTCGATGACAACCCTGAGCCCCCAGGCCAGGCACACCTGAAGGTAGTCCACCCACTCCTTGGCTTTTCATTATAGGAAGCCCAAAGGAGATGGTTCTAACTTAGAGCTCCTGCCACATGCAGGCCATGAGCTGATTACTGCCGTCAGCTCCAAAGACCCTGCGTTTGGCAGCATCCTGACCCAGGCAGCAGCCCACATGGTCCCAGGTCTCGCAGCAAGATGGCTTCTGTTTGTAGACACTTTCAGACACTGGAAGCGAGTGTGCTGCCTCTCAGGGCTCCATCCTGGCTATCTGGAGACCAGGGAGCTGCTGTGGGACTGGCCGGAGGAGGACAAGGAGGTGGCAACGCTGAGCTGGGAGAAGCCGCTGGTGCAGGATTCCAGGCTGGACATGGAGCCCCTGGGGAGGAAGGGAGCAGCACAAATGTTACCTTTTGGTGGAGACGCAGCCCTGGGGCCCATGCAGCAGTGGAAAAGCTGGTGATGCTGCAAATGAGGCCCCAGGGGCCTTGCACAGGGCTGGTAATCACCCCAACAACAGAGGGCAAGTGCAGAGTGAAAAGCAGGTGAGGCCATGATGAGAAATGAAGCTCCACCCATTTCCCTACACCCCTGTACCCACGAGCAGAGCCTAGCCTGCCACAAACTATTCAGGGGTTTCCCTGACCTGGGGACCCAGCATGGCCCAGAGAGCATCCCACAGCCTGGGGAGTCCTCAGCTCCATCTCCAGCCTCAGCCCCCATCTCCTTTCAGCTCCTCTGATGCCCACCTCCCCTTTCTTGAGACCTTAGCATGTCTGTGCCTCCTACACACTTTGTCTTGTTAACTCCCGCTCCAAACTTCAGAGCTTGGAACACTATGCTTCCTGGAGACCTAGATGTCTGTTTCCTTCTCTAAATTAGGAAAATTTTCAGCCATTATTTCTTCAAATAAGCTTTATGCCCCTTTATCTCTCTCTTTTCCTTCTGGGATCCCTATTACATGAATGTTAGCGTGTTCGATGTTGTCCCAGGAGATCTTTCCGCGATGACGGACCTGTTCTCTCTCTGTGCTGTCCACTGAGGTGTAAAGTTAGGCTGTTCATTTAGGATTTTTCCTGTTTCTTGAGGTAGACCCAAATAGCTATGAACGTCCCCCTCTTAGAACTGCTTTCGATGCGTCCCATAGGTTTTGGAAATTGTGCTTTAATCCCCGTTTGTCTCCAGGTATTTCTTGATTTCCTGTTTGGTTTCCTCTTTGATCCATTGATTGTTTAGTAGCATGTTGTTTAGTCTCCACGCTTGTTTTTTCCAGTTTTCTTGCAGTTGATTTCTAGTTTCACACTGTTGTGGTTGGAATAGATGCTTGCTACGGTTTCAATCTTCTGGAATTTATTGAGACTTATTTTGTGGCCTAATATGGGATTAGTCTTAGAGAATGTTCCCTGTGCACTTGAAAAGAATGTCTATTCAGCAGTTTTGGATGAAATGTTCTATAAATATTAAACCAATCTATTCTAACGTGATATTTAAGGCCATTGTTTCTGTATTGATTTTCTGTCCGGATGATCTATCTATTGAGTTAAATTGGGTATTAAAGTCCCTTACTATCATTGTATTACTATCAATTTCTCCCTTTATGTCTGTTAATATTTGCTTTATATATTTAGGTGCTCCTATGTTGGGTGAGTAGATATTTACCATTCTTATATCCTCTTCTTGGGTTGACCCCTTTATCATTATGCAATGCCCTTGTCTCTTTTTAGTCTTTATTTTAAAGTCTTATCTGATATGAGTATTGCTACCCCAACTTTCTTTTTATTTCTATTTGCATGGAATATCTTTTTCCATCTCTTCACTTTCAGTCTGTGTGTGTCTTTTGATCTGAAACGAGTCCCTGGTAGGCAGCATACAAATGGGTCTTTTTTAAAATCAATTCTGCAAACCTATGTCTTTCAATTAGAGCATTTTGTCCATTTACATTTAAAGTAATTATTGATAGATATGTATTTATTGTCATTTTGTTCTCTTTTTTTTTGGTTGTTTTTGTAGTTCTCTGTTCCTTTCTTCTCTTGATCTCTCTCCTTTTCAGTTTACTGATTTTCTTTACCGTTTTGTTTGGGTTCCTGTTTATTTTTTGTGCATTTTTTTCTTTTTGTAGGTTTGTGGTTACCATAAGTTGTCTGTGTGTGTGTGTGTATACACACAGCTGGACTGGGGTCCAGGCTTGGCAGCCCAGTGTGTGTGCGCCATAGCATCTTGGTTTTGCTTGAGCTAGCTCTGACAGGGCAGCCTGGTGGGGTGTGTGTGTGTGTGTGTGTGTGTGTGTGTGTCTATTTTAAGCTGTTAGGTGTTTAAGATCAAACACATTTTAAAAGTACTACATTTTTACTCCCCGCTCTACACTTTGTTTTTGACGTCATATTTGAGATCTTTTTTGTTTAGTGTACCCCCAACTATTTATTGTAGTTATAATTAATTTTCCTACTCTTGTCTTTTAACCTTCATACTAGCTTTGTTTATTATGTATCTGCCTTTACCTGTGAGATTTTTTCCTTTCATGTATTTTCTTATTTCTGGTTACGGCCTTTTTCTTTTCTGTTTAAAGGAGACCCTTTTAACATTTCTTGTAAAGTCAGTTTAATGGTGACGAGCTCCAGTAGTTTTTGTCTAGAAAACTCTTTATCTCTTCTTCAATTCTGAATGATGATAACCTTACCAGGTAGAGTATTCTAGGTTTTAGGTTCCTTTATTTCAGCACTTTAAATATGTCCTGCCACATTTCCTTATGGCCTGTGTAGTTTCTACTGAGAAATCAATTAATGCCCTTATGCGGTTTCCCTTGTATGTGAAAAGTTGTTTACCTCTTGCTGCCTTAAAATGGTCTTATCTGTAACTTTTGCCATTTTAATTACAATATGTCTTGGTGTGGAACCCCTTGGGTTTATCTTGCTTGGAACACTATGCTTCCTGGACCGCGATGTCTGTTTCCTTCTCTAAATCAGGAAAAATTTCAGCCATTATTTCTTCAAATAAACTTTATGCCCCTTTGTCTCTCTTCCTTCTGGGATCCCTATAATGTGAATGTTAGTGTATTTGATGTTGTTCCAGACAGCCCTTAGATCATCTTCACTTCTTTTATTCTTTTTTCTTTTTGCCATTCTGATTGGGTGATTTCCACTATTCTATCTTCCAGGTCATTAATCTGTTCTTCTGTATTATCTAATCTGATGTTGATTCATTCTAATGTATTTTTAATTTCAGTTATTGTATTCTTTAGCTCTGATTGGTTCTTTATTATATTTTCCATTTCTTTGCTGAACTTCTCTCTGAGTTCCTCTATTATACTCTCAAGTTTGGTGAGCACACTTATGACCATTTCTTTGAATTCTTTATCAGGAAAATTACTTATCTCCTCTTCATTAGGGTTTTTTTTTCCCAGAACTTTTTCTTGTTCCTTCATTTGTAACATATTCCTCGGTCTTCTCATTTTGTTTGACCTTTTCTGTTTGTTCTTATGAATTCAATGAGATAGCTATCTCTCAATCCTGAAAAAGCGGCCTCGTGTGTAAGTAACCTCTGTGTAGACTGTGTGCTGGGTGGATTTGGCAGGCAGGTTGGAGCCAGGATGGGCAGATGCAGTGCTGGGCCGCTGGTTGGCTGGGAGGAGCAGGCTGGGAAGGATGGCCCGTTGTATGCACATGTGTGTGGCAGCTCCCTATTGGTCTGACTGTCTGCAGCTGGAGTGAGGTTCACGTGGGGCAACCTGGTTCATGCTGTGCCCTGTTGGTCCCAGTGGAGTGGTGCCCTGTTGTTCCGGTTGTCCATAGCAGGAGCAGGGCCCAGGCTGGGCAGCCCAGTGCATACGTACCAAAGTGCTCTGTGAGAACCAACAGAGCAAGATCCAGATGGAGCAGCCAGTGCCTGCATGTGTGCATGGTGGCACCTTGTTGATCCAGCTGTCCACAGCTAGAGTAGGGTCTGGGCTGGGCAGCCCAGTGCATGCACACCACAGCATCCTGTTGGTCCTGCTTGAGCTAGCTCGGGTATGGCAGTGCCCTGTTGATCTGGTTGTGCATGCATGCTGCAATATTGTGCTGGTCCTGTTGGAGAGAGCTTTGCAACACTCTTGCCTTACAGGTTGGCTAGAACACCTGGATAGAGCTCCTGCCTCTGCTATCTGGGTGGAGGGGAATGTAAACAATGGCCCTCACTGGCACCTCTGATCCCAAAAAGTTCCCTCAGATCCCGGAGAGTTTCATAATTCCCCAGCCATCTCTATGCAATGTCTCTTTGTCTCTCTGTCTCTGTCTCTGTCTCTGTCTCTGTCTCTGTCTCTGTCTCTCTCTCTCTCTCTCTCTCTCTCTCTCTCTCACACACACACACA
>NW_011889081.1:665012-668196 GCF_000151845.1 Pteropus vampyrus
CCAAAAAGTTCCCTCAGATCCCGGAGAGTTTCATAATTCCCCAGCCATCTCTATGCAATGTCTCTTTGTCTCTCTGTCTCTGTCTCTGTCTCTGTATCTCTCTCTCTCTCTCTCTCTTTCTCTCTCTCTCTCTTACACACACACACACACACACACACACACACACATCTCCCTTTCAGTGTGCAGAGGCCTCAGTTGTCTCTCAGGAAGAATTGCTAAACGTAGGCGATTCTCCAGTGTGTTTGCTGGAGAGAGCGAGTTCAGCATCCTCCTACACCTCCATCTTGGACCTGCCTCTAAAGCATTATTTTTAGACAAAAATTAACAGATACTTCACGAAGCAGAATGCAAAATCACATTAATTTTTAAAAGCTAAAACGCAAGACTGTAACAAACGTGTTCCATCTCCTCACCCTGTGCTTCGTTTCTGCTATTGAGCACTTACTCTATGCCCAGGTGAAAGGCAGGCTTGCCCCAACCATTTCATCCTCGTGAAAACCCCACAACACTGGGGCTCCAGTGGTCCCCATTTAAGAGAGGAAGTCTGAGGCTCAGAGAGGTGAAGTGACTTGCCCCAGGTCACACAGCAATCAGGGAAGTGCTGGAGGTCTTAACCACTATATTTCTCTGTCTCTCTGAAAACATCACTTGGAGAAAGTGTCTGTGAGGCACTATTCTAGACTGTTCTACAACAGTCCAAACTCTGTTTTATGGAATTCTAAGAGTGAAGGGGAGGTCCAAATAGGAGGGCCTCAGACTCCCCCCACCAGTAGATCTGGTATGTTGGGCTTCTGTCCAGGGTTTAATTTGAGGGGAAGGTTCTGCAACTGAGGCGGAGTTTAGACATAGTGTCTGATATGTCGTGCTAAGATGCTGAAACACTGGAAATATTTAACGATTCCAGTGTCCTACCCCAGGAGAAGTTCAGAGGCAAGAAGGGAAAGTGAATGCAACGCTCTCAGCCCAGCCTGGCCTGGGGAGGCATTGGGGGCCCTTCCTGCCCAGGCTCCCTCTCCCAGCCCCTCCTACCTGAAGTCCTCAGACGCCAGCACCTCGTAGTAGTAAAGGAGTTTGCACCTGGGGCCGGGGCTGTGCAAGGCTGTCAGGACGTCCTCCACCACATTGCCAGGTGGGGCATGCATCTGCCACTGGAGCAGGTAGATGCCAGGCCATCGGGTCACGTGGGAGCCCTAAAACAGCAGCCACACCTGACTCTCTGGTCCTCCTGAGGACAATGCCCCCTTCTAAACCAGCCCACCAGCAAGTCCCTCCTCTAAGAGCTTTCCAAAGCCATCCTTGCTCTCTCCACTGTCACCCCCAAATCCCTGGCAGCCGAGAGCCTCCCTCTGAATCTGAGGGAGGGGTCAAGGTCTTGGGGGGTGCGGCTGCAGGACAGCAGGGGTGTGGTTTAGTCAGCCATCTGGATTTGTTGGGCTTTTGTTCTGCTGACCAGGCTTCGCATACTGAGGAGTACCTGAGAAGGATTTGGGAGGGGGAGCTTGCAGGTGGTTAGAGATTGTTAAGAACCCAGAGAGAGAACAAGAAAAGGAGTATTAGCTGTTAAAAGAAGGATATCTTCAAGGAAGGGCTGCATGTTCAGTGGGACCCCAGGGGATGCTGGTGTGCTAGACTCCCCATAGAACCTGCAGTAAGATCTGCAGTGCTCGCCAATGCTTGCATGTGTGAGTGTGCGTGTGCATATATGAATGTGAGTGTGCATGTGAGCATGTATGTGTGAACGCATATATGCATGAGTGCATTGTGTGCTTGCGTGTGTATGTGTGAATATGCATGTGTGAGAGCATGTATGAGTATAGGTGCATGTATGTATGTGTGAGTGTGTGTGTTTGTGTTCAGGGGCTGGTGATGGTCAACCAGCAAGCACTGGCCTCATGGTGGACATGAGGGTCAACAAGGGTAGCTCATGTTCAGTGTCACGTCCGCATTCTGTTCCCAGACCTACAGTTTCTGTGCCATGCCAGTTCTGGAACTTGACTGTGTATCAGAAACCACCGGAAGAGGGCGAGCATCACAGGTTCCAGGCCCCACAGCCAGAGGTTCTGAGTCAGCCTGCTGGGCATGAGCCCTGGAAACCTGCATCTTTGACACAAGTCCCAGGGGATTCTGAGGTTGGTGTCCTAAGTTATTCATCCTGGATATGCCAGGATCTGTCTTTCTCCCGCACTGTCCTGCAGGGTCTCTAAGGCTGAGGACCAGGTCCTATTTGTCCACTGCTGTGTCCCCCAGAATCCTGGCATGCAGTGGGCACCCAGTCCTGCATGATGAGTGAATAAATGAAGCAAGGAATTCAAACCTGAATGCTCTCCCCTTCCCGGCAGACGAGGGGGGCCTCCACGCAGCTGTAGTCTGTGCCCGAGGCCCAGCCTCTGTCCGTCAGCTGCCTGCCGGCCCTGGCCCCAGGCTCCCCAGAGCCCAGCCTGGGCGCCTGCTTGGTGTGGTACAGGCTGAATACCACATCTCCTCGCAGGATGTCGAAGTCCCAGGTGATGACTGATTCCCCCTCCAGAATCTCCACAGTGACCTGCGTGGGCGGGAGAGGTCTGAGAATGGAACCCCCCCACCCTCCGTCTGAAATGTCTGGGAGACCCCAACCTGCTGTGGGGGCTGACTCGCAGCCACTGACTGACTAACGCAAAGGTACAAAAGGCCAGTAGGGCCACTCCGTAGAGCTCTGCACATCCAGTGCTCCCCGAGGGTCAGGCTGGGCTAGACTGTGGCTGAAATGGCCCCTGAGATTCTTGCCCACGTCCATCCTGCCCCCACCCCTCCTTACAGGTTTGTCCTGAGAGTGTGCCCTCAGCAAATCACTGGCATGAGAACCTTCATTTCAGGCTCTGCTCTGGGGGACCCTGACCTATAATGATACCCCAGCCCAGTGGGCCCTCCCAGGCCAGGCCCCAGCACCTCATGGGGGGCCCCTCGGAGCACGCTGGCCGACTGGTAAGTCTCTCTCCACTGGCACAACTGGTCAGATTGCTGCTGCTCCTCTTCCGTTAGATAGAGGGACTTGGGGACCAGCCCTCCTTCAGGGACATTACACTGGGGAACAAAGAAAAAGGTGGCATGTTGGGGCCCAGCAAAGCCTGGGTGACCTATAGAAGAGTGCTCTGTGACCCCTGAAACCACATCTTTAAAAGCTACCCCTTGGTGAGCTGGGCAGCAG
>NW_011889081.1:670066-672512 GCF_000151845.1 Pteropus vampyrus
TAATATTCCACTACACAGATGACTGTGTTTTGTATATCCCAGATGAGATATATTTCAACACAGAGCTCTAAGCTGCATGTCAGTTCGTGTTTTCAAGGCATCCTCAATTCTGGTATGGGGTCTGGATCAATAAATTGGTTGGGAGGTAAGAAGGGAAGGAAGGGGGGAAGGAAAAAGGGAAGGAGGGAGGGAAGGAAGGAAGGAAGGGTGAATGAACTGTGACACTTAGCATGGCAGGGCACAAGCCAATTCAGCAAAGAATGCCCCAGGCGAAAGACGAACTGGGAACTGGCATCCCACCTGTGTGGTCACTCTCCTTCGGCCGCCTGGGAGGCAGTCGCCTGCTCCATCTGGCATGGCCAATGGGCAGGGTGGTTCCCTTACCCCCTCCCCACCTCGGTGACCCTGGAAGAAGCAGCTGCCACTGCAGGCCCCACCCCCACCCCATTCTGGCTTTCACAGCTCCAGACCGAAGGCTGTCCCTCCTTCTTGTCCCTCCAGCTCTGGGGTGGTCAGAGTTACTGAAGCGACTAGGCCCTGGGGGCCACTCCATCCTGCCCACACCTCTGTAAGCAGCTCCTTCATGTCACCCTCACCCCTCCATTTGGGTGAATCTTGCTTCCGGCCAGGATGCCGACTGACTGGCTCCCAGCCCCACCCAATGGACATCCTCTTAGGAAATCTCTAAACGGTAAGGAAACATAATTTTCACAAAAATCAGGATATTTTGGGATAGGAAGCTTCAGTAGCAGGTTCCTGCTCGTCTCTCCTGCAGCTCCTGCTCCCCCAAACCAGCCCTGACGGAGCCGCAGAAGCCAGAGAACATCTGGCCACAGAAGCCCACTCATGTGCTCTCCTGCTGACAATCCTCCAGGGCTCTCCACCGCCTCGGTACAGGTCCCGTCATCGCCACAGCCAGAGCTTGGCAGGTGCCGATCCCCGAGCATCCTCCCAGCCTCCTCGGGGCAGCTTGCCCTTTTGCTCCAGCTCCTGGGGATTGGTTTTTCAGTTCCTCCAAAGCGTGGTCCTGCCTCCGGGCCTTTGCCCATGCTGCACAGGTTGCCTGCCATACCCTTCCCTCTGCCTTTCCCTGCATGACTCCTGCTCCTTCTTCAGGTCTCGTCCATAAGTCACCTCCACAGCAGGACCTTCCTCAGGTCCCCAATCCGAATTCTCCCCGTGCTTCACCCCCTGCCTGGCTTAGTCTCTCCAAAAACCCTGAATGTCCTCGTGCCCTTGTCATAGGGAACCATGAAGCATTTACTTGAGTGGTGTTATCCGGTTTATCTCTTCCCACCCCATGACAGTGAGGGGAGACACAATGGCTGGCTTGTGCACTCTGAATCCCCAGGGCCTGGAAAGGTGCCTGGCACATAGTAGGTCCTTAGTAAAACACTGATTCCACTTAACTTTAAACTCTTGAATCCCCATCTTGATTGACCCTCTACTTACAGCAGCACTTCTCAGGCTTCCCTGAGCACTGAACACTCCCACACCCCACTACCCATGGCATTGGGTCAGTAGGACTGGGGCGGGGCGGGGTTGAGATTGTACCCAACCGTGGACCAGCAGCAAGGCCCCGGGGCAGCGGTTTTTAACTGCAAATGATAACCTGTCAGTGGTTGTGAAATCAATTTAGCACATAATGATTAGCCTATTTGTATGCGTGTGTGTGTGTATACATGCATGGAGGCATGCATGTGCCGGGTTGCAGCATAAAGTGTATTTCTCACTGTGGGTCGTGGGCAAAATGTTTTACAGTCTCTATAGTACAGGATCCCAGCACTCCCTGGAACCAGCTCACAGGAGTCCCAGGAAGCCTGTACAATTCTGGGTGTGACTCTAGTGATCACGAAACAGGACACAGGAAACATAAACTGTGCTCTGTCCATATAGCGAAATACTATTCAGACATAAAAAGAAACAAAGTATTGACATAGACTCCGATGTGGATGAACCTGAAATCATTATGCTAAGTGAGAGAAATCAGACTCAAAAAGACTCATAGTGTTTGATTCCATTTATGTGAAATATCTAGACTAGGCAAATCCACAGAGACACAAAGTAGGTTCATGGTTGCCAGAAGCTGCGGGGGGTGGAGAGGAGAGCAGCTGTTAATGGGTACGGGATTTCCTTTTGGGGTGAAGAAAACATTCTAGAATTAGGTAGTGGCGATGGTTGCACAGCTCTGTGAATATACTAAAAACCACTGACTCATACACTTTAAAGGGGTGACCTTCGTGGCGTATGAGTTAGAAGAAATGACACAGCACAAGCGGGTCGGGCAGCTCACAGCGGGACACCCTCCCACCTTAGCCTCCTGCTCTTACCAGTGTCCAGAGCACCGGGAAGACGCGGGGGGCACGCACAATAAGCAGCCGGCCCAGGGTCTCGGGGTAGTTGTCCTCGACCACCTCAATCATCCGCAGGAGGGCCTTCACCCCCG
>NW_011889081.1:674472-684060 GCF_000151845.1 Pteropus vampyrus
CACATACCAATACCAGTCCGTGGCCCCTTAGGAACCAGGCCTCACAGCAGTGGGTGAGCAGAGAAACTTCATCTATATTTGCAGCCGCTCCCCAGCGCTAGCATCACCTCCTCAGCTCTACCTCAGATCACCAGACCTTAGATTCTCACAGGAGCACCAGTCCCTGGTGCCAAAAAGGTTGACTGCTGATTCAGCGGATGCTCGTGGGAGGGCAGGTCAAAGCCTCCATGAGAACTTACCCTCCTTGGAGAAAGAGTTGCCAGGCTGTGGCTCACCGAGCTTCAACCCTGCCTTATCTACTAACACCCTGCCTGCTCCCAAGAGGGGCTGACACCATTTATGGTGAAAGAAACAAGAGAAGTGTTAAAAAATTTACACCATTAAGGAAACTGAGTGAGGAGCTCGTGGGAACTCTCTGTATAATCTTAGCAACTTTTCTGAAAACCTAAAACTTCTAACATTAAAAGATTTAAAAAAAAAAATTTTTTTTAAGAGGATAATAAACTACATAATGAAGGAGTATGGAGAGAACAAGTAAAAGTTGGCTGTTAGCTTTCTGTCAGCTAAAGCAAAAAGGGAAAATAAGGAATTCCATATTAACACAGCTGACTCTCGTTATTTGCAGCAATTCTATGATGTCACCTCAAACACCGAATTGGCAAATATTGAACCACTGCTTCTAAGAAAAACAGAGAGTTAGGGATCTGCGAGCCGCTTAGTAGTAACATTTTTGTCAACCAGGCAATACGAAAACCTTGTTTTATGTGTGCTTCTATTTAAGGACACCTTATTTAATATATATTGTTGACTCATTAACATTGAACTCAGGGCCAGCAGCACTGAAACGCATGTCTGAACAAGCCGATCTAACAGACATTTTCTCCAAAAGGCACATCACAGCCTCCTTGCACTTAGGAACCCTAGACAGCACTTCTGCACGACGCTTGGGGACCATTCTACACAGCAAAATAACCAACAAAAAGCACACGCACACACACAAAATGTGGCACTAAGCAGACTGCAAAAGGGACACGTGTTCCCAGTGTGAGAGCTGAAACAAGGAGGCAGAAGGACATCTCATTCAACCTCAGTTGGGGACATGCAGGTCGGGCACCTCAGCGTTTTTGCCACTCTGTGCTCATCCGTGAATGACCACGAAAGCATCCTGAGTATTGATTTGGGGGCTATAAGTAAATTTCAGTGAGAAGGCAAATTCGCAAATATGCAATATATGAATAACGAGGATTAACTGTATGTATATTAAAAGAAAGTGTCCCAACCAGTTCTTCAGGAGAGTCAAGCATTTGCCCTAATCAGTATACAGTTGACCCTTGAATAACAGGTTTGAACTGTGTGGTTCCACTTATTTGCAGATTTTTTCAATAAGTAAACAGTCAGCCCTCTGTATCCCTTGGTTTCACATCTACAGATTCAACCAACCGCCAGTCAATGATCTGGGAATCTGCAGATGCATATGCCTTGTTCTACACCATTTTATGTAAGGGACTTGAGCATCCACGGATTTTGAATCTCGGGGGATTCTGGAAACAATTCTCCATGGATACAAAAGGACAAGCATAGTTAAGTTTTTGGAGAGTCAGAAGTTATAAGTGGATTTGCGACTGCGTAGGGGTTTGGCGCCCCTAACCCCAACATTATTCAAGAGTCAACTGTTATGAATTTTTACATAAAAGACATTGAAAACCATAATAGGCACTGGCTTCAATGGCAATTTAATAAATAAAAAAAATCCAAAGATCTTTATAGTGTGTTGAATAACATTCCCCCCAAATTCACATCACCCATAATTTCACAATGTGGCCTTATTTGGAAATAGGGTCTTCAGGGAGGTAATTATTTAAAGATCTAGAGATGAAATCATACTGGATCATACCACATCCAATGACCTGGGGTCTTTATAAGGGGAGAGCACACTGAGAGATACAGAGAGAGGAAGGCCATGTGAAGATGCAGGCAGAGACTGGAATGATGCTGCCAAGCCAAGGAACGCCTGGGGCCACCAGAAGCTGGAAAAAGCAAGGAAGGATTCCCTCCTAGAGCCTTCACAGGGATCATGGCCTTGCTGACACCTTGATTTCAGATTTCTGGCCTCCAGAACTGGAAAGAAATAAACTTCTGTCACTTTAAACCACCCAGTGTGTGGTGATTTGCTATGGCAGCCCCAAGACACTAACGCGGTATTCACTTTAAGCCCAGCTCTGCCTTCCTGGGCTGGGCTGTCACCTCAAAGTCATCTCCAGATGCTTGGAAGAATCAAAAGGAAAAAAAAGCAGCATGGAAAGTGGCAATTGAAGCATATTTGGGAGTGACTGAAGGTACGCACCTATGTCCTGGTAGTGCCAGCCCCCCGCAAAGAACTCCTCCAGGAGGGCGGGCGGGCACCAGGTCTGAAGGAGGAGATCCACCTGGTGCTGCTTTCGCCAGCTCAAGGACTGGCACAACATCTCCCGGGCCCTGTCCAGGTGGAAGTCACGAGCCCGCAGGAACCGAAGGATGTGCTGATCTTTGGGAATCTGAGAGAAGGAGAAGGAGCAGCCTCAGTAGATGAAATTATGGAAACTGAGTCTCCTGTCTCATCTAAAAATATTTAGCAGGAGAAAGGACCATATATGTCCACAAGCCAAGGACTGCCGCAGTCACCAAAAGCCAGGAGAGACATGAACCAGATTCTCCCGCAGAGCTTCTTGAAGGAACTAACCCTGCCAACACCTTAATCTCAGACATCTGGCCTCTAGAACTGGGAGAGAATACATTTCTGTTGTTTTAAGCCTCCCAGTGTGTGGCATTTTGTTTCAGCAGCCCAAGGAAAGTAATACACCCTTCTTAACAGTTTGTTATATGAGCTGATAAATCCCTCTTTTTTTGACTCGTTGATTCATGCTGCTTTCCTGCCTCACATAACCTAAATAGCTGAGGTGACAAGCTAAGACCCTATCAGCTCTCCTTTTCCTCAGGCAAATATCAACAGTCTCAGGAAAGCCACCCCCATTCAAAAGTGCCCTTTTTTGAGTATTTATTCTGAGCCAGACATGGCTCTAAGCACTTTATGAGGATTGTCCCTTTAATTTGCTCTTGGAGGTATATGCTAACGTTATTTCCATTTTACAGATGGAAACAGGAAGACAGGTTACATCATAGCCCAACACTCTTTTGTCTGCTCCCCAGTGTAAGAGGAGAAGAGCTGGAGAGGAAGGTTCAGCGACTCATGAATAAGCAAGAAGTTCTTATTCAGTGGAGCTGAAGGTCAAGTCCATGCTTGGAACCTACATGCATGGTGGACATTCATGTTATGAGGCTTCGAGTCTAAAGGCAAAATCCACATGCTGTCAAAAATCAACCTTTGCAAGTCATTAAATCTCTTAGAAAAAAACACGGTCTTGTGACCATAGGGCTATACATCATTAGGTCTCAACCGGGAGTGACTGCCCCACAGAGTACATTTTTCTGGAGCCATTTTTGATTGTCACAACTGAGAGAGAAGAGCTCGTAGCATCTAGTGGGTGGAGGCCAGGGAGGCTGCTCAACTCGCTACAGTGCGCAGGATAGCCCCCATCACAAAGAACTGTCCAGCCTCAAATGTTAACAGTGCCAAATCAGTGATAATGCACGGCATGTGTTATAGATACAAAAGACAGTATATAATGAAAAAAAAAAAGGCAAAATCTAAGTGTCCAGTATTGCTAATTACACAGACTTATTTCCCTGGCTCCTTCTCCCCAGTGCCTGAGGCTGGGCAGCTCTGACTGCGCATCTGCCCCCGCGGGCCCTAGCCCTGCACCCACCTTGCCTTTGTGGTTCTCCTGCAACCAGCGCCGAAGCTGGATCAGGCAGCTCTCCTGCATAGGCGTGAGCTGGCCCAGGCACCTCTCAATGTAGTCTGCATCCAGCTTGTCCCCTGGAGGAGAAGAAGGAGGGCTTCAGGACAAAAGTGAGATGCTGCGTCTCTTCACCATGTGGTCTGTCTACCCTTTCTGGAACCCTCACATTACTGGGTACCTCGAATCTGAAATGTCGTTCCAAGCCACATGGTGGCCCTTACACCAGACAACAGCCACGTGGGCTCCAGATCCTCTTGTCTTTCTGACCCACTTCCAAGGGAAGTGCCGGAGCAAGCCTAGATCTCACCGTGGCAAGCGATGTATCCCTTTGACTCTCAGAAATGTCCTCTGAAGGTTTTTGTCCATCTCCCACCCCCTTCAACTTGGTAACCATCAGCTCGTTCAATATATCTATAGGCCTGTTCCTATTGTATTTTGTTTATTCATTTGTTTTGTTTTGTTTTAGATTCCACATATAAGTGAAATCATGCGGTATTTGTCTCTCTGTCTGGCTTATTTCACTTAGCATAATACCTTCTAGGTCCACCCACATTGTCACAAATGGCAAGATCTCATTCTTTTTTGCTGAACAAGATTCCATTGTGTGTATATGTGTGTATACATGTGTGAATACACACACACACATATATACCATATCTTCTTTATCTGTTCATCTATTGACAGATATCTTGGCTATGTAATAATGCTGAAATGAACACAGACCCAGTGTGTGGTGATTTGCTATGGCAGCCCCAAGACACTAACGCGGTATTCACTTTAAGCCCAGCTCTGCCTTCCTGGGCTGGGCTGTCACCTCAAAGTCATCTCCAGATGCTTGGAAGAATCAAAAGGAAAAAAAAGCAGCATGGAAAGTGGCAATTGAAGCATATTCGGGAGTGACTGAAGGTACGCACCTATGTCCTGGTAGTGCCAGCCCCCCGCAAAGAACTCCTCCAGGAGGGCGGGCGGGCACCAGGTCTGAAGGAGGAGATCCACCTGGTGCTGCTTTCGCCAGCTCAAGGACTGGCACAACATCTCCCGGGCCCTGTCCAGGTGGAAGTCACGAGCCCGCAGGAACCGAAGGATGTGCTGATCTTTGGGAATCTGAGAGAAGGAGAAGGAGCAGCCTCAGTAGATGAAATTATGGAAACTGAGTCTCCTGTCTCATCTAAAAATATTTAGCAGGAGAAAGGACCATATATGTCCACAAGCCAAGGACTGCCGCAGTCACCAAAAGCCAGGAGAGACATGAACCAGATTCTCCCGCAGAGCTTCTTGAAGGAACTAACCCTGCCAACACCTTAATCTCAGACATCTGGCCTCTAGAACTGGGAGAGAATACATTTCTGTTGTTTTAAGCCTCCCAGTGTGTGGCATTTTGTTTCAGCAGCCCAAGGAAAGTAATACACCCTTCTTAACAGTTTGTTATATGAGCTGATAAATCCCTCTTTTTTTGACTCGTTGATTCATGCTGCTTTCCTGCCTCACATAACCTAAATAGCTGAGGTGACAAGCTAAGACCCTATCAGCTCTCCTTTTCCTCAGGCAAATATCAACAGTCTCAGGAAAGCCACCCCCATTCAAAAGTGCCCTTTTTTGAGTATTTATTCTGAGCCAGACATGGCTCTAAGCACTTTATGAGGATTGTCCCTTTAATTTGCTCTTGGAGGTATATGCTAACGTTATTTCCATTTTACAGATGGAAACAGGAAGACAGGTTACATCATAGCCCAACACTCTTTTGTCTGCTCCCCAGTGTAAGAGGAGAAGAGCTGGAGAGGAAGGTTCAGCGACTCATGAATAAGCAAGAAGTTCTTATTCAGTGGAGCTGAAGGTCAAGTCCATGCTTGGAACCTACATGCATGGTGGACATTCATGTTATGAGGCTTCGAGTCTAAAGGCAAAATCCACATGCTGTCAAAAATCAACCTTTGCAAGTCATTAAATCTCTTAGAAAAAAACACGGTCTTGTGACCATAGGGCTATACATCATTAGGTCTCAACCGGGAGTGACTGCCCCACAGAGTACATTTTTCTGGAGCCATTTTTGATTGTCACAACTGAGAGAGAAGAGCTCGTAGCATCTAGTGGGTGGAGGCCAGGGAGGCTGCTCAACTCGCTACAGTGCGCAGGATAGCCCCCATCACAAAGAACTGTCCAGCCTCAAATGTTAACAGTGCCAAATCAGTGATAATGCACGGCATGTGTTATAGATACAAAAGACAGTATATAATGAAAAAAAAAAAGGCAAAATCTAAGTGTCCAGTATTGCTAATTACACAGACTTATTTCCCTGGCTCCTTCTCCCCAGTGCCTGAGGCTGGGCAGCTCTGACTGCGCATCTGCCCCCGCGGGCCCTAGCCCTGCACCCACCTTGCCTTTGTGGTTCTCCTGCAACCAGCGCCGAAGCTGGATCAGGCAGCTCTCCTGCATAGGCGTGAGCTGGCCCAGGCACCTCTCAATGTAGTCTGCATCCAGCTTGTCCCCTGGAGGAGAAGAAGGAGGGCTTCAGGACAAAAGTGAGATGCTGCGTCTCTTCACCATGTGGTCTGTCTACCCTTTCTGGAACCCTCACATTACTGGGTACCTCGAATCTGAAATGTCGTTCCAAGCCACATGGTGGCCCTTACACCAGACAACAGCCACGTGGGCTCCAGATCCTCTTGTCTTTCTGACCCACTTCCAAGGGAAGTGCCGGAGCAAGCCTAGATCTCACCGTGGCAAGCGATGTATCCCTTTGACTCTCAGAAATGTCCTCTAAAGGTTTTTGTCCATCTCCCACCCCCTTCAACTTGGTAACCATCAGCTCGTTCAATATATCCATAGGCCTGTTCCTATTGTATTTTGTTTATTCATTTGTTTTGTTTTGTTTTAGATTCCACATATAAGTGAAATCATGCGGTATTTGTCTCTCTGTCTGGCTTATTTCACTTAGCATAATACCTTCTAGGTCCACCCACATTGTCACAAATGGCAAGATCTCATTCTTTTTTGCTGAACAAGATTCCATTGTGTGTATATGTGTGTATACATGTGTGATATACACACACACACATATATACCATATCTTCTTTATCTGTTCATCTATTGACAGATATCTTGGCTATGTAATAATGCTGAAATGAACACAGAGTGCATATATCTTTTTAAATTAGTTTTTTTGTTTTCTTGGGATAAATATCTAGAAGTGAAATTGCTGGATCATATGGCAGCTCTTTTTAACATTTTCAGGGAACCTCCATACTGTTTTTCATAGTGGCTACACCAATTTACATTCTCACCAACAATGTACAAGGGTTCCTTTTTCTCCACATCTTCGCCAACACTTGTTATTTGTTGATTTATTGATGATAGGTGTGAAGTGATATCTCATTATGATTTTAATTTGTATTTCCTTGATGATTAGTGATGCTGAGCATCTTTTCATATGTCGATTTTTACCATCTGCATGTCCTCTTGGGAGAAATCTCTATTCAGGTCCTCCACCCATTTATTAAATTGATTTGTTTGGTTGTTTTTTGGTGTTAAGTTATATGAGATCCTTATATATTTTGGATATTAACCCCTTATTGGATATATCATTGGTGAATATTTTCTCCCATTCAATAGGTTTTCTTTTCATTTTGTTGATGGTTTTCCTCGCTGTGCAAAAACTTTTTAGTTTAATGCAGTCCCATTTATTTTTTCTTTTGTTTTCCTTGCCTAAGGAGACATATCCAAAACTATATTGCCAAGACCAATGTCAGAGAGTTTACTGCCTATGTTTTCCTCTAAGAGTTTTATGGTTTTGGGTCTTACATTTAATCTATTTGAGTATCGTGCTCACTTTAGCAGCACATATACTAATCTATTTGACTATATTTTTGTGTATGGTGTAAGAAAGTAGTCCAATTTCATTTTTTTTTTTTTTGCATGTATGTGTCCAGGTTTTTCAACACCATTATGGAAGAGACTGTCTTTTTACCCCATTGTATATCCTTGCCTCTTTCATCATAGATTAAATGACCATATAAGCGTAGGTTTATTTCTGGGCTCTCTATTCTGTTCCATTGATCTATGTGTTTGTTTTTATGCCAGTACTGTATTATTTTGATTATTGTAGCTTTGTAGTATAGTTTGATATTTACCTTCCACTTTGTTCTTTCTCAAAATTTCTTTGGCTATTTTGGAGTCTTTCATGGTTCCATATAAATTTTAAGATTAGTTGTTCTAATTCTGAGAAGAATGCCATTTGTATTTTGACAGGGATTGCACTGAATCTGTAGATTGCTTTAAGTGGTATGGACACTTTAGCAATATGAATCCTTCCACTCCATGAGCAGGGTATATCCTTCCAGGTATTTGTATCTTCTTCAATTTCTTTCTTCAATGTCTTACAGTTTTCAGAATATAGATAAATATTTCGCCTCTTTGGTTAAATTTATTCCTACGTATTTTATGATTTTTGATGCAATTATAAATGGAACTGTTTTCTTAATTTATTCTTCTGATCATTATTGGTACAAAGATAATTAACAATATAATATATATCATCTCAATGAGTTTTCTCAATACCCTGTGAGGTGGGTGTCACTATTATTCCCACTTTAGAGAAGATAAAACTGACGCCCAGACAGGTAAAGTAACTCAAACAAGTAAATGTATGTAGTGTGCCCAGCATAACAAAGGCAATCAATAAATACCAGTTCTTTTTGCCTTCCTACATCTCTAGCTTCCTTGTGAGGTACAAGACTTTTAGGATACAGAGCCCTGGCCCCAAAATACAGCCCAGAGCTGCACAGATCACTCTCACTGTTCAATCCCATCTTCCACTATTGGGCTGTGCAGGGTCAGCATGTGCCAGCATTTAGAGGTTGGGCTCCAATTTGACGTCCTATTGCCCACTCTTAACCATTGGGGTAGCAGATGCTGGCATAGTGAGGCATCGCAGCATGGTAGCCTCTCAGCAGTAGGTGGAGACAGTTCACAAAGAGCAGCCCCCAGGAACACAGCCCATTCTTTGTGTGCAGATGACACAATAAAAAAACAAATGGAATGTTCGCAGTCCAGCAGTGGGAACCAGCGGTTCCCTCAAAAACAAAAAAAAAGCCAGGACTGGTGGTCACGCCAACTGTGCCAGGAGGTGTATAGGTAAATAGAGGCAAGAGAGATGCTGTGGGGAGAACCGTCCTGACCCAGAAACACTGAGAGGGGTCAGAAGCAGGGATGCTGAGGGTGAGGAGAGGTTGAGGGAGAAACACGAGGGAGGCAAGAGATGCCAGCATCCTTCCGGCCTCCAGGAAGCTGTGAAGGCCTCTTTCTTCTTCTGAGCACAAAGGCTCAGTGATTCAGAGCACATGACTGTGCCTCCTGTCAGCCATCCTGAGTACCAGCCCTGCTGGTGGACAGCACAGACAAAAGGAAAGAAAGACCTGTGTAACACAGGGAGGGCACAGGACATGACCCACAGCGTGTGTGCACCGGAAGGCGCAGAAGTGCAGTGTTGTAAAAACAATTTTTTTAACTATTTAAAAAGTGTTTGTACAACAGCGGCCAGTTAGTGCACACGGATGGTGCAGAATAAATATTTGTTGAATAAATAAATTTTGTTCTTCCTAATCATGGCCCCAGATGTATTTTGGGTTACATGGGTTACACATCTTTGAGTCAGCAAGCCCTACACTTCATTGGCCCCAAAGAAAAATCTGAACTGTCCTGAACATAAATGTACATGATTAAAACTGGATTTATGGGGTATGTGCATGAAAAA
>NW_011889081.1:684785-685905 GCF_000151845.1 Pteropus vampyrus
ATATGCCCTTATTTGTTCAACATAGGTTATATACGCATGTAGGTGTGTGTAACCACACGTGCGTATATACATATTATGTATGTGTATGTGCCTAGGTAGTCTCAGGAAATATGAACACAAAACTATTGCTGCCTTCAGGGAAAGGAAAGAAGTTTTACTTCCTACTTGACATCTTCTGAGCAATTCAAATTCTTTTTCCACCATAATCACGCATTATTCATATAATTAAAAATAGTAATAAAACCAGAGAAAAGGGCAGCCATAATATACCAGATCAGGTCAATTCCTGATCTTGAAATAAATCATTTCTGGCTCTTGGGCCTGAAGAAAGAGATGGGGAAGCAAATGGGAGAGGGAGGAGACGGAGTTATATTCCAGGACTCAGATCTGTCCCCAAGGCACCCGCGGCAATTCTCCCCACCACAGGGTAAGCAAACCCACTGCAGGCTTCCTAAGACTTCAGGCCTTGGCCACAGAGTCTTACCGTCAGTACCGACCATCTCAGAAATGGGGCCCTGGACGCTGCTGGGCCCATCAGCCTCCAAGGAGTCTGGGTCCCCCAACACAGCCTGGGAGCGGGTGTCCTCCTCTCGGACCCGGGCAGGCGTCCACCGGGGAACGTGAGAGATGCCTTGGGAGATGAGCTCGTTCAGGTAATGCTCGATCACCTCCTTCCCCTGGAAGACAGAGAGTGCCAAGACATATCGGTACCTGGGGCAGGACCGCAAGGGGTAACCGCATCAACTTGGAAATCACCCAACCTGGCTCCGGTTCCAGCCCCGATGCATGGCTATTAAGCAGTTGAAATGTGGCAAGGCCCAGTGGAGATGTCCTGTGAGTGTTAAATACGCAACAGATTTCCAAGATTTGGTACCAAAGAATGTAAAATAACTCCCGATTAAGTTTTATATTGATAACACGTTGGATGAAATATATTATTAAAGTGGATTTCACCTGTTTCATTACACCAAAAGGCCTTATCTCAATGATGGGTCAGATCTTTAAACCAAGCAGTGACAATTTTAACCAGGAAAAAGCACTGCCCAATGTCCCTCCTCTGTCCACAGAGTTCCCTACACAAGCCTGGGAGCATCAGGACAGTTATTACTGTGCCCCACTA
>NW_011889081.1:685955-704065 GCF_000151845.1 Pteropus vampyrus
ACCAGGAAAAAGCACTGCCCAATGTCCCTCCTCTGTCCACAGAGTTCCCTACACAAGCCTGGGAGCATCAGGACAGTTATTACTGTGCCCCACTACGGGCTTGCTTTCCATCCATCATCTCCTAGAATACCCATTCTACAGATGAGGACAGTTAAGGATGTTGCCTGATGTCACACGGGTTATCGGGTGGCAGAGCGGGCTTTGAACTAGGACTGGCAGCCCCCAAGGCCTGTGCACCTTCTTCCTCCTTGTGACTGACGAAGCCCCTCTCTTACCTTCTTGACATTAGCTGTATACTGCTTCATGGCAATCTTCTCCAAGGCACTTTCGAAGCCAAAGAAGGACCGGATGTCAAGTGAGGCAGATTGCTCAAAGCAAGTCCAGTCTTCATTCTCGGGGTGGACCTGAAAGCCAGGCAGGGATGACAACACAGTCTCAGGGTGGAGGATGCCATGTCCTCCCCCGGGCTTCTCTTGGTGACCTGGGCACAGCCAGAGCATGCAGTGGACAGCATGTCACAGCTGGCAACACCCTAGGGTTCCAGCAATTCCAACAGGCCCCACCCAGAGCACAATGCAAGGTATAAAGTGTTAGCAAACAAAGAGCCTCCTCAGGAGGGGCCAGAAGAAAGTGGGCCTCATATTTGTGTTCCTGTCCCTTAAAAATTATATGCATATGATATATAAATAGATAATATATTTAATATATCATTATATATAAATTACACATGAATATTATACATTTGAGATATATTAAAATATGTATGTTATGTGTTTATATATAATAATATATTATAAATAAATATTTATATGCATATAAGAGAAACTTCGTTGACACAGCTACCATGCAGATCCAAGCTTAGTGCCTCTCAAACTTCCATGGGCAGAGCATTAGCAGGGAGTCTATTAAATATGCAGGTGCCAGGTGGAATAGGTGTCCAGGGCTGGGGCCTGAGAATCTACATTTCACAAGCAGCCTCAGTGATACAGATTCAGCTGTTTGCAGAACTTGCTCTGAGAAACACTACATTAAAAGGGATTTATAAAAACTCCCCCTACACCTCCCTAAAAGTAAACATCTGAACATCCTAGGCCCAGTTTCCAGGAGGCCCTGAGAAGAGCTGGAGGTGTGCAAAGGAAAAGTAATCAGCATTTACTGGACACCTGCTGTATACGAGGCACCACTGTACAGATGAACAAGGCAAGGTCCCCCGCATTGGGAGGCTGGGCAAAGGCACATCAAAAACACCTGTAATATACCATAGTAGCCACATTGGATTTATCATCATGAAAAATACCATTTGGGGTCTAGCATAGCTACATTATCTCATTTGCTCCTCCAGCACCCGAGGCAGGTTCTGTTGACATTCCCAGATATGAAAGGGTAGCCCAGGGAGGGGAAGCAACTTGTCCAACATCACTCGGCAAGAAAGTGGCAGAGCTGAATTCCAAATGACTTCAGACTCCTCACTCCAGCCCTGAGGCTAGTAGGACCCCAACTCCTGCAACGCCCACTCTCAACTTCATTCATCTACCTTGGGGTCTTCAAACCTCCTGTTTCTTCCCCCAGAACTCTGTTTCCAGCCCTCTCATCCTTCAGCGCTCAGCTTTAATGACACCTCCTCAGAGAGGCCCCAAGGGGATACTTCCATTTTCTGTAAGTCTGTCTGCTGGGCTCCTTCTTAGCACTCGTGACAAAATTTTAAGTCTATACCGATTTGTTCTTTTTCTCATCTGTGCCTTTCACTGGAATGGGAGATCCATGAAGACAATGGTCAGGTGGATTGGTCCACTGCTGGGTGCCCAGCACTTGTCAGGGAGCCTGGCACACAGTAGGTGCTCAATCAGTGTGTACTGGAGAAGAATTGTTCTTAATTATATTAAAAGGCAACACATATACAGGGCTTAGTGTGTGCCAGGTAGTGGTCCAAGAGGTTTGGTTATTTTACTTTTTTAAATCCTCACCATAACCTGTGTGGCAAGTAGGATCATTAACCCCATTTTACAGATAGCGAAACTGAGTCAAAGTTTTGTGAAGGCAAGAAAGGAGAGAAAGGAAGGAGGCAAGTTGCCAGGTTTAGCCAGGATGCCCAAATGCATTTGAATTGAACATAAAACAACAACAACAAAGCATTTTAGTAAGTATGTCTCAAGCACTACTTGAGACTACTTAAAAATTAAGAAAAGGTATCAGCTGGGTATCTGAACTGCAGATGTAAGGAGCTTCCTGCGTCTCATCCGACAGGGCTCTGGGAGGGAAGGAGTTAGCTGCGACGCACAGACATCAGGTGCACAGCTGGGGGGGCGGGGCGAAGAGCAGGGGTCGGTGGCCGAGGCAGTGGGGAGGCCAGCCTGCGCTCACCGTGTAACTGCAGTTCTCCTTGACCACCACACGGCTAGCAAAGGTCTCATTGTGCGCTTCGATGCGGAGTGTTCTCTCTTTCCAGTTCAAGATGTTTCTCTGCACGAAGACCACGTGCTCCACGCCTGCGATCTGCAAGGAAAGGGGCAGCAGGGGGGTGCAGGGGGCGAGGGAGCTGGGGTCGCAAACCCCGAGGGCTAGTCCTGGTCACCCTCGATCCTGGGACCTGGATCCTGTGCCTGGCCACCTGCCTGGGCCCGGATCCCCTACTCCATCCCCCTTCCAATACCACTCCCCTCAATCTCCGCTGGGCATTAGTCCCCCTAGGCCCTGCCCAGTCCCAGTCCAGTCTCCCGCCCCGCCCCATTCCTCCAGGACCCAGAACTCACCGCCCCCCACCACAGAAGCCCCCTCTCAGCACCAACACTAGCCCCACCGCCTGGCCCTGCCCCTGGTCCCCAAGTCCCCTACCCTGACAACCCCCACCACCCTGTCTAGTCCCCTTGGCCGCTGCCCCGCTGCCCCGGGCCCTCTGAGCGCCCACCTTCCGCAGCAGCCTCGGGGCCTCCACGCGCAGCCGGCAGCTCCGCTCCACCACGTGCACGGAGCCGTCAGCGCTGCGGGACTCGCGCAGGACCTCGCTGCCCAGGAAGACGGGGATCTGTGGGCAGGTGGGGAAGCGCTTCTCGTAGGCCTGAGTGGAGAGGGAGTGAGCTCGAGGAGGGGGACCCCAGCGGCCAAGGTCCACTAAGCACAGCCCTCCTCCTGCCCCAGCTGGGCTGTGGTCCCGTTTGTCAGATGGGTATGGCGAGCCAGAAGAGCATTCCCGGCCCATGAGAAGAGCAGTGACCACTGCTGTTTTACCGTCATTTAACGCCCCCTTTAAAGCAGTGACACCGAAGCGCCTGCGCAGACCGCTTTTTGCTTTACATCGAGCTTTGCCCTCAGAAGAAACAGTGGGCTTGCCTGGGCGCATTTTATTTTCTTTTTTATTTTTATTTCCAACAATAGGGCCTTTGCTTTATTTAAATTACCAAAAATAACGTTTGACAGAATGGGAAACATAACATTAAACAACAAAGTATAACTGTAAAATCTCAAACAAGTTAGGCAACACTTTTTTTAGATCACCAAAAATAAAGTTTTACAGAAAAGGAACTATAACAGGCAAATGTATAGCTGCAATTTTCTTTCACCATCAAAATCAATTCTCTCTAAAATATTTTGGGACTACTTTGCATTTTCCAAGCAATATTGAAATTTGTTGTACTGAGTTGCTTAGTCTCATCGTAAAAATGAAAAGTTTGCAAAACAATTTTGCTTAGTGTTAACAAATAACTAAAATATGTGGTTATTGCTAACAACTCCGAATCTACTGAAACAGCCTAACCTATGTACACTTCCATGAATATTTCACAGGCAACACAGATGCTCTGCCTGCTGTCACAGATGACATGGATAGTGGCTAGGGTCAGATACTGGAGGCCAGTCAGGCACCAAGGAAGTACTCCTTAACAGAAATAACTACAGTACATAAGTCTTGCCTCTGCCAGCCTCCTCCCAACCAGGTGGGCATCGCAACTGCTGGGCCTGAAGGCCCACCATCTCCCCAGAACTCTCCACTGGGAACCTAGAGTGCAAAGCTAGACGGAGAAGCTGTTCTTTCAGAGCCATCGAAAATTTAATAAATTGCCCTGGGATTCTTAATGCTGTTGTATGCCTCACAGGCAGTGACATAG
This sequence comes from Pteropus vampyrus, assembly GCF_000151845.1. Lineage (NCBI taxonomy): Eukaryota > Metazoa > Chordata > Mammalia > Chiroptera > Pteropodidae > Pteropus > Pteropus vampyrus. The sequence continues at coordinate 690,056 of NW_011889081.1, forward strand.
GCAGACTCTGGGAAGAAGCTGTCGTGGTACTCTTCTAAAAACCTCAGAAAGAGGTCAAAGTGCTTCAGTAAAGCCTTCAGATTCTTCTCCGAAAAGGACATCTTGACCAGGATTTCTGGAAGTTTCACAAACAATCTCAGCAAGTGTTGTGCCCCATAAATGTAGGAGGGTGGAAGAGACTGGTCACCTAGTGGGTAACTGTTGGGTACGAGTTCCCAGGAGAGGACCTCATTTATTTCATTAGTTCTGCCTTCACAGATGGCAAACACCCCACCGCCTTCCTTGCTTGGGGTCAGAGGAACAGGCGAGGATGGTCTGCTATGCACAGGCGTCTTCTTTTCTAGGTGCAGGAACAGCTTGGGCATGCTGGTGGACACGTCCTGCTGCTGGTGCTTGGGCTGAGGCGAGGCACTGCTCTCAGACAGCTTGTCGCAGTTGGCAGAGTGGCGCCTGGACCGCCTCAGAGACTGCAAGGCTTCTGGCTCAGCTTTGCGCCTTTTGGGAGCAGCAAGCTCACACCGACTCTCCGTGGACTGTGGGATGAACCGATTCAACAAAGGTGGACTTGGAGAGAGTCCCTCCTGGTTCCTATTAGTGTTTATGGCACTTTCCTTAATCGGAGGAAAAAATTTGGACGAAGTCACCTTTTTATACTGAGCTTGTTCATATGGATAAAGCAAAACCAATGGGAGAGTGTAATCAAAGGTTATTCTTAATCCATCCACCATCTCCTTACAAAGGTCAACATTCTTTTCTGCTGGGATGCAATGCACATTCATGTTGGTGTGTGACACAGCATGATGATAAGGCCTCTCACTGGCTGAAAAGGCTGCATTGATAGCAAAATGCTTCACATAGGATTCCAAAATAGTTATGATGTTGGTCTGGCATGGAAGTTTCACTAACCGTTTCCTCCTGTTGATATAATAACAGTCATCCTCGAGTTTCTTCTTCAGAACTTCCGGGATGTCTATAGTTATTAGTCTTTCTTCCATCTCTCTTTTTGTGTGCAGCTCTGGTTCTTCCTTCATTTCAGTCTTTCTTCAGTATCATTTTCTTCAGATATTTATTGCTCCATCCTTTTCTTCACCACTGTCATCAGAAAAAGTGCTTATTGAGTTCTCATTTTCATATTTTTCTTCAGTGGGAAGGCTTTTTAAGATAAAGTCAACACCAGGCAAACTGTGGCCCTTCGCTTCCTCTTTCTTCCTGGGATTCTCAGGGGAGCTACAGCTTTTTTTGCCGATTTACACTGCAATCTCTGATTTTCATCGGTGTCATGGAGGACATGATCTTCAGCTGCGCATCTATCCCAGCTCCTGTTCCAACCATTAAAATGGATTAGATATTCTGGGGTGTCTCTGCCTTTTTCGTCTTTCCCAACAATAACAACATCGACAATCTGAGGAGTTGCAGACCTGACTCAGTCTCCCGTGAGCCTCCGAGACTTAGGTGGACCTGCACGGGACGCGACTTCGGGACCGAAAATATAAATGCTACGAGGTCCTGAGGGAAGAAGGCACCCGGTCACCCTTGCACTTGGGGCCTACCGGAAGAGTTGCGTCCAAACACGACTGGGGCCTCAGGGCAACGATGTCGTAAGTCCATGCCAGCGGTCTGGCGTGATGGTTAGAACCTGGGTCGGTTGGGCAGGGCGTCGTACGGGAGCCCACGCGACGCTGGAACACGCAGGATGACGAGAGATTTAACCGAAGGCAGACGCCATCATGGAGCTACCTCGCCGGAAGTGCGGCCCTCGCTGGCGTCGCATGCGCAAAACAACGCCGGGGGGCCGCAGCCTCGCCTCAGGACAGCGCAGGCGCAAGGTTTCGGAAGGCTCCTTGCTTGGGACATTTTCAAAGACATCTTTCAGGAGAAAAAAAAAAGTTGAACGAAATCCAACAGCTCTTCATGGTAAAAACACTCAACAAAAAGGAATAAAAGGGAACTTCCTCACTCGGATGAAGGGCATCTACAGAAAATCACAGCGAACCTCTGACTCAGTGAATGGTGAGAGACTGAACGCTCTCTCGCTCAGATCAGGAACAAGGCAAGAATGTCTGCTCTGGCCACTCCTGTTCAACATCCTGCAGGTCCTAGCAGACAGGCAAGTAAAAGAAAGAAAAGGCCTCCAGATTGGAGAGCGAGAGTCCGTGCCCAGTTTCAGAAGTGCCAGGGTCGGAGCCACTAGGGGGCGTGCCGGCATCCGTAGCTGGCGGCATTCAAGCAGGGTCTGCTCCAAGTGCCTGTCACAGCCCACATGCCCCGGGAATCAGGATCAAAGCGAGCTCCAAAAATAGTGCAGGCATCTGAGGACACATACCTCCTCCCCCATCCCGCCCAGCTGAGAGGCAGCACCCACCCAGTTCAGGCTGCAGGGGAGGGAGAAAGAAGAAATGGAACCCCGCCTGATGCCCTTGGTGTCATCCCAGGCCCCACAAGACCAACCCAGCATGTCCTCTGCCAGGATCAGGAGGACCGGGCTGTCTCCTGCCATATGTCGAAGCTGGTAGCTTTGTACAAACACACCAGGGTTAAAATAAGGAGTGCTTATGCCCCAGGGGGCTGGCAAGGGAGGCCCCCTTGAACTTTCTTTCGAAGGCATTTCTCCATTAAGGAGTGAGCGGCTGCAAAGTGGGTGAAAGTCTGGGTGGGGTCAGGCCTCCTGGTGGGGTCAGCTCCACCTCCTTCCAGCAGAAAGGCAAGCCCCTTCCCTTCTCTCAGCCTGTTTCATTATCTGGAAAATGGGTGTATACCATGCTTGTCTCCCAGATGATGAAACCAGGTTGAATATTTCATGGAGAGCTATCTCACCCAACATTTTTCTTCTCCAAGCAACAGGACTCAGATGGTGGCACAGCACAGGTTTGTAAGAACGGAATACAACTGCCTCCTAGCCCTTTGGGAACACTCTGCTGGCATCAAATGCGTCAGGGAGCCAAAGGAGCCTGCTGGGCCTCACCTCCATGATGAGCAGGCAGAAACTGACATTTTTTGAAAGTACAAGGAGGGAAAGGTGCGTGTTTCAAAATTAGTCAGGCTCAGTTCAAGTCTCTGCTACTTTCTCACTGTGTGACCTTGGGCAAGTCACTTGCCCTCTCTGAGCCTCTGTTTCCTCATCCATAAAATGGGGTAGTGGTAAAGATGTCACCAGAGTGTGTCTCAAAGCAGTTGGCATGAAGCAAGCCTTAAATCTTCTCCCGCAGTTGTGTGCTTTCTTCCATTTAATCCACTGAATGGCATCCTCATTTGACAATGAGGAAACCTGGGCCCAGAGAAGCTAAGTAATTTACCTAAGGATACATAGTGCAAAATGGTGAATCTGGGTTTGAATCCTAGGCAGGCCCAGCCCCCCACTCACTCAGCAACCCTTCACTCAGCAGCTGGGCTCCTTCTCCTGAGCATCTCGGAAACCAAGCCAGGCATTGTCCTTTGGGGCCGTGTGGCCACGATTTTTCCTTCCCCCACCCTCAGTCCTTCGACTCTTGTCAGACAGTGGCCACACGGGCCCCGAGTTTCTCCACTTTCTCTAACTATTCTTCAGTCTCTCTCCTGCTCCCCAGATAAAACGACATGCTCAGAACAAGCCTAGATGCCCAGAACAAATCCCACCGTCTGAACTGTGGCCCACCAAGCCTTGGGTGACCTGTCCCACCAGCCCGCATCCCACCCCAGACTCCTTCACTCTGCTCCAGCCACGCCAGCCTCGCTCTTTCTAGAACACACTTATGAGTTGAATCGTGCTCGCCCACTCTCCAATAAAACTCATGTGTTGAAGTCTTAACCCTCTAGGACCTCTTAGTCGCAAACAGGGTTGTTGCAAATGTAGTTAGTTAAGATGAGGACACATTGGGGTGGGGTGGGCCCCTAATTCAATCTGACTAACATCCTTATAAAAAGGGCTATTTGGACACAGACATGCACACAGAGGTAATGCCACATGAAGATGAAGGCATTGATTCGGGTGATTTCTCTACAAGCCAAGGAACACCGAGGATTATCAGCAATACCAGAACTGGGAGTGAGGCCTGGAACAGCTTGTACCTCCCAGCCCTCAGAAGGAGCCAACCCTGCCAGCACCTTGATCTCAGGCTTCTGCTGTCGAAGCCCTCCAGTTTGTGGTAGGTACATTGTTACGTCAGCCACAGGAAACAGGAAATCTACCCACCAAGCTTGTTCCTGCCCAGGGCCTTTGCACTGGCTGTTTCCTCTGCTTGGAACACTGATCAATTCACTTGACAGTGAAGGAGGAGGGAACAGGTGTCACTGGGCCCCCCAGACAGGTAGGAGACCTGTATCAGGGAGTCGAAGAGACACTAGGCTTCAGGGACTTGCCCGTCCCTGCTGGTCCCTCTTTCTGGGACATCCTCCCCTGCAAGGCTGCCTCCTCCCCTGTTCTATGTCCTTTAGCCCATTCATTTCCTCGCTAGCACTTATGGCATCTTTTAATCATGTACTTGCTTGTACATAGCATGCCAAAGGCCTGGGCTGCGTGCTTTCCCGCAGCACTGACTTCACACCACCATCAATCTCAGTTCTGGGCATACACTAGGGTCTCATAAAGAAATGCCAACAAGCAGAGACAGAAATAATACAAACTTGCCAAAGTCCCAAATAACCGCAAGAAAGGTGTCCATGGAGAGAATGGCAGGTCATGACGTTAGCACATGCAGCCAGCTGAGGTCACTAAGCTTCACTGGCCGACTTCCTGTGGTAACAAATCTCTTGTTAGAAGAGCCCCGTCTGGACCCCTCAGATAACAGTGGGGAAACAGGTCAGCAATAGACAGAACTTTCTGTTATTGTGCAAGGGAAGTTGCTGACTTCTTCAAGTAAACAGTGGCTGCTCCAATGACGGATCCACCCCAGGCATTGGGGGGCCCCAGAGCTGAAGTTCCAACTAGAAAGTGGAGGCCTCAAAATAAGTCCATCCCCATGCCAGTTCTCCAGTGTCAGAGGACTGTCAGCTGGAGATTCCCTAGGCTGTGAGGTCTCATGTTTGGCACTTGTTACTGACACTTACAGAATACTAACTACATCATTTCAACCTCACAACACCTTGATAAGATGAGAATGAGTTTTTTCCCCATTTTACAGATGAGCAAGTTGAGGCTTGGGAAGACATCATAAGGCCAGTAGGTGGCAGGGTTGGAGCCAGGCCAGGCTGACCCAGACCCCAGCCCTGAACTGCCTTGCTCTGCCTCTGGGAGGACATTGGCTATATATAACACAAGTATCTGTGGTCAGGAAATGCTGAATCCCGCTGGCCTACACCCACAAATTGGAAGTCCTTTGCCTTTGGCACAGTCACAGGGTCTTACAGGATCAGAGTTCACAGGGCTCTCCCTGTGTGGAGAGTGGCTCATACCTGACTAGTTTTGTCCCTGCCTAAGAGCCTCAGTTGCTGACTGCTGTCCCCACAAATCAAGCCTGAGCTTCTCCTTGTTGAGTAAACACATGGTTTGGCCTTGTAAGGGACACAAGGCAGCAGAAGGATTCAGTTACAGCCCTTCTGCCAGGTGCCTGGAAAGGGACACCCAAGCCTGATGGCTTAGAAAGGGAGCTGGTCCAAGGCCCAGAATCTGCCCATGCAAGGCCAAGGCTGGGGCAGGCAGAGGATGATAGAAACTTCCAAGGATTGCCTCCTATACACCCTCCATCCTGCGAAAATCCACTTCGACACACTTAACATGTGGAGGTGGGGGGTTGGAGTTAGATAGCCCTGGATTCCTAGCTAGGCTGTGTAGCCTTGAGCACAGAACATCCACTCTCCCCCTGCAGGCTCATCGGTAAGGTGGAGTAATCATAGACCCTCCTGATGAGCCCTCACTTGTACCTGTTTCCTTTCTTTGTGTGTCACAACTGCTGAAGTAAGACGTCATCAGCCCCCCTCACCACCACAGTAGGTTTGTTCACCTACGAATCCTGAGTACTTTGCAAAATGCCTAGCACATAGCTGATACTCAGTAGACAAATATATGATGAATGAGTGAATGACAGCATAGCATAGCCGTTAAGGGCATGGACTCTGGGGCTTGGGTTCAAATCTCTTCTCTGCCTCTGAACAAGCTCTCAGTTCCTTAATTCATTCATTTGTTAAAAAGAGAATAAGAAAAGTAACTACCTTGCTGAGTTGGGGGTCGGGCAGTGAATAAAGGAGTCTGTTTTGGTAAAGTGCTGAGAACAGAGCCTGGCACATGGTTTGTTCTACATAAGCATTTGTTAAATAAATTTAAATTTTAAAAAAAAGTGAGATTCTATAAAGTACAGGAAAGCTATTTCTGCTAATCACTTGACAGCTGCTCCCTCCCCCTCTCCCTCCTTCCTTCCTGCTCTTCCTCATGCAAATTCAAAGGAATCTGGAACCAGTATCCCAAACCTTCCACCACAATGTGGAAAGAACATCCAAACCATACTAATGTACACCACCTTCCCTCTTCATGCTACATGCCGGATTCAAGGCACTGTGTGGCCATCTCAGGATCCTTCCTTGTCCACCCCCCAGCTTCTCTCTGCCAGCCTGAGAAACCCCAAAACAGACAGATATCCATTCTCTAGCTCTTCCAACTCTTCTTTTTCAATTGAGATGTAATTCTCATGCCATAAAATGTACCCTTTTAAAGTGTACAATTGGGTTTTAGTACATTCACAAAGTTAAGCAACCATCACTAATATCTAATTCCAAAACGTTTCATCACCCGCAAAAGAAACCTCAAACCCATTGGCAGTTACTCCCCATTTCCCTGAACCCAGCCCTAGGCAACCACTAATCTACTTTCTATCTCTATGGTTTTGCTTTCTCTGGACATTTCATATAATTAGAATCATATAATACGTGGTCTTTTGCGACAGGATTCTTTCATTTAGTATCATGTTTCCGAGATCCATTCATGTCGTAGCAAGCATGAGTGTTTCCTTCCTTTTCTCAGCTGACTAATATGCCATTGTATTGATTCCCCCAACTCATAGCCAAGTTACTCAGTCAGAGTTTGGCGAATGAGCCATCAGACACCTGATGTAGCAGGGTTATCCCCGCTGATGAAGGGCACAGCAGAACCATGACGGCATTATTCTGGAAGCCTTCTGAAATGACTGCTGTTTATAATCTATAAAACAGCTATATGCAGATGATTCTACAGCTGAAAAATCTACTGCAATTCTAATTAAAGTCAGCTCAGGAGACACAAAGGACAGAGACAGAGGGTCAGAGGGACCCTGTGGCCAGGCAACCTGAACACCTTGAGGGGTCAAGGCTGGGGTGTGATGGGGCAACAGAGACAAAGCCCAGATTTAGATACTGCCTCTGGCACTTGCCAGCAGAGTGACCTCTGTTTAACCTCTGAGACTCGGTTTCCTCAGGATAAAAAGAGGATGATAAGGAGGATCATACCTAATTTATAAAGGTTGCTGTAAAGATTAAAGGGAGATAATATGTGTAAAGCGTTTAGCACAGTGTCAGACACCATATAGTAGATTTTTTAATGGACACAGTAGATTTTTGTAGGGCTATAAACCAACAGGGACTTAAATAGGTATTTGTTCACCCATGATTATAGCAGCATTATTCACAGGAGCCAAAAAGTAGAAACAAACCAAATGTTTACTGACAGAAGAATAGATAAATAAAATGTAGCTTATCCATGCAGTGGAATATTATTCAGCCATTAAAAAGACTGATATATGCTACAGCATGGATGAACCTCAAAAACATGATAAGTAAAAGGACAAATATTGTGTGATTCCATTTATATGAGGTCCCTAGAGTCATCAAACTCACAGAGATAAAATAGAAGAGTGATTGCCAGGGGCTGGTAGGGAGGACAGAGTTTCAATTTAGGAAGATGAAAAAATTATGGAAATGGATGGTGGTGATGGTTGCACAACAGTGTGAACATACTTAATGCTGAACTGAACGATATACTTAAAAATGGTTAGAATGGGAAGTTTTGTGTTACTTATATTGTACCACAAATTTTTAAAAAGAGAATAAACCATCTCAGAAGCATTGATCATGATTTGAGATAGAATATCATATCTGTGTTTATTTGTTAATAGTCGCTGTCTCTGTCTCTATGTCTGTTTTCTTCACCACTGGATTCCCCAGTACCCTTGCACAACACCTGGGACACTAGACACCCAGCCAATGTCTGCGGAAGAAAGGAAGGAGGGAGCAAGTGCTAGGAAAAGAAAGCAAGAAGTTGGAACCCTCATCACATATATACCTGGAGGAACAGGTTGAGCAGTACCGATCCTCCCCTCTTCAGCCTGAGGGGGCTTCTGTCTACACCCTGTGGCAGGAACGCAGCCCAGAGAATAACCTGTGCCTGTGTATTGCTGTTCATGGTTTACCTGAAGAGAGCTAAGTCCTGGAAGGTGCTTCATGCACAGGTGAATAAATGCCTGAGAAGTTCCCTCTGGCCATGATAGTGGTGCATCTGCAGCTATTGGCCAATGAATTATCCCAAACAAGGTGCAAAGGAACAGTTTTGCCTGTTTTTCACAGGTTCCTGGTCCCAAGGCTGCAGTATAGGGCACAGTTAGTGCAACCTAGTGATTATTTGTTCCTGCCTCTGTCTCCTCACGCAATGGGACCTCCCTTTGCCTGGCTGAGACTGTGTCTCCTCGTGAGGTCATGCCAGGAGAATGTCTGGCCTCTCTGGCACTGGGGGATCATACAGCCTGCCGCCCAGCTCAGCAACTGCACAAAATCCTGCTGTGGATTCTCAGCCCTGGGTGGGGAGCGGGGCGGGGAAACTCTCCTCCTCTGAACACGCTCCCTGCCCACGGACTTCCAGGATCAGCTGGTACCCCTGATGGTTCAGGGACGGACAAGGTGGCAGCAGAGCCAGCCCAGCACATCTTGACATTTAGCGATATGTCAGGATCTTGAAGGGAAGGAAACGCTATTTTAGATTTAATAAGCGTTTCAGGAATGAGCCTGGCCTCCATTACCTCTGCTTCCCCACACTCCAGGATAGCAACCCCCCTCAATACACCTTCAGGCAGCCAGAGGATCCTCCTAAACCCCAAATCTGATCATGTCACTCCTCTTCTTAAAAGCTCCCCAAGTCCTTGAAAAGGCAAATTAACCCACCAGTTACTTTCTAACTCTCACTAAGGCCCAATTGAGCCGCATCATTTCTTCAGAGAGACAAATTCTGCCCTCCTCCCCTCAGCGAGGCTCAACCTGACGGCTTAAAGACCCTAGGCTGGAGACTTGTTGTTCCCTCAATACAAATTCTGCTTGGCACTTGCCTGGTTTCTCTCTCTCTCTCTCTCTCTCTCTCTCTCTCTCTCTCTCTCTCTCTCACACACACACACACACACACACACACACACACACACACACTGCAAGTTCTACGCGGGCAAGAAGGGGTCATGCCAGGAAAATCAGGTCAAAACAGAACCAGAACAAGACAGACATGCCTTCCTGAAGCTTACTTTAGTGAAAAAGATCTACCTAAACAAGTAGCCAAGCAAATTCCATATAAAATTAACAGAATGATGCATTCCAAAAAGTGCTAGAAATCAACTATCTCATACCTCCTGCATCTAGCCTGGTGCTTGGCACAGTGGAAACTCAGTAAATATTTGTGGAATGCATGCATGCATGCATGAATTAATGCATGCGTAAATTAATGAATGAGGACCTAAAGTTTATTTCAGTGCCCTCTGAAGTCAGAAGATCACCTTGCTGGGCAGTGGATTGCCTCTGTTCTCCCAGCCCAAATCAGAGCGTGTCAGGGCCCTCTGTAAGCAATCCAGGGTGGAAAATATTGCTTCTCTTAATCTGTTAGCAACGGGATCAGATGACAACAGGCTCCAGGGAACTAATTTAAACTCATTTAAATAAGGCCCCTACTGCCTTATTAAAACTACATTCATAACAACAATTCCAACTAGAACTGCCCTTGGCCTGGGCTGCAAGGATTTACCTTCAGAGGCTGTTCCTTATTAATAACCCATTTGCTAAATTACAAGCTGTTTATCAATACAAAAGGCCAGGTCTTTAAATATTTTAACACTTAATTGCTGACCACAGCCCTCACCTCCATAACCCTTCCTTTGCATGAAAAGCTTATTGCTTAGGAAATTCTACTCCTTGCCTTCTTCCTTCTTTAGGTTTGCAGAACCTGAGACGACCTGAAGCTATAGGGTTTTTGAGCCCCACAGGAACCCTCAGGCAGCACAAGAGACAGCCAGGTCATTCCTGAAGCTGCAGAGGCCACTAGTGCACAAATAATTACTGAACATTGGAGCCAGAAATCTGGAATGTCTGGCTGTGAGCACAGGCTATGGGGTCAGATTCCCTAAATTCAAACCTCTGCCATTTACTAATGATGCTATTTACTGAATGTTAAGGGGCTGAATTGTGTTCCCCCAAAAAAGGTATGTTGCAGTCCTAAGCCCAGGTACCTCAGAATGTGACCTTATTTGGAAATAGGGTCCTTATAGAGGTAATTGAGTTAAAATGAGGTCATTAAGGTATCCTCATAAATCCAATATGACTAGTGTCCTTATAAAAGGAGAAATCTGGACACAGAGGCACACACACACAGGAAATATGCCATGTGAAGATTGGAGTTATGATGCCACAAGCCAAGAAACTTCTAGAAACGAGGATTAAAGCCTGGAACAGATCTTTTCTAGCACCTTCAGAGGGAGCATGCCACTGCCAACATCTTGATTTTAAATTTCTGTCCTCTAGGACTGTGAGACACAAACTTCCTGTTTGTTCTAAACTACCTGGTTGTAGTACTTTGTTATACAGCCCTAGCTAATAAGGACCCTGGCTAAGAGACAGTCTCAACCTCGCTAAACCTGTTTCCTCTTCTGCTGCAGCTAAGGCTATATAATAGTATGTGCCTCTGAGCTGGCCTAAAGGGCTGGGGACACAGTGTTCAGTAAAATTAGCTCCCAGGCTCTGTTGGCATCAGCTGCCCACCTAGAGCTGCCTTTTGATAGGTCCCGATGGGGCATAGACATTCTGGACTCAGTCCTGGTGGTAACTGCTCCAATGGGACCACTCGCTCAGCCCGGATGCCACCCCTATAACTTCAGATCCTCAGCTCTGAGAAAAAGCAGAGCTCACGGTTGGGAATGTAAATTCTGGAACCAACTGCCTGCGGTTAAATCCCCACTTGCCATATGTTCTACTTTGTGTCTTTGAGTAATCCATTCATCCTTTCTGTGCCTCAGTCTCCTCATCCGTAGAATGGGGCTAACCCGCTAAATCTATCTCATGGGGTAGTTATGAGAAGTACACTAGTTAATATTTGAATGTGCTCAGAACAGTGCCTGGGACCTAGAAATCTCTGTGTACGTGTTTGTTAAATAAAATTTTAAATAGAATCTGCCTAAACCTGCCAAATAACCACCGCCATCACGGCAGGGATTTCTTTGGAAGAAATGTGTCCACACAAAAACTTGTACGTAAATGTTCATAGCCCCAAATTGGAAACACGATCTAAATCTCCATCAACTGATTAATAGATAAATAAATGTGCTCTATCTATACAATCAAATATTGCTCAACCATAAAAAGGAATGAAGTACAGACACATACTACAGCATGGACGTACCTTGAAAATAATATTCTAAGTGAGAGAAGCCTGTCACAAAAGGCTACATATTATATGATTTCATTTATATGGAATGTCCAAAATAGGCAAATTTATAGAGACAGAAAGATCAGTGGTTGTCTAGGGCTGGGCAGAAATTAGGGGATGATGACTAATGGAACAGGGTTTCTTTTCAGGGTGATGAAAATGTCCTAAAACTAGCAATGGTGACGGTTGCACAACTCTCTGAACTGACTTTTTACCCTCTAAATGGATGAACAGTATAGTATATGAGTTATAGCTCAGTAAAGCTGTTGAAACAATAAATAATAATAATAAACCTAAGTAATATTTCATAAGCATTAACAATGTGCCAGGCCCCATCCAGGTACCCATGTCTCTTCACTGAATCTCACTTCAGCTCTCTGAGGAGCTGGGCCTTTATTATCTTTATTTTCCAGGGACCCAGCTCGTGGATCTGGCTCTTAAGCACTACCTATTTGTGGTGAGAGCACAGGTAACCTAGAATCTATTCACAACGGGGCTATAGGCTGACCAGAGAGTAGCATTTAGGACTTAAGTGACCGCAATCTACAGTCTGAGATAAGGCCTTTGTGTCTTACACACAGGAACATCCACAAAGACCTCCCTCACCTCCTGACACACACACACTTTGTGGTACTCGCATTCAACGGGACCAAGGACCCTCTTCAACGTCGGATAAGGCAGCTGTTTTCATTGTCTTAATTATTTTCTTCTGTTTACCAATATAATCCAAGCTCGAAAAAGAAGAAAGTAAAGTTCCCCTGGAATCCCACCCCTCAGAAACAGAATTCATGTCAAGGGATTTGGCCCAAGGAGAGAGATGTCAATTCATTGGATTAGTTAAATTTTTGAAGCAAAAGAGAAAAAAAAATTTTTTTTTTTTTTTTAATTTTAAGTTGGGTCTTGACGGGCTGCTTCAGTATGATTTTAAAACCAATTCCACAAGCTCGACTTCAGACTCTTATGTCATCACTGGGAGACTTTGAAGAAGTGAGGGAGGCTTAGATTCTCAAGTCAGTTTTGTTAAACAGAAAAACCAAAAGGCCAATTCCTCTGGGCACTCGGATGCGGTAAAAACAGCTGATTTTGTCTAAAACTTCCCTGGCATCTGACCCAAATTGAGGGCAAGTGTTAATCTGCGAAACAAAGACAGACATTAAGTGCAGAAAACCCCTTTTGTGCTCACACAGCATGCAAGTTATGTTGAGTTATGCATCTATTTTGGGGACAATGGTGTTTTGTAAACAGTTGGCAAAGTGGCTTTGCCGGGATGTTACAGCGGTTTGGAGCCCTTTCACTGACAAGTACTGTATGGAAGATAAAGAAATATGGTATTTGAAAAATACAAATAAGTTAAATTAGAGAAGATATAGGTAATAAATATAAGAAAACCTTTCTTTCCTACTATACCCACAAACATCTATACATCAACACCTAGAGACTATTCACAGCTAGGGGAGTAAACTGAGTCCTGCTTTCATTTACAGACTGTGAAGCTTACAAAATATGTTTAACATATTTCAATAAAGGTGACGTGAGCACGTTACTAGTCCTATTAATAGAACTTTAAGTGCTACAGACATGTTTTATTTTAAAGTGCAATGATCGTAAATATTTTTGAGAACCCTAAACAGGCTAAATTGAATTTATATTTATTAAGCCCATGCAATAATAAAAATTATTAATTTTCCATCCTATTGTTATTTGTCTAAGTTTTATGGCAGAGAATCACGGGTCCTCTCATTGTCCCAGGAGGGTAGGGACAGTGTCTGTTTTCTACTGAGTGAATGAATAAATAAATAAGTGAATGAAGTCCTAGGGTCTTAGAATATGTGAGCTGCCTAGAGTCTTAGACGAGGACAATTATTTATATTTAGCTGTCATTTATTGTCTGCTTAGTATGGACGAGGCCCTGCACTGGGTTGTACACACACACACACACACACACACACACACACACACACACACTAACCACCTTTAATCCCCATGACAACTTTATGAGGTGCATATAACCATCCCCATTTTACAAATGAAGAAACCAAGGCTCTAGAAATTCAGTGACTTCCTGAAAACATATAGCCAGAGCATGACAGAGCAGCAACAAAGACCCAGAGCTTCTGACTGTACGTCCCCAGGTCTCTTCATCACCCCCTGGTGTCCCACCTCAATTATAAATGAAGCAAAGTCACACAGCCACAGGCAACCACAGTAACAATAACAAAGACAATAATAATATTTTTAATAATAATATGTGCCAGACCCTACACTTGGAGCTTTGCATATGTTAAATTACATTTAATCCTCAGCACGATGCCCAGATTGGAAACCATGTAATCCTCATTTTAGAGATGGGGAGTAGAAGCTTAGAGAGGCTAAGTAACTTGCCCAAGGTCACCTAGCTAGTC
>NW_011889081.1:704115-711694 GCF_000151845.1 Pteropus vampyrus
GACCCAGAGCTTCTGACTGTACGTCCCCAGGTCTCTTCATCACCCCCTGGTGTCCCACCTCAATTATAAATGAAGCAAAGTCACACAGCCACAGGCAACCACAGTAACAATAACAAAGACAATAATAATATTTTTAATAATAATATGTGCCAGACCCTACACTTGGAGCTTTGCATATGTTAAATTACATTTAATCCTCAGCACGATGCCCAGATTGGAAACCATGTAATCCTCATTTTAGAGATGGGGAGTAGAAGCTTAGAGAGGCTAAGTAACTTGCCCAAGGTCACCTAGCTAGTCAATATGACCCCCTGCTTCTTTCCTGACCTGGAACCGTCTACATGTAACAACATAACATGTATGAATGACTCAAGTGATTCTTTTTAATCCTTTATATGACTATAAAGACATATGTAGGTAGAGCCATATAATAAGGTTGGGCAGGACACATTCAAACCCAGAGGGTGTATGAGTGGAGTGGAAGGAGACCCCTGGGAGGTGTTGTGGTTAAAATCAGAGCTCTCGAGTCCCCCCTGTGTGGATCTAAGCCCCAGCTCTACCTCTTCCTAGCCATAGAACTTGGGGCCATCCTGTCACCTGTCTAAGCTTCAGTTTAGTAGAGATAAAATGAGAATGAGAGCTATTGGGAATTAAATGAAAAAGTATACGTAAAGACAGTACTGTACATCCTCAATGAATGGCTGCAATCACTATCATCATTAGTGTATTTACTATTATTACTATTATCACTACCTAAAATGACAGCATTGACTTAGCCCCTAATATCCTTGTTTTCTGTCACGGGAGACTGGGTCATGAGAACAGGTAAACTTCAACACGGAAACGAAAGGCCTTGTGTTTTGGTAAGTGGCCAAGGATTCCAGAAGTTGTGATAAAAGGTGAAATAGCCAGGAGAAGGGGTCACTGGTTAGAAGCTGGACCTTCTAGATCAGCTCAATAATTCCTTCTGATCTGGGCTCACTTCCCTTCCCATCATAGCTAATTTACTATATCCCTCCAACCATTACACAGGGGCCAGAGAATCAGGGGTCACTCACCGCCATGACCAGCTCGAATGGGTACTTATAGATGCGGACAGGAGACTGGTACTTCTGCACCATGTTTTCAAAGGAGCGACAACAGAAGCCACCTAGGCAGAGTGAGCACAGAGCCTGGGTGACAGGTGACTAGTGAGGTAGCAGCTCCCTTCACGTGATGCTAGAACCCTGCTCGCTGCTTGCCCATGTGAGGGGCCACATTCTCTAGTACCACTCACACATCTCTGCAGCCCCCAGAGCGAGGTGGCCATTATGATAGCCAAATTACTCTGGGCCAGGACCCAAAGTCTGCTTTGCCCACTACCCACTGCCCCAGACCACCGCACTTACCCCTCCAAGAGCAAGCGATACCTCCAAACTTTCCTTGGTCCCCACCCCTTCACAAGGAAGCCCCTAGAAACGCCCGTCATTGCCACTCACATGGAAACACACATATTTGCAATTCTTACACTCCCACAATTCACCACCCACGCACCTCACAGTTCGCCACAGCCATCCTGACCCTACCATACCGCCCCCAAGAATCGTCGCACCTGCCCTTCCATTTCCTCCAAGATATCCTGACACATACGCACGATTCTCACCAAATTTCATATGCACTGTCTCTGTCACACAGGTACACACATACATGATTCTCCTCCCACATGGGACCTGCCTCCCACACGCACGCAACTTTGCACACACACTCAGCTCCCTGAAGCATGCACTTACTCAACTCCACGCACGCATACAATTCCCTTGGTGCACACAGACGTCCACACACACGAGAACACGCAGCGATGCACACATGCACACACAAACAGGCGCACAGACGCACGCACGCACGCACAGGTCCCCGCAGCCCCGCTCACCCTCGTCCTCGGAGTCTCCGGGGACGCAGTCCCAGGGCAGTGCAGAGCTGAGCCCGTCGGGGACCCCGTGGCCACCTTGCCTGGAGTGCAGCGCCTGGAGAGAGGCCTGATCACAGCCGCGGAGCCTGGGGCTTCAGTCCCGCGCACCCTGAGCCGGGACAGGCCAGGGTGGGGCCTGCGGGTGGGGAGTGAGACCTGCCCTGCGGGAGCTCTCCAGGACCCGGGACAGCGGAGATCCTGGTCCCGCCTCACTCCTGAACTGGCCCCGCCCCAGACTTGCTCCGCCCACGGTATTAGGCACGGCCCCGCCCAGATTTACCCTGCCTCTTGACTGGCCCCGCCTCAGTCTTAGCCCCTCCCTTCACTTTTCGTCTGTTGTTTGACCACGCCCTCCAAGCCCAGCCCTTCCTCCAGATTGGCCACGCCTCAGGTAAGCCCGACCCCATACTGGTCCCGCCTCTAAAGCTTGCAACTCCAAGAAGACCCCGCCCCAAGGCTCCACTCCCGGTTACCTCTGCCCCCAGGCGGATCCTTGCCCCGCCCAACCTCTCTCCTCCTGGTTCCGTTTATACTTGACCTCAACCCACTCTGCCTGGACTCTGAGCCCCGCCCCTCCCACTGGCCACGCCCCAGAGCCTTCATGGCCCAGCCCCAAGTCCCGCCCATGCATCGTTCATTCACTCTGCAAAAGTTTACAGAGCACCTGCTAAGTGTCAGGCCCTTCCAGGCGCTGGAGAGTCATCAGTGAACAAAATAGACAAAAATCCTTGCCCTCGTGGAGTTTACATTCCAGCGTAGGGGCAGACAGACATTAAATAAATAAGGCAAATATATAGTATGTGAAATGGCGAAAAATGCCAAGGTGAAAAAAATAGCAGGGAAGGGGTTCAAGAAGGAAGCGGAGCGAAGGTACAACTTAAAACAGAGTGGACCAGGGCCTCTCTAGGAGGGCGACATTTGCCCATCATCCTCATTTTAGCTTGCACCCAAACTATTCCAGCCTTCCCAGGATCCCCAGGGACCCAGCCTCTCTTCCATAAGCCCTCCCTAATTGGCTGGCCCTACATAGTGTTGTCGTTCGTATATTCGTTTATTCGACATTGCTGAGCACCTACTTTGTGCCAGCACTGGGTGACTTCACCCATTCACAGGGGGAAATCAGATAACACGCATGCCCTGGAGTGGTCCACAGTCCTGGGCAAGGAGAGGGTGTGCAGAGAGACAGAAAATCCTCCATTTATCAGATATATCTTTGCACCCTGTAATGTCCAGCCTGTTTCCTTTACAATATGTATCATTCTCTGTAATCATCTTATTTATTCATTAATTTTATTCGTGGGTTTTTGACTGTCTCTCCCAGGAGACTGTGAGCTCCGCGAGGTCAGGGACCGTGTCTGTCTTGTTCATCTTCCCCCAGGTCCGCAGGATCTTACCTGGCACACAGTAGGTGTTCAGTGTGTTTTCTTAGTTAAGGTTATCGAAGATGAAAATGGAGCACAAAATTCCCATCCCTGCCACAAGATGGCAGCAAACGACAGTCCACTGCTCCTGGGTCTCCATTCCAAGGGGAATTGGGGGAGATGGGTCCAGGGACGTTTTGCCGTCCCCTGGGACTCATCAAGGAAACTCACATGCTTTTCCTGGGTGTCAGTGCAGATGTGTAGTGAGCGTTAACACTTAGCTGTTGTTACAGCACAAAAGCGTTAAATTGGCACAAAGTAACCACGGAGCGGGATGTTTACACCTGGAAAGATGGGCAGGAGCCGTCTGTCCCAAACTTTCCAGCTCCTGAGACTCCTTTCAGCAGGGTGCATGTTAAAGTGCAGGTTCCCGCGGATCTGCAGGATACAGGGGATCCCGGGATGCTCCGAGTAAAAGCCGGCCCTGGAGAAGGAGGTGGTGCGCTCATAAGTGGGGGAGGTCCGCTCGTAAGAGCTCCTCCCAGATGTGGGCGTGCTTCCATTCCCATTCACTCGACTCCGCTCAAGCAGAATCTTCTTGGCCACCCCACCGTACACGTGTCTCCTTTGCTGCAGAAGGTGACAGCTTGCGGGAACAGCAGCAAGCGTAGGAGATGCAGGGAGTGGGCCAAGAAGAGCCAAAAGGAGCCAAGGAGAGGTCCTGAGACTGCAGAAGAGGCTCCAGGTTTCCTGGCTCCATCAGCGCACGCCCCCAACTCCCCTCCCCCGCAACTGGAGAGGAAAGGACCAGGGTGGGGGGAGGGGTGCGACAGTGGGTGGGTACAGAGAGCTCAAAGTAGAAAATGGAGCCCAGAGGGGGATGTAAACCTATCTCCCCCTCCTCTAGCCCAAGGAAAGAGAGTTAATGTCACCGCCCAACGTATTAGCTGTTATAACCACTGTTCTACCAGTTCATCCTACCGTTGATTGAGCACTCATTGGCACTTGCACCAGATGTCATTCTAAGGCTTTACAAACATTCACACATTTAATCCTCAAAAACAACCCATGCAGTGTAAAATGTTTTGGAACTCCTTAGAGGTGGTGGTTGCACAACATTGTGAATGCACTAAATGTCACCAAATTGTACAACCAAAATGGTTAATTTTATGTTATGTGACTGTCACTTAAATTTTTTAAAAATATTTTAATCCTCGTTTTAAAGACAAGGGAACTAAGCCACAGAGAGGTTGAGTAACTTGTTCGAGGTCCCACAGCTAGTAAGGAACTCAAACCCAGGACTCTGTTTCTTCAAAGCCTTCTTCCCCCAGAGCTGCGGCTGAAGTATCTGGAAGCTGTGATTTCCCAACCTGAACTGGAAGGATAGCCAGGCATCCTGGCCCCAGACTGAGGAGGTATCAGAAGGATGGGGTGATTCAATGGGAATGCTAGAGGCATGAAGCCAGTCCCAGAGGCAGCTTTTTCTACTTGCTGCTTCCTACTTGCCCTGTGGGAAAGACCCACCCAAAGTGCATTTTGAAGACACCAGAAACCACCCCTGCAGATAGACCACGGCTGCAGGAAATTCAACCATTAGTGATATATTTATTTGAGTAAAACATTAGGTCCAATCCAAACACAGATGACCCCAGAAGGTGTCCTGAAGGGTAATGTCCTCAATTGAATAGCTCAGTGTGACAGCAAAAACAGGTGGGATGAGGAAGAGGGTGGAGTGAGAGGGCCTAGGGTCTAGGACCCAAGTGGCCCTCAGTCTAGACCTTAGAATACATAAGGATTCTGGGATAGTGCTGAAGCTGGAGAGAGTGGAGCATTTTTTCTATCGTGGTAAAATACACATAATATAAAAGTTACCATTTTAACCATTTTTAAGTATATAATTCAGTGGCTTTTAGTACATTCACAAGGTTATGCAAACAGCACCACTATCTAGTTCCAGAACATTTCATCACCCCAAAAGGAAGCTCAGGTCCCCTCAAGCGGTCACTTTGTCCCTCCCCCAGCCCCTGGCAACCCCCAATCTGCTTTCTGCATCTCATTTTTGTCCTAGGGCTGCCTCTTTTTTCCTTCTTCCCCCTTCTCAGTGGAGCTCAGGGGCCTCCTGGATTTGGGGACCTGGAGGGCCCGAGGAGTCATTGTCAGGGCAGCTGTGTACAGGTGTGCAGGTTGCAGCCTGCACGATTCTATGTAGAGGTCCTGGTCATTGGGAGGCTTTGATTGCAAGCAAGAGGCGGAGTCTGGGGGAGCCTGACCCTGGGGGCTGCACAAGCAGGCCCTGCCTACATCCAAGGCCACCTCCATGGCCACCTCTGAGTCCAGCCACTTCCATAAACACTGCTTTGTTGCTTCCAGACTCCACCTGGAGCTGCTTGTGCAGTCAAGGTCCAAAGGTGAGTAAAAGGCCCTTTGAGCCCTACAAGCTCTCAGTGAGGAGGGGACAGGGCAGGGTGGTGCTGGGTGACTGAGTGGTGGGTGCTGGGGTCAAGTTGGCCTGGGTATGCATTCGGCCCTGCCACCTTCCAATATCTCTGCAGAGTATGTGGTCACAATGTCTCCCCCTTTAAAATGGGGGTAACATGGAAGTTATTCAGCCTTAAAAAGGAAGGAAATTCTGACACAAGCTACGACGTAGATGAACCTTGAGGACATTATGCAACGTGAAATAAGACAGACACAAAAGTGCAAGACCTGTATGGCTTCATTTATATGAGGTTCTTGGAGTTGTCAAATTCACAGAGACAGGAAGTAGAAGAGTGGTTGCCGGGAGCAGGGAGAGGGGGAATGGAGCGTTAGTGTTTAATGAGTGTGGAGTTTCAGTTTTGCAAGATAAGTTGCGGAGATGGCTGCTGGCGATGGCTGCACAACAATGAAAGTGCGAAATGCCACTGAACTGTGCACTGAGAATGGTAAGTTTTCTGTTACGTGTATTTTACAATAATATTTTTAAAATCCCATTGGAAAAGTTAAAAAAAAAAAAAAGGGGGGGAGAAATAGCACGGGCTTGGAGGGAGGGACTATCTCCCATAGGACTTAGTTGAGGGGGTGGCATTTGAGATGGTGCCATTTAGGAAAGTGATAACACTGCTTTATAGAAACAGAATTCTCACACCGTGCCCGCCACCCGTTTATAGGGTATAAGTCCATGGTTTTCCGTGTGTTCACAGGATGCTGCAAAAATTACCGCCATCGATTTTAGAACATTTTCATCCGCAGACAGAAACCCCGCACCCTTAGGAGTCACTCCCCACTGACCTTCCCCGCCCCAGCCCCTGGCAACCACTAATCTACTTGCTGTCTCTATGGATTTGCCTGTTTCAGACATTTCCTGTAAATGGAATCGTACACTCTGTGGACGTCTCTCACTGAGCATCATGTTTTCAAGGTTCGGTCATGTTATAGCAGGTATCAGAACTTCGTTCCTTTTCATGGCTGAACTGTTTTTACTCACAACACTTCTGACACCAAATGTGTGGATTTTTTCCATACCAGCAACCGATTCTCTAATTCTGGACACCAGCTGGGTGCCCTTCGATTCAACTCAATTCTGCCACTAACCATCTGGAGTTAGTGCACACCCCACGGAGTCAGACAGTGTCATGTAAGGATCCCCAACTTTGGAGGACCACCAGCATACTGCCAGCCCTTTGGGTAACTAAAGAGGGGTTGTCCAGGGTGGCATGCCTGAGCAGAGTCCCAGGGGACAGGGAGGGGGCAGGGGGTGGAAGGAGATACCTACCGCCAGCCCCCTATGCTCTCACCTTCACCCATGACCTGCCTCAGGCCCCATGTCACCTTGATGGCAACAGAGACAAAGTCCCCCTGTGGGTCAGGATAAAAGGAACCCCCATTTATTAGTGGTCTACGACTGTTATAACAAATTATCACTTAGTGGCTTAAAAACAATACAGATTTATTCTCTAACAATTCTGGAGGTCAGAAATCTGAAAACCGTCTCACCGGGCTGAAGTCAAGCTGAAGTCAAGTGTTGGCGGGGTTAGCTCCTGGAATCTCTCGGGGGACAATCCACTTCTTGGCCTTTTCCAGCTTCTGGTGGCGATGCTCTTACAACAACATAAGTGTACTTAGTGCCACTGAACTGTGCACTGAAAATGGTAAGGTTTTTTTTCTGTTTTTTATTATTTATGCCTTCAGCACCTGGTCTTCCTAGGTGGTCTCCCATCCAAGTACTAACCAGGCCTGACCCTGCTTAGCTTCCGAGATCAGACATCGGGCTTGTTCAGGGTGGCATGGC
>NW_011889081.1:712859-720806 GCF_000151845.1 Pteropus vampyrus
TCAGTCCCTAAGGCCTGAGCTGCTCCCAACCAGCAACTCAAGCTGCCCCTACCCCCGGGGAGAGGCCAGGGTCCCAGGCGTCCACTTCTCCTTCATGCCCGGACCCAGGCTGACTCTATGGAGCTGCCCATTGTGATAGCCACCGGCTACATGCAGCTCTTTAAGTTAATTAAATGAATATGGACATATCGTATGTTTATATAAATAATAATAAATGTCATATAAACAAAAAATTAAAAATTTAGTTGTATTAGCTACATTTCAAGTGCTCAGTGGCCACACGTGGCTAATGCCTCCCAGATACATGCAGACTATTTCATCATCGCAGGAAGTCCCATTATAAAGGGCTGCCCTGGAGTTGGCCCAGAGTAACAGAAGCTGGGCCCTTTTGAGGGAACAGGATGGACTGGGCAGGGCGGGGGCGCAATAGGCACCTCAGGATGGGAGGAGGGGGTGTTTGTCCAGAGCCAACTGGTGTTGACTCATCAGTCCTGGAGGCCTAGGCCCAGGATGGATTAGCCTGAGCTGGTGACCAGAGAATGGCCTGGGAGGGCAGCCCATGGGGGCTTGGCCACCCAGGTCCCAGGCAGGAATGTTTGACCTCAGCAGAGACAGCAGACAAAGGGCCAGGGTAGACCCAGACAGAGGCAGGCAGGCAGGAGGGCAAAGTCACTGAGATATGGAGGCAGCTCTGTTTTAAATCACAAATGGCAAAAATATAATACCTAATGGTAGGCCACTTCCTTTTTTTACTTAGTACAGCCCAGGCTTCCTTCCTTGTGAGGCCTATAGGCCTCCCCTCCACCCGCCACCTTCCTGTCACGTTCCTGACCCCTGTCCACCCTTCCAGACTATGGAGGTTTCATCATGTATCAGCCACTCCCCATTGATGGGCACTTCAGTTATTTCTTTTCTTAAAAGTATGGTTGTCTCCTTGCTTTTCTCTCCTCTTCCCTTTCCAGTCTGGGAATATGCAGGGCTGTATCTGGTTAGCTGCTATATCCCCAGGGTTGGGAATATAGTACATGCTCCCAAAATGGATAAGTGGGAGGCATTGTGGGGGCAAGAGGTGGAGATCCCCTCCTGGGGTGGGCGAGGAGACTGATTCCCATGGACATGTCAGTGATGCACAGGAAGGAGCATAATGAGGGAGCAGGGGGTCCCTCCTTCCTCACCGGGGCTCCGACCACCCTCAGCCTAGGGTCTGGCTGCTTTCCTCACCATGTCCCTGGCTCCCACTCACGACTTTGTCTGCTTGGGATGCTTCGTTGTTGGGGACACCGGTCAGGTACCTTATCCATCCATAAGTGGCCTCGAACTTACACTGTCCCCCCATCCCCACCCAAGTCCTCTGCAGCAAGCTCCCCAAGGGCAGGAACCTGTGTCTGTTATACTCGATTTGTATCCTGAGTGCCTAGAACAGGACTTGTTACATAGCAGGTGCTCAATAAAAATTTGCTGAATGAACAAATGAACCCCTTCTCTCTACCAAAATTCTCACTCAGGACCTACTAACACTTAGTTGGTTCTCCTCAGGGCACCTTCCCTGCGACCACCACTGTACGCTGACCCTCTCATTCATTCATTCACTCATTCATTCATTTAACAATGACACTGAACACCTACTATGTGCCAGGCACCCTGCTGAACAGTGGCAAGGGTGTGAATAAGGGCACTGACCCAGATTGTAGGGTTTAAATCCTGAGTCTCCTCCTGACTGCCTTGAGCAGGCATGTAATGTCTTGGAGCTTCAGTTTCCACATCTGAAAAATGGGGAGAAGAAGGGGGCCAGTTCCTTCATCTCCGTTATGGTGATGATTTCACTTTTGGTTGCTTATGTTAAAACTCATCCGATGGTACACTTTAAATACATGCACTTTATTGTCTGTCCATCATACCTCAATACAGCCAGAAAACATAGTACCAACCACCCAAGTCAAGCTCTTAGCGCAGGCCTTAGCACATAGTAAATGTTCAATGAAAGTTGTTGGAGTCTTTATTGCATGTCTGCATTCACTGAATTCTTTCAAGACACATGAGTGTCTTGGAGCAGGTACCAGAGAGTCCGCATTTTGCAGGTGGAGAAACCAAGGTTCAGAGAGGTAAAGACATTTCTCCAGGGTCACACAGCTAGGAAATGGAGGAGCTGGGATTTGACATCTGAGCTCCTTCACTCTTCCCCATTATACGAATGGAGAAACTGAGGTTCAGAGAGGTTAAGCCACCTGTTTAAGGTCACACAGCTAGATGCATGGCAGAGCCTGGATTCAAACCCAAGTTGGCTTCAAGCTAAAACCTGATTTTATTTTGTGTTTTGCCCCTTGTGACCTGGCTCATCTATCACTCAAGTCCCCAGGCTCAGGAAAGAATGGGATCCTGACCTCCTGACCTGGGCCATCCCCAGAGACTGTCACATCCTGATCACTGGCCCCAAAAATGTAACCCCACCGGTCTGTGCAGACGTGAGCCCTGGCAGGGACCTGGGAGGCAGGCAGGGTGGGAGGAAGTAGGCTTGGGCATTGAGAGGAGGACAGGAGTTTTGGGGTTGGGTTGGGCAGCCTGTCCTGTGGGGATCCCAGGCCTGGCAGAGCCTGTCTGGCCCCACCCAGCTCTACTCTCTGCCCTGACACCATGACCTCCTTGCTGGGCCCTCCCAGGCCTTGTCTGAGAGGCCCAGGGATGGGCTTGAAATGAGGTGTCTGAAGATGTGGGGCTGGTTGTGCTGGAAAGTGGTCCAGGGTTCACGATGAGGCCTGGATTTACGAGAGGGACTGATGGGGTTCCAGCCTGTGGGCGAGGCAGGGTTAAGAGGGGTCCCCTGCTGAGCCAAGGCTTAACCCTGCAGGGGCTGGGTCCTGGAGGAAGGGACAGGGTGGCCAGGGGACCCTGGGGCTTGAAGCAGCCACTATTCAATCACTGGTGGGGAACTGTTTCAATATTTTGACAACAGACAGACATCCAGGTACACACCTGCATCCAGAGAGGGCTGGCAGGGGTCATCAGAGCAGGGACTCCCTGGGGGAGCAGCAGGGTGGGGCTGCCTGGCAAGCGGTGGGGAGGTGGCCCAGATGGGGCAGCCCCCCGCCCCCAGAGGGTAGACCCGAGGCACATTCTTAGGGAACGAATGACTCAGGGGCAAGCAGAGTGGTGACTCACCATGGACCCTTTCTGGTCCCTGCTGCCAGGACCCAGCCTCCCCTCTGGCCCCAATGAGGGCTGTGGGGAGCTCACCAGGCCCCCAGCCCAGTTCTGAGTGTGAGTCAGCCCATCTGGGCTGGAGGCCTCGCATGATTTTCCATCCCTTGCATTGTTCTACTAGAAAAGTAAATACATGTTACAAAACACAGGGTGAAGCTGGGCCAGCCCAGTCCTGTCCCTCAGAGGGCAGGGAGGTGAGGGGCATCTATGCCAGATGCACAGGCTCTTCCCCATTTTACAGATAGGGAAACCAAAGTTCAGAGAGGTTAAGCCACCTATCCGAGGTTACACAGCTGGATGTATGGCAGAGCCAGGATTCAAACTCAGGTTGGCTTTAAGCGACAGCCTATGGGCTTTTCGCAGGATCTGAGTGTGTGCTGAATCTCTTCCTGTTCACACCTGTGCTTCTCAGGGTGGTCCAGAAACCACCAGTTTTATTATGGGGGGGGGGTAGCTCTTTGTTAATATGCAGATTCCTGGGCCCTGCCACCATGAACTCGGAAGGGGGCCCTGCAATCTGCATTTGTAAATGCTCCCCAGGTTGGGGTGAGGCTGTGCAGTCGGAGATGGGAGAGTAGGCCCCGCCCGCCCCCGCCCCCGCCCCCGCCCTGGGAGGAGAGGACTCTACCGTAAGGAACAGGCCATCAGGACCTGCACATGCCCCTCCCTCTCTCCAGGGCAGGGGGAATGCTGCCCTTCTTGTTTCAAACTGGTTCACAGAGCCAGCAAGTGAGTGAGCAACTCTCCAGCTGCTGGGAAAACGATGACAGCAAACAAGGAGAATGTGGGTGACCTTCAGGAAAGTGGCGGCCTCCTGGGAACCAGCAGTTTGTTCCAGCAGTGAGAGGAGACAGGGCTCAGGGACCAAGGGTGGCCTGGTTGCCAAGGAACCGGATGGTCCTGTGGGTGCCATCTCCATGAGTTTAACCATCAAGCAAACACCAGGAAAACAAACACCCTCCCTGAACCCCAATCCCAGGTCGACAGAGGGATGAGTCACTTGGCATAAGAGGGGAACCAAACAAATCCCATCTGCCCACAGGAGGATGCTCAGGGCCAGAACGCAGCTCCCGCCCCATCCGGACTGCCCAGGACGAGCGTTGTGCACACGTGTGTACACACGTGCATACACACACATAGCCACACCAGCTCAGAGCCCAGCTTTTAGAGAATGAGGGAGGAGGGATGGTGAGGCACAACTCAAATTCCTCCCTAAATCTGCTAATTCTCTCTGAAGCTCTTGGGCGGGGCCCAGCTGAGTCAGCAGGAGCCTGGGAGGGTGGAGGGGATGGGGAGGGGGATCTGAGAACTCCAGCTGGAGCAGGCTGATTGGGAACCAGCCCAGCGGGTACAGACCTCTCAGGACCTCAGTGGCCTTTCCTAGAACAGGAGATAAGAGCTTCCTCCCAGGTGGAGAGGGCTGTTCTGCTTCATCCCATGGGCGTCCTTGGAGACAATCAGCTGAGCGTGTCAGGCACATGCCATGTTGCCTGGCATGGAATCACCCTGAATAAATGAGAAATGGCGTTAATATCATCAATGCCATGGCTATTACTCAGCAGCTGAGGCAGTAGCCTGTTTACCTCTACGTCCCTAGTCTGGTTCCCTCCCCTAAGCTAACCTGCAACTTCTTAGGAGGTATGGGGAAAAGAGATTTGGAAAGAGTCTGGACAGAGTTTGGAATTCTTGTCATCACTTGTACCCCTCAACACTATAAGCATTGAGCCTCCAGCTACAGATGTAACCCTCTCCCCATTCGTCAAGCCCTCACTAACTGGCAGTGGGCTTGTTAAATGCTTAATAAATGGGAGCTCGCCCTATGAGGGGAAATGCTACAGTTGTGCCCATTTCACAGATGAGGGAAACTGAGGCTCAGAGAGGCAAAATGACTTGCCCACATTCACACAGCCAAAAGGGACTGAGTGAGGACTGCAACCCAGGTCTCCCCAGCCTGCTGTCCCTCCCCATCTCTGGAGCCCTCATCCCAGTCTGGTTTTGTAGTTGTAACTTTATACTTCCGCTCTTAGACTCTTAGAAACTGGACGGTATAGAGCAGCTCCCTTCCTCAGCATGGGTTCTATTTTCCTCAAAACATATCATCTGTAATCCACCGTATCTCTCGGTCCTTATCCGATAAGGTGGGTGCTGACAGAGGGGCATGAAGTTGGGGTGAGGGGAATAAAAGGGAGGAGGCAGCAGGAAAGCTCCGGGAAAAGGGAATGCCAGACTTGGGTCTGAAAAAGCAATTCGAGCACATATAAATAAAGTCCAAAAGAAATTTTTTTAAAAATTCAAATAAATCAGAATAAAATCCAAATGCTCTAAAAAGATGTACAATGAAAATTCAGATTTCCCTCCTGTCCCTACTGAGGGGACTCATGGCTAACAGTTTCTCACGGATCCTTCCAGAAGTTTTCTGTGTGTATACACACATATATTCTTTCCCTCACCCTCTCTCTCCCTTGCACTTTGCTCTTGCACCTGACTGCAGTATTCTGAGTTGAGGCTTCTGCAGGTCCCAGGTGGGCCCTTCACCTGTGCTCTGAAAACTTGGCTCCTCCCTGACATGTGCTCCCAGTGTAAGCTGCCTAGAGGTGAGTCCCTCGGTGACCTCCAGGCCCATCCTAACCTCAGAGCTAGGAAGAAAAGTCACTTCAGATGGAGGGAAATGCTCAAGCCCTTAGCTGCCTTGTGAGAAACTCTCCACCTGGGGGGAGGAGGGCTGAGAGAGGAGCCAGGCAGAGCCAAGTTCACAGGATTAGATTTGGCAGGAAGGTCTGTTCAAGGGCTTCCCACCTGAACAGCTGGAGGTGCTGCAGCCGGGATCCCTCAATCCTGGCTTCTCTCAAGGGGAAGTTCAGATTCCTTGGCCCCTTCCCATGCTCCCTAGTCAGGAGCTGCAGGGCTCAGGGCCCTAGAATCTGCCTGTTTACAAACTCCCCTGGGATCCTGATGCTCTGGCAGGTCCCTGTATCCTTTTTAGGTTCCCAGACCCTTTTGAAAAGTAACTTAAGGGACATCGATTTTTAAAAATTAGTAGTATGAATGTATCTTCCCCAAAACCCCCCCAAGAGAAAGGCCCTTTGCTATTTTTTATTTTTTTATTTTTTATTTTTGGCTTTCCCCTATTCTAATCAATGTAGCAGAACTGGGCAGCCAAGGCTAGGAGGGTGCTAGTTTTTGTTGAGTGAGTGAATGAATGAGCCTATTGTGAGTGATAGACCCTCCTCCAGAAAAATGCACATATAGACACACATTTTGAAAATAATTGTAGGAGGATTCACAGACCCCCTTAAGCTCACCCACAGATGCCCTATTAAGAATAAGGTTTCATAGAGTCTCTGTAACACTGAAACCATTGTCCTTTGGTGACAGAAACAAGAGAAAGCCCAAAGTACACTAGGTGTTCTCAAACGCTGCTGGGTCTGGGACAGAGTAATCCCTTGGGAACCCACTTCCCCACCAACCTCCTTATTTTATGAATAAAAAACAGGTAGAAAAGGGACCCACATGAGGACTCTGGATGCCCAGTAGGGGTACCTGCTTCCCTCCCCCGCAGACCTCATTGCCCCCATCTGAGCCCTAACAGTCCTTTGTCCTTCATCTTGCTGCCTTCTGGCCCCTCCCCTGGATACTGTGTGCTCCTCCCTCTCAGCTGGGCTCAGAGCCCCCAGTGCCCCCCAGAGTGACGCTGAACCCTCCCAGCTGTCCGGCCTCCTTTGGCCTCACCGCTGGACTGGGTTTACTGCCTGTCCAGTTGTAGCCATCTCCACTGCACACAGGGTAACCTGGGCACACACTGGTCCCCCATCTACCCCAGGCACAGAGGGACAGTGTAACCCGGGCACAGGCTGGCAGAATTGTGCAATGTGAGTATTCTGAATCCAAATCCAACAGCTTTTATGACCAGCCATGAAGTAGTTCTATCATGCCAAAGCCTGGAGTTATTAAAGTTTCAAAGGAATTTTTGTCCGCCCTAGATGGCACGATAATAATAATGGCAAAGCTTCCTGCACATTTGGGCCAGGCACTGTGCTAACCGCTTTGTGTGAATTATTTACAAGAATCTCTTCATAAGCCTTTGGGATGGGGGCGGTTATCACTGTTTGACAAATAAGGGAACTGAGTCTGAGAGCTAAGACGCATTGCCAAGGCGTCTAGCTGACCATTCGTGGCGGCAGGATCTGAACCCCGGCTGCGCACTCCAAAGCCCCTTTTTCTCAATTGTCATCAACATTGCTACCACCTGAGTGTAATTCACTAACTATCCAGGGCGCAGAGACCAGACTGTCACAACTGCCTGGGGAGGCCCCACCTGGGTATTAGCCAATAAGAGAGGCAACGGAGAGCCAGACGAGGGGCCCTCAGCCAGGGGGCGTGCCAGGCCCGGGGGTGAGGGTGGGGCTGAGGGTGCTCCGGGAAGCGACCTGTGCGCCCCTGCCTGCCTGCCCAGCCATTGGAATGCCCCTGCTGGGAAGGGGGTGTCCAGACAAGACCTCACCCCAGCCCAGGCCGAGTGCCCCACTCGCTCCGGCCGGGCCTGGGGCGCGCGCCCGAAGCGCCTGGAAGCCCCGCCCGTCCGGTGGCCCCTCCTCCGGGAAGGTAAGCACCACCTTCCCGGGAGCGGCCCCGAGAGCCCGTGGCGGGCGGGTGACCCGCCCCCCGCGAGTAGTGACCCGGCGCCCCAGCCGCGCTGCACTCGGGCTCCTGCGCCACCGTTCGCTCACCTGCGCCCGCTGCCGCCCCTCG